>NC_092334.1:265334545-265649090 GCF_046630445.1 Rutidosis leptorrhynchoides
AATATATATTTATATTTATAATTTATATTTTAATTTTAATTATAATTCTAATAATAAGGGTATGTTAGCGAATGTTGTAAGGGTGTAAGTCGAAATTCTGTCCGTGTAACGCTACGCTATTTTTAATCATTGTAAGTTATGTTCAACCTTTTTACATTAATGTCTCGTAGCTAAGTTATTATTATGCTTATTTAAAACGAAGTAATCATGATGTTGGGCTAATTACTAAAATTGGGTAATTGGGCTTTGTACCATAATTGGGGTTTGGACAAAAGAACGACACTTGTGGAAACTAGGCTATGGGCTATTAATGGGCTTTATATTTGTTTAACTAAATGAAAGTTTGTTAATGTTAATATAAAGATTTACAATTGGGCGTCCCTATAAATTACCATATACACTCGATCGGACACGATGGGCGGGGTATTTATATGTACGAATAATCGTTCATTTAACCGGACACGGGAATGGATTAATAGCCACTAGAATAATTAAAACAGGGGTGAAATTACATTCAAGGGTAATTGGTGTAATTGTTAACAAAGTAGTAAAACCTTGGTTTACACGCAGTCGATAACCTGGTGTATTCATTAAACAAAGTATTAAAACCTTGTTACAATTCGAATCCCCAATTAGTTGGAATATTTATCTTCGGGTATAATAATAATTTGACAAGGACACTTGCAATTTATATTTATGACTGATGGACTGTTATGGACAAAAACCAGACGGACATATTGAATAATCCAGGACAAAGGACAATTAACCCATGGGCATAAAACTAAAATCAACACGTCAAACATCATGATTACGGAAGTTTAAATAAGCATAATTCTTTTATTTCATATTTAATTTCCTTTATTTTATATTTAATTGCACTTCTAATTATCGCACTTTTATTTATTGTTATTTTATTTAATCGCACTTTTAATTATCGTACTTTTAATTATCGCAATTTAATTTTATCGCATTTTTATTATTCGCAATTTCATTATCGTTATTTACTTTACGCTTTAATTTAAAGTCTTGTATTTATTTTATATTTTACATTAGGTTTTAACTACGACTAAAGTTTTAAAATCGACAAACCGGTCATTAAACGGTAAAAACCCCCCTTTATAATAATAATATTACTTATATATATATTTGTATTTTTATAAAAGTAAACTAATATAGCGTTGAGCTTTGTTTAAAGATTTCCCTGTGGAACGAACCGGACTTACTAAAAACTACACTACTGTACGATTAGGTACACTGCCTATAAGTGTTGTAGCAAGGTTTAAGTATATCCATTCTATAAATAAATAAATATCTTGTGTAAAATTGTATCGTATTTAATAGTATTTCCTGGTAAAATATAAGCTATTTTATATACACCCCGCTGCACATCAAGTATTTTTGGCGCCGCTGCCGGGGAACTATCTTAAAAGCCGGAAGCGCAACGCTAATATAAAAAAAAAAAAAAAAAAAAAGATTTTTAGTTACTTTTATTAAAATTCGTTTTTGTAAAAATACGTTTTAATTATTGAAAAATATAAAAAGAAAAACAAAAATATAAGCATTTTTAAGATTTTGTTAAATATTTAAGTTTTATAAGTTTCTTTATTTTTATTTTAGTTTATAAAAATATAAGTTTTAATTTTAATATCTTTTAATTATTTAAAAAACAGAAAACAAAATAAAAAAAAAAAAAAAAATAAAGAAAAACGCGTAAAAACAAAACCTGTCAACAGAATTCCTGAACCCCGCGACTTGCGGGGTTTTCTTCTTTATTTGCCGCGACTCGCGGAGACCCTCTGACACACGGACAAAAACCCTAATCACGGGTTATTTTTAATTATTATTATTATTAAAACCTAAATATTATTATTATTATTATTATTAATTTTAGTTTTATTTTACTTTTTACTTTTTATTTATATATTTTAGTTAAATTAGTTTTATTAAATTGTAAAATTAGTAGTTTTATTAAATAAATAATATAAAAATAATATTTTTATAAAAATTGTACTTTTTATAACTTTTTGTATATTTTTATATTTTGTACCTTTTTAATCGTTGTAGCGTAATATTTGTATTTTTAGCTCATATTTAATTTTAAACTTAGTTTTTGCTATAGTTATTTTTACTCCTATATTTTTAGGCTTTGCCGTAGAATTCCTTAAGTGCTTTTTCTTTAGACTAAGATTTAGGTGCTTTAGAATTTTGCGACGCCTTTTTAAGTTTTAGTTTCTTTTTAAGTTATTTCCATTTGGGACTTAGTTTTTCCTGTAAGCTTTAATATTTTTAGACCTTTTACTATGTATCAATTATCATTCCAATTAGTAATTTCAATTTGCGATTATAATTTTAAGTTAGTTGTAGTAATAAGGTTAGGTTAGTTAAGTATTTTTAAGTTTTTTTTAAGTTTCTTTTATTTTTCCGTCACCTTTTATTTTTCAACCATTTTTCCTTTTTCGACCTTTTTCGACGAACTCTTTGTCTTTCTTATTTCTCGCTATTCTAGTTTTAGGACTTAGAATTTTTTTCTACTTCTTATCTAAATTTCTTAAAATTACGAAAATTTATTTTAAGTAGTTAAATTGATAGACATCAAAATTTTCTGGTTCGTAGTAATAGTTGGATTTGTACGTGGACCGGGTTATTGGAGCCAAACAGTCCTCAATTATATTGAGACCAAACGAATCCTGCCCCTCTGCTGCATCTTTTGGCTATTCGAAACGTGGGCAAAATCAGAAAAGTCTATTAATTGGATAACTTATTATAATTTTTCTTTCCTTTTTAAAACTAATAGGATATTCTGTGAATGCACCGAGCAAGACGTTCATCACCTTTTGTACGTTCACCACCTGTAACTCGATCAAGACATCGTTTAACAAATATAACCGCCGTTGATTTTTCTTTAGAATCGTCATCCAGTCGACCAAGTACTTCAGTTCAAATTTCCGATAATCCAGTTTTTGAAACAAACCTCACAATTGAGAATCCAGAAAATATTCAGGAACGGTTCATAGATCCTGAACCATTAAACTTTCCTCCGGAACCACCAATCATTCAAACAGAGATTGTTGAGGAACGAACTATTAAATCAGAATCATCTAGTGATACCGATTCAACAAATTCAATTATGGAGAATCTGGAACCTTTAAGTATGGAAGACCGAATGAGAGCTAAACGCACTGGCCAAGGTCACGCAATTACTCATCCAGACATTAATGCGCCAGATTATGAAATCAAAGGACAAATTCTACACATGGTGACTAATCAATGCCAATTTAGTGGTGCGCCGAAGGAAGATCCAAATGAACATCTACGTACCTTTAATAGGATCTGCACACTATTTAAAATACGAGAAGTGGAGGATGAACAGATATATCTCATGTTATTTCCCTGGACTTTAAAGGGAGAAGCCAAAGATTGGTTGGAATCGTTACCTGAAGGGGCGATCGATACATGGGATGTTTTAATTGACAAATTTCTTAAACAATTCTTTCCTGCATCTAAAGCCGTAAGACTTCAAGCAGAAATTGTTACGTTCACACAGAAGCCAAATGAAACTCTATATGAGGCGTGGACAAGATATGGGAAGTTATTAAGAGGATGTCCGCAACATGGTTTAGACACCTGTCAAATAGTACAAATATTCTACCAAGGATGCGACATCACTACAAGAAAAGACATAGATATAGCAGCTGGTGGTTCGATTATGAAGAAAACCGAAACTGATGCTTACAAAATTATTGATAACACTGCTTCCCACTCACATGAGTGGCACCAAGAAAAAGACATCATTAGATCATCTAAAGCAGCTAGAGCCGATTCTAGCCATGACTTAGATTCCATTTCCGCAAAGATAGATGCTTTCGAGAGACGAATGGAAAAAATGACTAAGGATATTCACTCTATACGAATTAGTTGTGAGCAGTGTGGAGGACCACATTTGACAAAAGATTGTCTCAGCATTGAATTAACAATGGAACAAAGAGAGAATATTTCATACATAAACCAAAGGCCTGGAAATAATTATCAGAATAATTATCAACCGCCAAGACCGATTTACAATCAAAACCAGAATTATAACCGAAATATTCCATACAACAACCAACAAGGTCCTAGCAATCAACAAGTATCCAATAATACTTACAATCAGCAAAGACCGAATTTTCAAAACAAACCACCACAACAAACCGATGATAAAAAGCCGAATTTAGAAGATATGATGACGAAGCTAGTTGAAACTCAAACGCAGTTTTTCACATCTCAAAAACAAACCAATGAACAAAATGCTCAAGCATTTAGAAATCAACAAGCTTCTATTCAAAATCTAGAACAAGAAGTAAGTAACCTAGCAAGGTTAATAGGTGAAAGAAAACCGGGAAGTCTACCAAGTGATACAAATGCTAACCCCCGGAATGAAACAGTTAAAGCTATTACCACAAGAAGTGGTACAACACTTAAACCACCTGAAATACCTGTAACTTCTGATGAAACTATTCCTACTCCACAAGAACCACAACCTGATCAAGATAATGAAAAAAAACCGGTAGTTGAAAAGGTTAATGAAGATAACACAGTTAAGGATAAACCTTATGTTAAACCATACCAACCACCTCTTCCTTATCCGAGTAAAATGAAGAAAGAAAAACTAGAAGCCGAGCAATCCAAATTCTTGGATATGTTTAAACAGATAAATGTAAATCTTCCTTTCATTGATGTGATTTCAGGAATGCCAAGATATGCTAAATTCTTGAAAGATCTAATCACGAATAGAAAGAAAATGGAAGAACTCTCGGCTGTTACTATGAATGCAAATTGTTCAGCAGTGCTGTTGAATAAGATACCAGAAAAACTATCTGATCCAGGAAGTTTCACAATTCCATGTTTTCTGGGTAGTCTTAGTTCAATAGAAGCATTAGCAGATTTAGGTGCTAGTATAAATCTAATGCCGTATTCACTATACGCTAAACTAGACCTTGGAGAATTGAAACCAACCAGAATAAGCATACAACTAGCCGATAGATCAATAAAATATCCTAGAGGGATAATGGAGAACATGCTAGTTAAAGTTGGTACTTTAGTATTTCCAGTAGATTTTGTTGTTCTGGACATGGAAGAAGATTCTCAAGTTCCTCTCATATTAGGAAGACCATTCTTAAACACGGCTAAAGCAATGATAGACGTGTTCGGTAAGAAACTGACCCTAAGTATAGAGGATGAGAGTGTTACCTTTTCAGTTGATAGAGCAATGCAACAACCACAATCTGCAGATGATACATGTTATTATATTCAAACTATAGATGCACATGCAGAATTATTAGAAGAATTTCCAGAATTACAAGGAACAGGAGAATGTTCTTTAGGAGAAGGTAATGAAGCAATTGATGAAACCGAAATGTTAGCTACACTTATAGCTAATGGATATGAACCAACAACAGAAGAAATTCAAATGCTAAAAGAAGAAGACAGATATCGATATAAATCATCGATAGAAGAACCTCCGAAATTAGAGTTAAAGCCACTTCCAAACCATTTGGAATACGCTTATTTACATGGTGAATCTGAATTACCTGTAATAATATCGTCTTCTCTTACTGAAAATGAGAAATCACAACTCATTTCTGTGTTGAAAGCTCATAAACCAGCCATTGCATGGAAGATTCATGATATTAAAGGAATAAGTCCTTCGTATTGCACACATAAAATCCTTATGGAAGAAGGTCATAAAACGTATGTGCAACGCCAACGAAGACTAAATCCTAATATGCAAGATGTAGTTAAGAAAGAGATTATTAAGCTGCTAGATGCAGGTTTGATATATCCAATTTCTGATAGTCCATGGGTAAGCCCAGTTCAATGCGTGCCTAAGAAGGGTGGCATGACTGTCATCACAAATGAGAAAAATGAGCTTATTCCTACTAGGACTGTAACAGGATGGCGTGTGTGTATTGATTATAGAAAATTAAATGACGCCACCAGAAAAGATCACTTTCCCTTACCTTTCATAGATCAAATGTTGGAAAGATTAGCCGGAAATAGTTACTATTGTTTTCTAGATGGATTTTCCGGATATTTTCAAATTCCAATAGCACCCGAGGACCAAGAGAAAACCACATTCACGTGCCCTTATGGTACTTTTGCTTACAAACGCATGCCATTTGGACTTTGTAACGCCCCTGCAACCTTTCAAAGGTGCATGATGGCGATTTTTCACGACATGATAGAAGAATGCATGGAAGTATTCATGGATGACTTTTCAGTCTTCGGTGATACATTTAAATCATGTCTAGTTAATCTGGAACGAATGCTAATTAGATGCGAAAAATCAAATCTAGTACTTAATTGGGAGAAATGCCATTTCATGGTTAAAGAAGGCATCGTTCTTGGACATAAAATTTCAAAAGAAGGAATTGAAGTGGATAGAGCTAAAATAGATGTAATTGCTAAACTTCCACATCCCACCAATGTTAGAGGAGTTAGGAGTTTTCTAGGGCATGCCGGTTTTTACCGACGTTTTATAAAAGATTTTTCTAAAATTGCCACTCCTATGAATAAACTCCTAGAAAAGGATGCGCCATTCATCTTTACAGATGAATGTATCAAATCTTTTAATATTCTTAAAGAAAAACTCACTAATGCACCGATCATGATAACACCAAATTGGAATCTACCATTTGAACTAATGTGCGATGCAAGTGATTTTGCAATGGGAGCCGTTTTAGGACAAAGGATTGAAAAACGATTTCAACCTATATATTATGCTAGTAAGACATTACAAGGAGCACAAACGAACTATACAACTACTGAAAAAGAACTCCTTGCTATTGTCTTTGCTTTTGACAAATTTCGATCATATCTCGTTCTAGCAAAAACGGTGGTCTATACCGACCATTCTGCTCTTAGATACCTATTTTCAAAACAAGATGCTAAACCAAGATTAATCCGTTGGATCTTACTCTTACAAGAGTTTGATATTGAAATCCGAGATAAAAAAGGAGCAGAAAATCTCGCTGCTGATCATCTTTCTCGTCTTGAAAATCCCGAATTAGAAGTTCTGAATGAATCGGCCATACAAGACAACTTTCCTGATGAATATCTATTGAAGATAGATTATAAAGAAATCCCATGGTTTGCAGACTATGCAAACTACTTAGTTTGTGAATTCCTTGAAAAAGGATTATCGTACCAAAGACGAAAGAAATTCTTCAGTGATATAAAACACTATTTCTGGGAAGATCCACATCTGTTTAAAAGTTGTCCCGATGGAATAATACGCCGATGTGTATTTGGAGATGAAGCTAGTAAAATTTTAAACCATTGTCACACAGGACCAACAGGAGGGCATTATGGGCCTCAACTAACAGCAAGAAAAGTTTATGAAGCTGGATTCTATTGGCCTACAATTTACAAAGACGCGCACCTTCTTTGCAAATCTTGTGATGCATGTCAAAGGGCCGGAAAAATAAGTCAACGTGATGAAATGCCACAAAATGTCATCCAAGTATGTGAAGTATTTGACATTTGGGGTATTGACTTTATGGGTCCATTTCCAAAATCTCATAATAATTTATATATACTCGTAGCCATTGATTATGTATCTAAATGGGCGGAAGCACAAGCTCTCCCAACTAACGATGCACGAGTTGTAGTCAACTTTTTAAAACGTCTTTTTGCAAGGTTTGGAACACCGAAAGCTTTAATAAGTGATCGGGGTACTCATTTCTGTAATAATCAACTTGAGAAAGTTCTTAAAAGATATGGAGTAACTCATAAAATCTCCACCGCATATCATCCACAAACAAGTGGACAAGTTGAAAATACCAACCGAGCTTTAAAACGTATTCTAGAGAAAACCGTAGGATCAAATCCGAAGGAATGGTCCATTAAATTGGAGGATGCACTCTGGGCTTTTAGAACAGCCTACAAAACTCCAATTGGAACCACACCTTTTAGACTTGTGTATGGAAAAGCGTGTCATCTTCCAGTAGAAATTGAACACAAAGCATTTTGGGCTTTGAAGACATGTAATCTTGATTTACATGAAGCCGGACGTCTACGATTAAGTCAACTAAACGAATTAGAAGAATTAAGACATGAAGCATACGATAATTCGTTAATCTATAAAGAAAGAATGAAGAAATGGCATGATAAAAGAATCAGAAGTTCAAAAGAATTCAAAGAAGGAGACAGAGTTCTTCTTTTCAATTCACGATTCAAGCTATTTCCTGGAAAATTGAAATCAAGATGGTCTGGACCATTCATAGTCAAAAGAGTTTTCCCATACGGAACGATAGAATTAATAAATTCAAATGGGATTGAATTTAAAGTTAATGGTCACAGAGTTAAACATTACATACATGGTCCGATGGAAGTCGACAACGAAGTTAATCACAATTTCGACACCACAGCTAACTAAGTGTGGGGAGAATCAAGTCTGTAAAGGATAATATGTATTTCTGTTAGAGTTAGATTGTCTGTTTTCGTGTAGTTCTCGAAAATGGAACACTTATGGTCTTTCCCTAGCAGACCCTAAAGAACTAGTCTTCTCCCCCCATTCTGAATTTTTATTTTTTTTTAGGTTTTTACAAAATGAAGACTGCCTGTGAATTAAACCATGGTCTAATGCTACACGCTTTGATCACTAAACGTAATAATGACATACTCCCGAGTGAAATAGTATCAGTAATCAGAGAAAGAATGGACGGAGTTAGAAAAGGATCCAGATGCGAAGATAATAAGTTACAATTTGGTAAAGGAAAATCAAAATCCGCAGCGAAAAGAAGAGCACGACACCTAGAAAAATGTCACAAATGCGGAAAATGGTCACATGAAGGTAAATGTTCAAATAATCAAACCTATTCAAATACCGAATTTGTTACTTTATGCAGAGACGGACCGTTCATATGTTTAGAAGAAAAGACAATGAATGCTCGAGGTTACGCCTATGCAGCCATGGAAAACCAATTAAACCGACTATCTTATGAATATAATAGATCATATAACTAAGAAATCTATTTCACAGGTATGTCTGTACAGTTTTTATTTTTATTTTTATTTTTAACCTTTTGATAATAAACGCTAATTTGTTCGCTAAAAAGTATTAAATTGGTATTAAATAAAATTAGGTTTGGCGACCGAAATTATTGATATCGTTCAAAAATTTATTACATCACTGCGAAATTTAACGTTTATTCTTAAGGTATAAATATCTTTAAACAATCAAACCAAAATATTTCAAAAATTCGTCATGAGTCAAATTAGGTCTTGGAACCGAAATTACTTTACCGAAAAGAGGGGCGCATATTTTTGATAATATTTGATTGATTAAAGTGGGATAAAAGGACAAAAAGATTTTTAATTTTATTTTTACCATGTTTTAAAATTAATATTTAAATCTTAAATTAATATTGTAAACTTTGTAAAAACAATATATTTAAAATTGTAAATAATTGAAAAATTAATATAAGTTTGGTATGAATTTATGAATTTTTAAATTAAGTTTGGTGTGAATTTTTAATTTTTAAAATATGAAATTTTAATTTTATGCATTTTAAATTTTGAGTTTGGTGTGAATTTTTAATTTTAATTTTGAATTTTATATTTAAGTTGTGTGAATTTAAAAACAAAAATTTACTTTATCTCATTAAGTTAAGAATATGATTTTTAAAATTCGTCGTAAGTTGAAGACTAGGTCTTTGAACCGAAATTGCTTTACCCGAGGGAGGGACGAGAACTTTTATTATCATTATTTTTAATCTTATTGATTTAAAGTATGCCAAAAACATTAAAAAACCCAAAAATCTTAGCTTTTAAAACAATCGCTACAAAAAGACAAATTTTAAAATTTTGTCGAGGGACGGACTAGGACATCGATCCGAAACGACCTCGTCCTAAATAACAAGGGAAACAAAAGTTTAAAATTAATTTCTTAATTGTGTTATAAGTTAAAGATTATAAAAAAAAAAAAAAAAAAAAAAAAAAAAAAAAAAAGGGTAAACTCCGCGACTCGCGGAGTTTGCAGTATAAACCTCCGCGACTCGCGGAGGGTCCAAAACCCAGAAAAAAAATAAAACAGCTGCTCGATCAGTTTACCTCCCCCACACAAAAACAACCCGAACAAACTGCGAAAAAGAACCCGAAAATACACCCAAAAACACTCCAAAAATCTCAATTTTTAACCGTTAATCACCAAATTTTTTGCTAAAATCATGTTGAGAAGGATGATATCTAGGAACTACTCAAGAAAAACGGTAAATTTCTACACCTAAACACCATTTAATTCGAATTTTAGTGTTCTTGAGCTAATTTTTACCCAATTTGATTTTGATGCTTTTTAGTGTAATTACACTTAAATTGTTTATGTATTATGCTTGTATAACCTAGATTGATGCTGTTTAACATGATTAGAAGCCTTAAACTTCAAATTTTGAATAATCTAGGGTTTGTGTTCTTGAGCAATTTGGGGCTTTTTGATATAAACAGGTTATGGCCGATTTTTGTCATGAATTATTGCTAAATTGAGTAGTGTAACATGTCTAGGTAGTTAAAAGATCCAAACTTTGAGCCTAAACATGATTTTGAAAATTAAAGTGGACTTTTTCAAGTCCAAAATTCATGAACTTGATTTTTGAAAGATAATGCCATTTGAGACTTGTTTATTTGCTAGTAATGATTATTTTGACATGTTATTTGAGTTGAATGCTTATGAACTTGGCGAAAATTTTCGTATATGCTTATTTGAAAAAGTGTAGATTTGATAAAAATGTGAAAATGAGCTTAAGTTTGATGTAAATTGATAATGTCATTGTAATTATTTTGATTGATGATTTTGCTGACACTAATGCATATTTGGATGCACAAAATTTGTGTTTGATGTGTTTTGCAGAATGAAAGGGGTGAATCTTCATCCCAAGCCCGCCATGCTCCTGCTGAGAACTTGGAACAACAGGAGGTAGATAACTACTACAAGCAGGATGTACCTCATCCAGTCATGACCTTTTCAGATATGCACTTGGAACAGTTGCACCCGAACCTGCGATTTGACAGACTTTGGATAGATTATCCAAAATATCAACGGGGTTTGCATACTCTTCATTCCAAGGTTGTTGAGGTACCGAGGGTCATAGAATGGGGACCCTTGGAAGCTGTAGAATTGGCCGGGCCAATTAGGGAATTACTGGTACAGAGGTATGGTAATTCTTCTTTTAATGACTGGATATGTTTATTCACCATACGCAGACCTGTATATAAAGTATGGTGTGAAGAGTTGTTATGTAGTATAGAGTTGAATGATCGGGTAGCTAGTTTAACCGATCGTTCTTTTATTAGATTTTTGTTAGGCGGTTCGATGCGCCACATGTCTTTACTGGACATGGCTCAGGCTTTACGTATATATACGCCTGAGGAATTAGCGTCTGCCGATTGTAGAGGATTGATACTAAACGGTAGGAAAATAGATGAGAATTTTGATACACACGGTGTGTGGAGTCAAATGACAAGCCACCACCGTTTCAAAGGGGGAAACTACTCTTATTTGGATATAGATAGAGCCGAATTAAGAGTAATACATAGGTTTTTAGCTAATTCGATTACACAAAGGGGTAAAAACAAAGAAAAGGTAAATGAACAAGATTTGTTTTACCATATGTGTATTCGAGACCCACACAGCACTGTAAGTATACCATATTGTGTGGGTTATTATTTATCAGCTATGGTTCGAGGGATGCGTCCACATAGCATAATAGGAGGTGGTATTTTTATTACTTTGATTGGTGAATATCTCGGTGTGGATATAAGTCGGGGGGGATTATTAGTAGAAGAGCCGGAACCCCGCGACACTATAGGTTTAAATGTATACCATGGTGCTAAAGTTTTGAAGCGGCGAAATAACGCCGCAGTACGATACAATGGTAGACATCCACAGGTAGAGAGAAACCAGGAACAAGGTAATGTAGGAGGGGGGAATGAGATGCAAGAAATGCATAGGTTTATAGCTTCTCAGGAATACGAAAATGCTAGACAGAGAGCATTTGAAGATTGGCAAGTTCATCAGAACCAGATCATAGCGCATTGCCAACATATAGGTAGAAACTATATTCCTACTCCGAAACCCGTCTTCCCTCCTTGGTCGATAGAGATGCAGCCACCATATCCTACGTATGACCCTGCCGAAGCATTCTATAGCACTTATGGTTATGCGTGGAACCCCTATTGGTACCAATATCATCCTTAGTTTACTTATTTTGTTTTTATTTTGTAATTTGTAATTATTGATATGTTTAATATTTTTTGTTAATATTGTAATCATTTTTATATTTATCTAACTTTTATTCTTAGATTTTAATAATTTTTGAATGTGGGGTAATATACCAAACTTCAAAAATATGTATATATGTTTGCAGTTTATCTTATGTACACAACAGGGTAAAACAACGCATTTTCAAAGACTGGCATTAAGTTCAGCAAAAGCAAGTAATTTTGACGACAATGATGCAAAATGTATGTGAAATAATAACAAGACGGAATGAACAAATGACGTGCACCATTTATCATTCAGCAAACAAACGCCAATATATTTGGAAACTTTGGTAAAAATTTAATCATTTTCACACAAATCACCCTCAATAATTTAAATTGTTACTGATTTCTTGCAAATGAGGGCATTGCAAGATCTTAAGTGTGGGAAGGGGTTAAATTCTATCGGATTTTAAAAATTTTTATATTAAACACTTGGTTACCATTAAAATACTAGTAAAGCAGTAGTTGTATTAGAATCTAGTGCTCTCTGATAAAAAAGAACAGCCCTAGTCTTATATACTGACTACCCAATTCTAGTAAAATTTTTCAAAATTTTCAATTAAATGAATTCAAATCATGTTTATACATATTTATGAACGATAAAACTAGGTTTTAACACCGAAATTATTGTTACCTCGGAAAGGACATAAATTGAGAAACAAACTAAAATGTTAAAATTCATTTAAAATGGAATAGAGGACGATAAAAAGAAAAATAAAAAGCCAAGTGTGGGAAAATTTACCAAGTTATTTTAAACATATGCCACATATATCTGTAACCAATAACTGAAAATACTTTTGCTTTGGACTAAACTAAACTGTTTTACCCGATGAAAGAAAAGAAGAGATGGATCTACACGATGAATCAATTCCATCACTAAAAGGAAGTAAAGTCTTCCGAAAAAGACACGCGCTTCTTGATTTAGGTCATGAAGTTGTCGTCCAGACCAGCTGTAGGTTGACGAAAAATCTAGAAAAGTCATCACTAAAATCAGCAGGAAATCCACGGACCTCAGCATTAAACAGGGTCGCCAAGTGGTCAGATTTATCCTAACCATGAGAAGGATTTATCTCGTACAATGGGGAGGCACCGTGCAAATTAGCTGGATAAGACTAATGAATCAGATCCCCAGAAAGGATAATCTCCTTAAAGATTAAAAATCAGCTTTTAAGACTGATATTACTCAATCCTAGAGATTGACCTTAAAGATTGAGAATTACAAACTCATGGAATTCAATGATATCTAAACTCGAGCTTGAACGAGAAAATATTTTGATCAAAATTATAAACCGATTTGTTTTCTGAAAACCCTATTTTCAATGCGTTCATTACCATTGAACGTAAAATCCTAGGAATTCACCTGGAATTCATTAGGTGACCTGAACTAAATCGGGTGTCAACCGTAAGAACGGTGGTTGCATAACATGGTCAAAGACAGGACCTTGTGCCAGACCGACAAATTATAAGGGTGAGCTTTACTATTGCTCCTACCAAGGATAGTAATTGCGTCCGACACGTTATAGACCATAATCAAAAGCATGTCACGGGACATTGCCTTAAACAGTTGCTTGTTCAACGCTTTCCTTTACAACCGGACGGTAGTTTGCCGAAAGGTAATATACGGAACAAGTAAACTGGACGTGTTGCTTTCCAAATACAAGGTTAGCAAGTGGGTGACACAAAACCGCAAGTTTTGAGCTAAAATTTTCAAATCTGAAACCCACCAAACCCACAAAAATATTTTGCAAACACCGGTAAAGGGTTATTCCGGAAAACTTATCTAGGGTAAAAACTAGATTTAATTTTCAAAAGATCAAATGTTTTCATAAAGATCCAATTTCCTTAATGGATCTAAATTTTTATAGTCATGTGGGACTGTAAACCATATCGTTACTACCATTGTTTATACCGCCGTATAGAAATCACTGATGTACAAAGTGTGAAGAATAAAGAAGTGATTCTAGTATTTCAAGACAATATTGCTTGAGGACAAGCAACGCTCAAGTGTGGGAATATTTGATAATGCTAAAAACGAACATATATTTCATAGCATTATTCCTCAAGAAAGACAAGCTTTTAGTTGCAATTGTTCTATTTACAAGTGATATTCGTTTAAATAATAAAAGGTGAAGACAAAAGACAGATTCGACGATTTGAAGACGCAAACGACCAAAAAGCTCAAAAGAACAAAAGACAATCAAAAAGGTTCCAATTATTGATAAGAAACGTCTCAAAATCACAAGAGTACAAGATTCAAAACGCAAAGTACAAGATATTAAATTGTACGCGAGGACGTTCGAAAATCCGGAACCGGGACCAGAGTCAATTCTTAACGCTCGACGCAACGGACTAAAAATTACAAGTTAACTATATATATAAATATAATATAATATATAATTAATTATATTAATTATATATATATTATATATATATATTTAAAACCGTCGGCAGCATGAAACTCCAAGGGTGTAAACTGTAAATACCTCTCCGCGACTCGCGGAGTTTTAAGGGTATTTGGCCGCGAGTCGCGGAGCCCCAAAAATCAAGTCTGGCTATAAATCAACCCGAATTCTGATCAAAATCAACATCATATTTTCATCTCTCTCTCAATATATACGAGTAATATATATTTATATTTATAATTTATATTTTAATTTTAATTATAATTCTAATAATAAGGGTATGTTAGCGAATGTTGTAAGGGTGTAAGTCGAAATTCTGTCCGTGTAACGCTACGCTATTTTTAATCATTGTAAGTTATGTTCAACCTTTTTACATTAATGTCTCGTAGCTAAGTTATTATTATGCTTATTTAAAACGAAGTAATCATGATGTTGGGCTAATTACTAAAATTGGGTAATTGGGCTTTGTACCATAATTGGGGTTTGGACAAAAGAACGACACTTGTGGAAACTAGGCTATGGGCTATTAATGGGCTTTATATTTGTTTAACTAAATGAAAGTTTGTTAATGTTAATATAAAGATTTACAATTGGGCGTCCCTATAAATTACCATATACACTCGATCGGACACGATGGGCGGGGTATTTATATGTACGAATAATCGTTCATTTAACCGGACACGGGAATGGATTAATAGCCACTAGAATAATTAAAACAGGGGTGAAATTACATTCAAGGGTAATTGGTGTAATTGTTAACAAAGTAGTAAAACCTTGGTTTACACGCAGTCGATAACCTGGTGTATTCATTAAACAAAGTATTAAAACCTTGTTACGATTCGAATCCCCAATTAGTTGGAATATTTATCTTCGGGTATAATAATAATTTGACAAGGACACTTGCAATTTATATTTATGACTGATGGACTGTTATGGACAAAAACCAGACGGACATATTGAATAATCCAGGACAAAGGACAATTAACCCATGGGCATAAAACTAAAATCAACACGTCAAACATCATGATTACGGAAGTTTAAATAAGCATAATTCTTTTATTTCATATTTAATTTCCTTTATTTTATATTTAATTGCACTTCTAATTATCGCACTTTTATTTATTGTTATTTTATTTAATCGCACTTTTAATTATCGTACTTTTAATTATCGCAATTTAATTTTATCGCATTTTTATTATTCGCAATTTCATTATCGTTATTTACTTTACGCTTTAATTTAAAGTCTTGTATTTATTTTATATTTTACATTAGGTTTTAACTACGACTAAAGTTTTAAAATCGACAAACCGGTCATTAAACGGTAAAAACCCCCCTTTATAATAATAATATTACTTATATATATATTTGTATTTTTATAAAAGTAAACTAATATAGCGTTGAGCTTTGTTTAAAGATTTCCCTGTGGAACGAACCGGACTTACTAAAAACTACACTACTGTACGATTAGGTACACTGCCTATAAGTGTTGTAGCAAGGTTTAAGTATATCCATTCTATAAATAAATAAATATCTTGTGTAAAATTGTATCGTATTTAATAGTATTTCCTGGTAAAATATAAGCTATTTTATATACACCCCGCTGCACATCACATGCTGATTATTCAGACGTAAACCACACACACTCCAAAAATTCGTTTCCAATTACATTTAATAGTTTATAGAAATTGATTTAAACAGAAAAAGAAACCAAGAACATCACCTAAACACTACTATTGCTGGGTTGTTATCAACATCACCACCACCAAATACTTTTATTCCTTTGGCTTGCTGTTCGATCTATAACACAAGTAAGCTACTGCACTATTATCTATCAATCTAGGAAACAAACAATAATAATATCTTATGAATAATCAGTTTAGAATAGAAAACAAATCATACCTGCTGCACGTTTTATTTTTTTCCTTTCTTCCTGCTCCTGCTGCAGTTGCTCTTTTGCTTTCCTGTTTATCTCGAACCACCACCAAAACCACCATCGAACCACACCTCATATTGCTGAAATTAATAATCAAAATCACACACAAGCTAATAA
Organism: Rutidosis leptorrhynchoides; assembly: GCF_046630445.1. Classification (NCBI taxonomy): domain Eukaryota; kingdom Viridiplantae; phylum Streptophyta; class Magnoliopsida; order Asterales; family Asteraceae; genus Rutidosis; species Rutidosis leptorrhynchoides. Next base: position 265,351,292 of record NC_092334.1, read on the forward strand.
TTATAACAGACTATCACCAAACCCTTCAAGAATATCAATTATTAACAGTTCAGGTTCAATTCATTTAAAATACAGGATATGTATAAATGGATGAAGAAATTAAGAGAGTATTAAAGAACCAATTACATATATCACCAATCAACGAATCGATTAATACCCGAATTAACTGATGAATCGAAACACTCACCAAACCTTGAGGATTACTGTCCAATCGAGGGTGCTGCTTGATTGATTTGATTAACGATGATGATAGAGACAGATGATGACGGTGGAACGATGAAGATGATGAATCCATAAACTATTGAACACCAACGATTGTTGTTAAGCCGATTGATTGGTGATGAAACGAGGAAACCCTAATTTGGGTTCAATCTAATTTGGGAGAAAATAAAACGAGTGCTTCTTTTACTTATTAAGTACTCCGTATTTTCTTTTATTTATTTATTTATTTATTATTATTATTATTATTATTATTATTATTATTATTATTATTATTATTATTATTATTATTATTATTATTATTATTATTATTATCATTATTATTAAAATTATCATTATCATTATTATTATTGTTATTGCTATTGTTATTATTATTATTAGTATTATTAAAATTATCGTTAATAACTATTATTATTATCATAATTAATATCAAAACTACTTTTTATACAGATGTATATTTTGTACATAAAGACAATACATTTAATACATATACGATAATTATATTAAAATCTCACATAACTATATACATCAAATCTACTAATACTATTTATATAAAAATTTACAAATAACAAATTTTCAATTTTTTTAAATATAATATTAAACAAGTATGTATATTAATACATAAATATTAATATAACTAAATAAATATTAACCATTTTGAATACATACACAAATTAAATATACATAAGATATAAATCAAGGTTATAATAAATAAATTTGTTCGATTACGAGTATGTGTATTAATAAATATACAAATGTTATAGGTTCATGAATCCGAGGCCAACCTTGCATTGTTTAATGATGTTATATGTATTTTTACTACAAAATACAGTATGGTGAGTTTCATTTCCCTTTTACTCATTACATTTTTGGGCTGAGAATACATGCACTGTTTTAATAACTGTTTTACAATATTTATATGCGTGAGTTTCATTTGCTCCCTTTTTAAATGCTTTTGCAATATATATTTTTGGGACTGAGAATACATGCGCTGCTTTTATAACTGTTTTACGAAATGGACACAAGTAATTAAAACTACATTATATGGTTGAATTATCGAAATCGAATATGCCCCTTTTTATATAGTCTGGTAATCTAAGAATTAGGGAACAGACACCCTAATTGACGCGAACTCTAAAGATAGATCTATCGGGCCCAACAAGCCCCATCCAAAGTACCGGGTGCTTTAGTACTTCGAAATTTATATCATGTCCGATGGAGGATCCCGGAATGATGGGGATATTCTTATATGCATATTGTGAATGTCGGTTACCAGGTGTTCAATCCATATGAATGATATTTTTGTCTCTATGCATGGGACGTATGTTTATGAGAAATGGAAATATGAAATCTTGTGGTCTATTAAAATTATGAAATGATTATTTATGCTAAACTAATGAACTCACCAGCCTTTTGGTTGACACTTGAAAGTATGTTTATTCTCAGGTACGAAAGAAATCTTCCGCTGTGCATTTGATCATTCTAAAGATTTTACTTGGAGTCATTCATGACATATTTCAAAAGACGTTGCATTCGAGTTGTTGAATTTATCAAAGATCATTATTAAGTCAATTATAGTTGAATATATTATGAAATGGTATGCATGTCCGTCAACTTTAGATGAAATGAAAGATTGTCTTTTCAAAACGAATGCAATGTTTGTAAAATGTATCATATAGAGGTCAAGTACCTCGCGATGTAATCAACTGTTGTGAATCGTTTATAATCGATATGGACTTCGTCCGGATGGATTAGGACGGGTCCTTTCACTCAGGGCATGTGTGATCGATTTTGGAAACGGATGGGATAAGTATTTACCGTTAGCAGAATTCTCATATAATAATAGTTATCATGCGAGCATTAAAGCTGCACCATTCGAAGCACTGTATGGAAGGAAGTGTAGATCTCCTATCTATTGGAATGAAGTAGGAGATCGATAATTAACTGGTCCCGAGATCATACACGAAACGACTGAGAAGATAGTACAAATCAAGGAGAGATTGAAAACAGCCCGTAGCCGCCAAAAGAGCTACGCCGATGTCCGAAGGAAACCATTAGAGTTTCAGATCGGGGACATGGTTATGTTAAAGGTGTCACCATGGAAAGGAGTAATACGCTTCGGAAAAAGGGGTAAACTGAACCCAAGATATGTAGGCCCGTTCAAGATCATTGAACGCATTGGACCGGTAGCTTATCGACTCGAATTACCGCAACAACTCGCCGGAGTACATAATACCTTTCACGTCTCAAACCTTAAGAAGTGTCTTGCAAAGGAAGACCTCACCATTCCTCTTGAAGAAATCCAAGTTGACGAGAAATTACAATTCGTAGAAGAACCAGTCGAAATCATGGACCGTGAAGTTAAACAGCTCAAGCAGAGCAACATACCGATCGTTAAGGTTCGTTGGAATGCTCGAAGAGGTCCCGAGTTTACGTGGGAACGGGAGGACCAGATGAAACGAAAATATCCACACTTGTTTCCCGATGACGCAAAATAGGTACAATTTTAAAATTTCGGGACGAAATTTATTTAACGGGTAGGTACTGTAATGACCCGCACTTTTTCGATCGTTCTATACTTATAAGATTAATATTTACATAAATTAAACCTTACCAACATGATAAGCAATCCAAATTGTTGAGATTTATGTTTTTGAAAAGAGTTTTACACAACGTTTGACCGTCTAGTTTGACCGATGATATCACGAACTATATAATATATGATAATTATATGTTTGTGTATATATATGTATATATACATATTTAACATGATCTAAGGATGTTTTAATACCTCATTTTGTATTAATAACAATAAGTTATAAGTATATTTTGAAACTACTAACTTAAGTTTTCAAAACGATAACCATACGTAACGTTATTTGACATAAATACTTATGACCTATAATGTTTATACATATATCGTATAAGTAATGTATTTAATCACTTTTTAAGGACTTAAATACATAAAACAATATAAGTGTATTCACAAAAGATAGCTATATTTGAATTCTCATTCCATTTTTCACAAGATTTCTATACGTATATCTACGGTATATGTACCCGTATCATACCTAGCTTCTATACGTATTTACTATTGGTATATACACATCAAATCACCACCTAACCAGCCCTTGTTACTACCCTAGGTATAAGGTAATTAGAATTTGGAAGCTTGTTGACTAATTACATAAAATAACAAACTAAAAATCTTATCATGTTCTCCATGATACACGTTTTTTTAAGGCTATAAGGATCACCATTTCTAGTTCAATTTTTAAACTCATTTCTTAGTTAAACACACACTCTTTCATAACCCTTAGACACATTAAGCAATTCAGCAAGTTACCATGAAGATCTAGCCATAAAAACATCACTTAATCACCATAAGAAAACCCTTACAAAAACACTTCAATAATCCTTCCAAGAACACAAGTTTACTTCCAACCTTTTGATCCAACTCCACCACTCTTTTGGTTCTATGTTTTTACTCCTATTTTACAGAAATCTTGACCAAGTAAATTGAGGTAGTAACTTTGTTCATAACCTTATTCGATTCATATATATATATATATATATATATATATATATATATATATATATATATATATATATAGCTATCTTATTTTATGGTATAAAATTTTAACAACAAGAACATAGTTTGAATGTTTTCAAACTTGTTTGCAAACTAAATAGATCCTTCTAACTTAACTTTTAAAATACTTCAAGACCTGTAATATATCATAAATATATTCTAATTTAACAAGGTACAACTTGGTTTTTCAAAGAACACCTTAAAAACTGTTTTTACGACGTCGGAGTGCAACCGGGGGCTGTTTTGGGTTGGATAATTAAAAACTATCTTGAACCTTGAATTGGAGGTTTATTTTCTGGAAAAATAATATTTACTATGAATATGATAACACATAAAAATTTCATGATTTAACTCAAAGTATAATTATTTTTAGAAAAATAATCATTTAAGGTTGTTTACATGATGGAAAATGATTAACTTCATAAGTTTCACCAAAGATTGACCTATGACCTGTGATTTCGAATACAAACTAAGGTATTTACAGTTCATATTCTTAAAGAAGGACTCAATCCAAGGAAGTGGCAAGTTGAACCAACGAAAACGGAGTTGTAATGAAGAAACTATGACCAAAACAAAATCGGATATCCAAGACTAGTTTAGCCACGAAAATAATTGGAGAAAAATTAAATAAATCACATCTTTTTAAAATAACATGATATTTTATATATATGTACTCATAATTTAATTTTATATATTTCAGGATCACCCGTAAACAATACGAGAAGATTAATCATAAGATCCCATGATTGTACGCAACACGTCATTTGACAACACCGGTACTTTATGTACGCAACACGTCATTTGACAACACCGGTACCGTGGGTCAAGATTAATCCCGACCAATACGATTACGATGGGGGTTTTATTTATTTCGATGGGGGTTTTATTTAATTATTAAAAACACCTAAAAATGAACCATTAAAATTAAATTACTAACTACGGACTAAGAAGACATAAAAAGTATTATAAGTATATATATGTGACGATTGATTAAAATAAAAATATATTGATATATTATATATGGATAGGTTCGTGATATCAACCGGAGACCAAGTAAAAATATATATCTTCAAGGCAAAAGTGAGTATATATTCCCACTTTTAAACTCTAAGTATTTCGGGATGAGAATACATGTATTTTATGTTTTACGTTATGGACACAAGTAACTGAAAAATATATTCTACGTTGAGTTGTACCACTGGCATACTTCCCTGTAGCTTGGTAACTACTATTTACAGCGGTATTGTAAACGCGAATCCTGTTGATAGATCTATCGGGCCTGACAACCCCAACCGGACTGGACGACCAGTATTCAACGGTTGCACAGTACTTCGTTTCATGACTACACTTGGTACGGTGTAGTAAGATTTCATAATAAAGGGAATATGCGACGTGATTAAATGTTAAGTATGGTTACCAAGTGCTCAACCACTTAGAATATTTTTATTAAAATGTTTACATATGAAATCTTGTGGTCTATATTTATATCGCTGCCGGCATTAAACCTATATCTCACCAACTTTATGTTGACGTTTTAAACATGTCTATTCTCAGGTGATAACTAAAAGCTTCCGCTGCAACATGTTGAATTTAAGCAAGATCTTGAGTATGCATGTTTGTGTCAAAAATAAAACTGCATATCCGAGAAATTGTAATGTAAAATATGCTAGAAATCGTATTGTTATCATCACATGTAAAGTTTGTAAGTCTAAGATTATCGCTAAACGATAATCATCTTTATATTATCTAAAGCTTGTATTAACATAAGAGTTATGGTTTGTAATGTAAAATAAATGCAGTTGTTCTTTTAAAAATGTCGCATATAGAGGTCAATACCTCGCAATGAAATCATACGTTATCTAACTCGTTCTTATGATTAAGGACGGGTTATGACAAAATCAAATCCTGATTTCTTGAAGGGTAAATCAAATGGGTAAATAAGTATATTTTTATAATAAATATAGTAAAGAACTGATATGTGATTTAGTTGCTATGAAAGATAAATTAAAATAACTAAAACTCGTTATTTTGAATATATATATATATATATATATATATAGCAAGCAGAAGCATGATTTATTAAGAAAACAAGTGTGTATATTTAACCAATTAATTTGAATTCCAAGTGGATATCAAGTCTTGATTATATGCTTACAAATATATCAAGAAAGGAAGAGTGTTTATACCTCCTCAATGATGAATTGAGGGCTGAAAGGGACAGCAGAAAAAGATGAAGAAGATGATGAAATTAGCCTCTAACTTGAAGCCTCAAGCATGTAATACCCCAAGCTTTCAATCACCAACATTTATCTTTGTTTGGTTAGGATTTTAGGACACTTAATTACTTGAAATTCACTAGCAAAACTCTTTCCTTTTCCCTTGTAAACTCACGGCAGCAGCAACACAAGAGAGGGAGAGAATAATCTCAAAACTTGTATTCATGAGTGAGTCAAAATACTTGGTATTAGAGAGAGTTGCATGCCCTTGAGAAGTGTTATCTTAAAACTAACAAAAGACAAGCAAGTGGAGTCTCCTTGGAGACCAAAAAAAACGTTCCATGCTTGTAGTATAACAAGATTCATAATTTTTATAAAACTTGTTAAAAGTCTTGTAATAATATATGAAAAACTTGTTATATAAAACATTCAATTGTTAAGTTACTTACATTTTATAAACCAATTTATAAAATATAACACAACATAATTATTTAAAGCTATAAATAATTAATTATAAATTATCCAAATAATTTATCTCAAGTGATAGTATTTTAGAAAACTGTTTTTCTAAAGTTCAAGTGTCGCGTATTTATTTAACGATCTAGTCGTTAAGATTAAATACATATAAAGTGTTGGTAAGCTTGTTATTGGGTATGACCCGACTTGGATCATAACACATTAGCCACATTAATTTAATATGTCTCTTGGGCACATGAAATACCTTCAATCTCCAACTTTATCAGGCCTTAGACATCTGACTCTCAACGAATAAGGGGGACAAATTCCATCTTGACTAAATACGTCCTAAATATACACCTTGCATTATACCTGAGCTCTTCCTTATGAACTACCATATTTCAGAATAGCAAAGGAAAGAATCAAGGCACAATGCTTGGCAAATATTTGAACCCAATATGTATCTCAGGTCAGAGGATACAATGATATTCGCCTTTACTCAAGATTACATGTGATCAACCACAAAGGTTCCATTTAGTGAATCTTGAGGGCGGGTCTTCCAATATTTGTATCCCACAAATATCTATGAACCTTGGTAGCAACCTTGCCCCACATTCAGTCCATGAATGTATACCAATCCAAGTTCATAATAGTCTAAACCTCACATTTACTCCCACAAATGTGATCGAATACGGAATTTAGAATAATTACTTATTCATGGATAAAATATGCAAGATAGGAACATAACTCAAAATAAATTAATACCATAATTATATTAATGAGTTTGAACAATTTCGTTCCGTTACAATACTTAAAACAGATCATGACCAATCACTAGAATATCGAAGCCCTAAAGCACAAACATGTCCTGCATGTTTTGATCCATGTAAGAGCTTCGTGAGTGGATCCGCTATGTTAAGATCTGTGTGAACTTTGCGAATACATATCTTTCCCTTTTCAACTTCATCCCTTATGTAGTTGAATCTCCGCTCAATGTGACGGGTCTTTTGGTGAGCACGAGGTTCTTTGATTTGAGCAATCGCACCCTCGTTGTCACAAAATATCTCAAGAGGGTCCTGAATGGAAGGGACTACTCCTAAGTCGTCGATGAATTTATTCATCCATGCAGATTCCTGAGCTGCCAATGAGGTGGCAATGTACTTCGACTCTGTAGTGGATAATGCAACAACATCCTGTTTTGAACTCTTCCAAGAGACCGCACCTCCTTTTAACGTGAAGACATAACCGGACTGTGATCGAGAATCATCTCGATCAGTTTGGAAACTCGCGTCCACGTAACCTTTTACAGCGAGTTCCTCCTCACCAGATCCATATATTAGAAACATATCCTTAGTCCTCCTAAGGTATTTCAATATACTTTTAACCGCAATCCAATGACTGTTTCCTGGGTTATTCTGGTATCTACTTGTCAAGCTTAGGGCGCATGACACATCCGGTCTAGTGCATATCATTGCATACATGATTGACCCAATAGTAGATGCATAAGGGACTCTCTTCATTCTCTCTTATTCATCTTTCGTGGTAGGGCACTGAGATGAACTGAGAGGCGTTCCTCTTTGAATAGTTACCAAACCACTCTTAGAGTTCTCCATCTTGAACTTTTTCAAGACCTTTTCAATGTATGCACTTTGATTCAAACCTATCAGTTTCTTGGATCTATTCCTGTAGATCCCAATCCCCAAAACGTATTGTGCTTCTCCAAGATTCTTAATGGAGAAGCATTTACTTAGCCAAGTTTTAACTCCTTGCATTGCCGGAATATCATTTCCAAATAACAATATATCATCCACATATAGTACAAGGAACATGATAGTACTCCCACTAGCTTTCTTATATACACAAGCTTCATCACCATTTTAATGAAGCCAAATTTCTTGGCTTCCTCATTAAAATGATGATTCCACATTCTAGATGCTTATTTCAATCCGTAGATTGACTTCTTTAACTTGCATACCTTTTTAGGATATTTCGGATCAACAAAACCTTCAGGCTGAACCATATAGACATCTTCCACAAGATATCCATTTAGGAAAGCGGTCTTGACATCCATTTGCCATATTTCATAATCATAATGAGCAGCAATGGCAAATAATATCCTAATAGACTTTAGCATTGCCACAGGCGAAAAAGTTTCATCATAGTCAACCCCTTGAGTTTGAGTGAAACCTTTTGCTACAAGTCTAGCTTTATATGTATCCAACTTTCCATGTATGTCAGTTTTCATTTTGAAAAGCCATTTACAATCAACTAGCCTTGAGCCAGTAGGTTGTACAACCAGTTCCCAAACTTGGTTGTCATACATGGATTGCATCTCAGCGTTCATGGCTTCCTGCCATTTATCCTTATCAATCCTTGATAAAGCATCTTGGTAGTTTGTTGGTTTATCCAAATCAACCACATAGCAACCATCCATGAGAAACCCATATCTCTCAGGAGGATTACTAATCCTACCAGATTTGCGAACGTCTTGTGTATTTTGATCATCCATTTGATCACTTTCAACATTTTCATGTTGAGTGCTAGTATCAACCAATTGTGTATCATCCACTTGATCTCGAACCTCCTCAAGATCTATCTTCCTTTCACTATCACCTTCCATTAGGAACTTAGTTTCAAGGAATTCAGCCTTCCGAACAACAAATACATTCTGTTCGGAAGGATCATAGAAATAATATCCCATATTATCCTTGGGATATCCTATGAAGATACACTTTGTGGATCGAGCATTTAACTTATTAGGGACGTAACGCTTAGGGTAAGCTTCACATCCCCATACCTTTAAGTATGATAGAGATGGAGGTTTTCCAAACCACATCCTATGAGGTGTTCGTTCTACTTTCTTGGTTGGGGCCATATTTAAAATACGAGCCGCGGAGCATAGACAATAACCCCAAAATGATAGAGGTAATGAGCTTCTAGCCATCATAGATTGAACCATATCCATTAGGGTTCGGTTCCTCCTTTCGGAAACTCCATTAAGTTGGGGTGTTCCAGGAGGAGTAAGTTGTGAGATAATCCCACAACCTTTAAGATGATCTTGGAAAGCATCGCTCAGGTATTCACCTCCTCTATCGGTACGAAGTACCTTGATTGTCTTATTGAGTTGATTTTGTACTTCGTTTTGATATTCCTTGAATGCTTCAAAAGTGTCGTCCTTGTGTCTTAATAAGTAGACATATCCGAAACGACTGAAGTCATCAATGAAAGTAACGAAGTATCTTTCACCATTCCTAGTCATGGGCTTAAAGGGTCCACATACATTCGAATGTATTAATCCCAATAAGTCTTTAGCCCTTTCATAGGTCCCTTTGAAAGGTGCTTTTGTCATTTTGCCTTGTAAACAGGATTCACATACGTCAAACGAGTCTAGTTCATTTGATTTCAAAAGTCCATTCTTTTGAAGTGTATGCATTCGATTCTTGTTTATGTAACCAAGGCGACAATGCCATAAGTAGGAATCACTCAAATCCCTTTTGAGTTTCTTGGTGTTTGCATGGAATATTGAGCTATCATGTGATGTGTCATCATGAACCAATTCATAAATACCATTCGAAGGCGAAGCTTTGAAATAGAACACATTATCTAAAGAAACATGGATATCATCATTAATGAAATTAAGATTAAAACCACATTGTTTCAAACGGGATACAGAAATAATGTTTCGAGATAAATAGGGTGCATACAAAAAAAATTTCAAAATAAGCTCTAAACCACTTGGTAGCTTCAAAACGAAGTCTCCTTGAGCTTTCACTTGCACCCTTGCTCTATTTCCCATGAAGAGACTTGTTGTTCCAGCTTCTTGATCACTTCTTTTGAACCCCTACAAAGAATTGCAAATATGAGTTCCACATCCTGTGTCTAATACCCATGTATTAGAAGAAGTAATACTAAGCTCAATGTATACCATATATACATTACCTGAGGTTTTCCCTGCATCCCTCTTTTCCTTCAACTCCTTAAGTTAGACCGGGTAGTTGCGTTTCCAGTGACCCATTTCACCGCAACTAAAGCACGGATCCTCCTTGGGGTTTGCTTTACCAGCAACCTTTTGCTTCTTGTTGTTGTTGGTTGGGGTAACCATCTTCCCCTTTCCCTTGCCCTTGCCTTGGTAGGCGGGTCCTTTCCTCTTAACCGCCTTCGGTTTAGAAGCGTTATTGTTTATGGACCCGCCTTCATTGATCATAAACATGGGTGAAACCCTTTTACCCATGCTCGCTTCGACCGTCTTAAGCATGGCATGTAATTCGCCAATGCTTTTATCCCAACCATTCATGTTATAATTTAACACAAATGTGTCAAACCTCTTTGACAATGAGTTAAGGATATGGTCTGTGGCTAATTCATTAGACACGTTGCAATTAAGATGGTTTGATCGATCAATTAGGCTTTTCATCTTAAGGACATAAGATGAAACGGATTGGGTGTCATCCATTCGACATGCATGAAGCGCTCGGACCGTTTCAAAGCGCTCGAAACGAGCTTGTTGAAGGAACACCTCCTTCAACTGTGTGATCATGTCATATGCACTATGATGTTCAAAATCCTTTTGGAGTTCGGGTATCATAGTCCCAAGCATGAGGCAAGAAACTTGCAACGAATCGGTGCAATATTTCTCCCAATAAGCCATGCCTTCCGTACCATCCTCGTCCGGTTGATCGGGAATGGGGTCTTCCAACACATACGCCCTATCCTCTAGTTTGAGGACAATTCTTAGAGTTGATTGGTGCGTTAGGAATGTTGTTGTTATTGGCGGCCATCTACAAAATTTAACAAAGTTGTTTAAGTATTATTTTTAATTTAACAATCAATACCCTTTAAATCCAATTGATATTTATTAAATTTTAGAATCCAACGGTAAATCAAATTTCAGTTAGGTGACCTTTATCCCGTCATTTGATTTAGGAATGTTGTCATTATATGACAATTGTAATCCTTTTGCAACTTCTAAGTTATGGGATCATGCAATCCTTTTGCATGGCATATTATCCCATCAATGCCTATTTGTTCATCATGCTTCGGTGACCCTAAGTTCATGATTTCCAAATCAAGTCGTCCTACTTGTGTAAACGTGTAAACTTAACATACAAGTGGTTAGGTGACCTTTATCCCACAAGCATGCGAATTTCACCTTAATCATATTAGTTTGTTCATGACGGTTAGGTGACCTTTATCCCATCATGAGTTCCCTAATATGTCTAAGTGTCACACAAAAGGATGGTGTTTAACTTGTTTACCTTGTAAAAGGGATTTTAAGTTTCCATTATTTCTAGTTTGAGGAAACTTTTATGCCATACACCAACATGCATTTAGTGTATGGTACTTATGAAAATCCATTTTCATGTCATGTAATAATGCCAATTTTATTACTTTGATATAAACCTTTTATATGTGCAATCCGTTTCTAGTTCTTAATAACCATTTATTAATGTCCATTTAGCCATTTCAATTTAACCGATTAAATTGTGGTTTGGTAAATTTCATGTTGTTAATAATTTAACCAATTAAATTGTAGTTTTGCTTATTGTTAACTTGTGTGATAACATGTTGAAGTAACATACACAATCCACAATCATACAAGGAATTAAAACAACCACGCATGCAAAACAAATGTTCACAATCAAGTCTTTTGGTAGACATTTTGTTTAGCCAAAAACAAAATTCCACCGGTCAATGGGTGAAACACAAAGTAAGAGGTTTTAGCCTCCCACTTAACCTTGCATCCACATGCTTATTGTGTTCTTCCTTGTGATCTTCATGCATCTTCATCTTGTTACAAAATATATCCTAATACATTTTGTCTAGAAAATGAAAATACAACCTAATCTATTTTACATGCCAAATATAAAATAAATTACATAACCAAAATTAATATTACATAGCAAATGAATAATTAATTTTATAAACCAAATTGAATGAATATAACAACCATATTGAAAGATTAACAAATCAACCAAACATACATTCAAACAAAAGGTCGAGGCAATGATTGTGAACATAAATATATCAACAAAATTACCAAAATGGAGCAACCCAAAACCCATTTTGGGGTCCAAGATTTCAGCCAACATCACAATCCCTCCCAAACTAGAACATTTTTACATTCCATATTCATGCATGTACATGGAATGCAAATATAGTGGGTTTAAAGACCATATTGAAGCATATATCAATAACTTCGGCTCTAGATACCAATGTTGGAATTCAATATAACAACATGTTCATAATGTTAACATACTAAACCAATTTAGTAAGATACATTATAGCAAGCGGAAACATGATTTATTAAGAAAACAAGTGTGTATATTTAACCAATTAATTTGAATTCTAAGTGGATATCAAGTCTTGATTATATGCTTACAAATATATCAAGAAAGGAAGAGTGTTTATACCTCCTCAATGATGAATTGAGGGCTGAAATGGACAGCAGAAAAAGATGAAGAAGATGATGAAATTAGCCTCTAACTTGAAGCCTCAAGCGTGTAATACCCAAAGCTTTCAATCACCAACACTTATCTTTGTTTAGTTAGGATTTTAGGACACTTAATTACTTGAAATTCACTAGCAAAACTCTTTCCTTTTCCCTTGTAAACTCACGGCAGCAACAACACAAGAGAGGGAGAGAATAATCTCAAAACTTGTATTCATGAGTGAGTCAAAATACTTGGTATTAGAGAGAGTTGCATGCCCTTGAGAAGTGTTATCTTAAAACTAACAAAAGATAAGCAAGTGGAGTCTCCTTGGAGACCAAAAAAACGTCCCATGCTTGTAGTATAACAAGATTCATAATTTTTATAAAACTTGTTAAAAGTCTTGTAATAATATATGAAAAACTTGTTATATAAAACATTCATTTGTTAAGTTACTTACATTTTATAAACCAATTTATAAAATATAACACAACATAATTATGTAAACCTATAAATAATTAAATATAAATTATCCAAATAATTTATCTCAAGTGATATTATTTTAGAAAACTGTTTTTCTAAAGTTCAAGTGTCGCGTATTTATTTAACGATCCAGTCGTTAAGATTAAATACATATAAAGTGTTGGTAAGCTTGTTATTGGGTATGACCCGACTTGGACCATAACACATTAGCCACATTAATTTAATATGTCTCTCGAGCACATGAAATACCTTCATAAATATCTTGTGATCTTCTATTTCTTATTCATACAGCTAAATGACGAACAATCACTTCATCAACTCTGAAACCAACATTCCTTGCAATTACTGGACTGCAATACTAGAGAGGCATACACTATGGCCTGCTCTAAGCTCAACTGTCAGTGTACTTGTGATAGATCTGAAGCTACTCAATAGAACCATTAGGTTTGTGGAAGCTGCACAACCTACTGCTGAAAATCCAGAAGGAACTCAAGCTAGATTTGAATTTCAACTAAGGGGAGTTCAAGGGATGAGGAGTATCACTAAGGCTGATTTCAGGAGGATCTTCAGACTTCTTCTTGTACAGAATGCTCTTGCTTTCCCTGCTACTCAGTAAATGATGAATGCAGTCTTCGATCTTAGTTATGTTGGAGCTACTAATGTTCCACCGGCTAAGTTCTAGAAGAAATATCTGCACTCAAGGTGGTATGTGATCTTCTTAATCATCAACAGATGCTTGCTGATGACAAGAAGTGGATCTGACAGCCTGATCGTGCCAATGCTGAAGTCGTTTTACTATTTCATAAGAGTAGAGGATCCTGACTATGCTGAACTTTTATGGGAACTGGTTCAGGTATAAGTTGATAAGCCAAGAGGTTCATATATCCCTTGTGAAAGGTTTTTCTGTATCTTTATCCATGATGCTATCACTGCTTGCAAAAATGCAAATATTTTTGTTCCAGGTACACATGGATTATAGATGAAAAGATTTGGGGAGCTGAAGATGAATACCCCAGTGATTTCTGACAATCAATTCACTGCGCCGATTCCAAATTGGCTTGTGGGGCTCACTGTACCCCAAGATGCTCGAATGCGCTCTTATTTTAAGGCTGTAGGAATACCTCTTCCGAACCCAGCACAACAAGAATAAGTTGAACCCGCAGCAGTTCCAGCCCCAGAGGTTGTAGAGGAACCTGTAGTACAACCACCCGGGCCAGCTAATCCTCCACTTAGGGTGAACCTCAAACGTTCTAGGGTAGCACACCAAGCTTAACCCGTGAGGATCAGGGAGCCTAGTTCACCTAGGATTGAACCAACCCTTTCAACAACACCCGAAGTGAGCAGTGACACTGATTCTTCAGCAACTGAGTCATCTCCTGAACCTTCTCCTAAGAGAACTCAATTTATACCTGATGAGATGATTCAGACTCCGCCAACCCAATGAGTAACTAGATCTAGGACTTCGATACCCATCGTCCGCCAAACAGTTACTCCAAGCATTGGTGATACGGACCAAGACCTAAAACCAATTAGGTCACCCTCACTCATCTCTGTATCACATCCAATAATAACAGTAAGTCCTACGCTAAATGAAGCGCAAGCTTCGGTAGGCAAGAGAGCTAAACGCAAGGATGGTAAAAAGACCACTAAGCCCATCCAATCTAAACATGACTTAACAATAAATCTTACACATAAAGATGCTTCGGCATCTAAGGAAGTAAAGTCTTCCTCTGCAGTAAAGTCTGCGTTGATTCAATCGATTGAGGAAACTCAATCATTGAAGTCCAGAACGGCCGAAGGGGAGCCGAAAAGTCTTGAAAAGGCACCCTGCTTATCGGCTGGAAATCCTCCTGTGCCTCAACGTACAACAAGGTCTCGAGGTCCTACTTATCTTGATGAAGGAGATCTGCTGCGTCCTATGGAAACGAGTCAACATGACAATCCTTCAGGATATTTATCAGACTTCTAGCAGACTGATCCCTTGGTTCATGAAAGTGATCCATTGGTTCAAACCACTTCTCTTTCGGATTCTGAAACTCAGGGTCTGGAGGAAGAGTCGTTAACCGAAAGAGATGTATCACCTAATGGTATATTAATGATTTCAGGAGTCGGAGATAGCAATATCTCTGCGAGATCAAAACCGACGGGTAGTTCTCCTACTTTGTCAGAGTCCCATGAGACTAAAGTCATGGAGGCGGATGCTTCGAAAGAAACTTCGCCGGTGACAACTCCGGTTGTTGCCCAACCTCCATCAGAAGGGGATATTGTGAAGACTCGTCCTAATCCATCCGGACGAAGTCCATATCGATTATAAACGTTTCACAACAGTTGATTACATCGCGAGGTACTTGACCTCAATATGATACATTTTACAAACATTGCATTCGTTTTTGAAAAGACAATATTACATTACATCGAAAGTTGACGGCATGCATACCATTTTATAATATCTAACTATAATTGACTTAATAATAATCTTGATGAACTCAATGACTCGAATGCAATGTCTTTTGAAATATGCCATGAATGACTCCAAGTAATGTCTCTAATATGAGCTAATGCACAGTGGAAGATTTCTTTCATACCTGAGAATAAACATGCTTTAAAGTGTCAACCAAAAGGTTGGTGAGTTCATTAGTTTAACATAAATAATCATTTCATAATTTTAATAGACCACAAGATTTCATATTTCCAATTCTCATAAACATACGTCCCTTGCATAGAGACAAAAATCATTCATATGGATTGAACACCTGGTAACCGACATTCACAATCTACATATAAGAATATCCCCATCATTCCGGGATCCTCCTTCGGACATGATATAAATTTCGAAGTACTAAAGCATCCGGTACTTTGGATGGGGCTTGTTGGGCCCGATAGATCTATCTTTAGGATTCGCGTCAATTAGGGTGTCTGTTCCCTAATTCTTAGATTACCAGACTAAATAAAAAGGGGCATATTCGATTTCGATAATTCAACCATAGAATGTAGTTTCAATTACTTGTGTCTATTTCGTAAAACATTTATAAAAGTTATGCATGTATTCTCAGCCCAAAAATATAAAGGGTAAAAAGGCAAATGAAACTCACCTAATGTATTTTGTAGTAAAAATACATATAACGTCATTGAACAACTAAACAATGCACGATTGGCCTCGGATTCACGAACCTATATCATTTGTATATTTATTAATATTCATAGTTGTAATTGAACACACCATATAAATATATAAATGTATTAGTTATATCATTTTTATGTTAATAATTTATATATACTTTGTATGTTCATTTTATATATATAAAAAATATTAAATTTTGTTATGTTATATGTGTTAAATATCTATATTTATGTATTTCATTTGTTTATCAAAACAGTAGTTCTAATTATACTAATTTAATATTAGTAAAAATAATGATAATACATTAATAATATACTTATGTTAATAATAACTTTATTAGTGATAATAACATTGATATTAATAATAATACTTGTAAAAATATTAATTTTACAGTCGATGATAGTTATGATAGTAATTTTAATGATAACAGTATTAATAATAATAATTATAATATTTATAATAATAACCCTTTCGCTATTAGTAGTAATAATAATATTAACAATAATAACAATACTTATGTCGATTAATAATCCTAGTCTTCATGTTTAATCTCTAAACTAATAACTAAAGCTGTTATAATCTCAATTTGTGATCCTGGTCATAATAATACTTATAATAGTAATAATAATAATAATAATACTTAAATTGAGAAAATTAATAATAGTAATTATATTAATGATACTTATAATAATATTCTAATAAAATTAATAATAAGGATAATATAAATCATGATAATACATAATGATGATACTAAAATTAATAATAATCTTAGTAATAATCGTGTTAAGGATAATTGTAATAACAATAATAATAACATTTATTTATAATCATAATAATAATAAAACTAATAATAACAAAAACAATAATAATAATAATAATAATAATAATAATAATAATAATAATAATAATAATAATAATAATAATAATAATAATAATAATAATAATAATAATAATAATAATTATAATAATTATAATAATATTAGGTTGATATGTGACTACCTTTAAGGGCTTAAAAAAAATGGTAAACCGTCCAGGTAAGGACTCGAACTTGAGACCTCCGCTAACTCGAAACATCCCTTAACCACTCCTCTACCATTGTTTTTCTGTTCTAATCTCCAACCCATATCTACATATCCTGTTTTCTAATTCCTTCATCATCTTCTTCATAAAACAATCGACTAACACCCAGTTAAATAAACCAATTACGTTTTCTGATTTATTCGTAAACAGAAAGATTCAGCTGAGTGTTAAACTGAATTACAATAAAACGAAAAAAAAATAAAAAAAAACTGCTGGCCTGCTCGTCGTTGCTTGGAGAATAAAAAAAAAAATTTGATTTCATAATTTAGTGCGTATTAGGCAAACATTATAACATAAAATATCTTGCAAATCAACCTTAGAAACTTTCTCAAGCATCAATTGGACCTAAAACATCGAATTGAATTCGGATTTCTCGATGAACAAAAAGTTTGACTTTTTGTAAATTAACTTTGACTCCGAAATTTGTTCTCATTTTAAAGAATTGGAAGTTGAGATTTTACAGAAAGTACGAGCAAAGGATTCCTAACAAAACCTCATTTATAGTTTTTGAAATAAAAATCAAATTCAAGTTTTGACTTTAAAGTGTAATAACAGAGATATCGGTTGAAAAAAAAATAAATACGAAGTTCTGTTTTAATCCACAAATAATTGCAGTAGGAGATGTTAAAAGCAAGTGAAGAATTTTATGCTCTCTCACGGATCAATTTGTTTTGGAAGGGTTAGGAGTCAAATAGCAGGTCACAGGTTAGTAAGAAAAATAAGAAACAGATATAACTGATTGTGATATGAAGAGTTAAATAATACGCGTGATAAATTCAGTGTTTATATTTATAAATCTGTTTTAATGTATACGTGTATATATATCAATTATTTATATATCTTTTAGATTAAATTCGGTAATATGAATTCATAATGTAAATCTATTAATAAAATCTGTTAATATTACAAATTTTTAAATAAGGATACTAATAATATTAAGAATACTAATATTAATAATGATAATTTCAATAATAATAATAATAATTATATTATATTAATAGTAATAATACTAACATTAATATTAAATAATAAAACTATAATTATAACAATGATAATAATAATCTTATTGATGATAATATTAATTATTTTTAATGTTCAATATAATATTTATATCTAATGATAATGCTAATTATAATAATTGTATTAATAAGAATAACAAATAAATAATTTTTATCATGTGATATATTATATAACAACTTTTTATTAAAATTTATTATTTATACTTTATTCATTTTAATTGTAACTTGATCATTATTATTTTACATTTTTTTCTTCCAAATTGATTTATTTGTACCTCATTATTTCAACTTATTATATATACTTATATATATATATATATATATATATATATATATATATATATATATATATATATATAGCCATATACTTATATATGTATATACATTTATTTATTTATCTATACTTATTTATTTGTAACTAATGGTTCATGAATCGTCGGTGATAGTCAAAGGTTAATTGAATCCATGTAAACAGTTTAAAAATTTTGTGACTCAACATTACAGACTTTGCTTATCGTATCGAAATCATATAAAGATTAAGTATAAATTTAGTCAGAAATTCCCGGGTCGTCACAGATATCACGAATCTGACTAGTAGTATGTACAGCCCTACATATAAGTATAATACCGCACATATATCCTTACCTGCCCTCACGGAAAATCAAACACTTCCATCGACATCGCCTTCAACAGTTGCTGTTGATGCTGATGTTGTTCGTGGTTACACTGTTATTTCACCAACTGGGTCACCTTCTCGGATTTCAAATAGATATGGATTAAGATATCTCTCTGACAATGAGGTGGGGGAACTATATCTTGCTGAGTTTACTAAACGAACTGATCTTGATGAAGTTCGTGAGACTATGATGATTTATCTTGAGCAAGCAATGATAGTATATCCTTTATCTCCATGCAAGTTACCTGGACCAATTCACATGCCTGATCATGATGATTTTGATCCCGACAATCTTCATGAGGGGGAGAATAGACAAGGTGGTTATTGGTCCATTGGTTTTCAGAAATCAACGTATGAAGCTGGTACATCTAGTCAACATAAGGATCAAGATGTAGTTGATATATCTAATTCTGAAAGCGATGAAATTGAGGAAATTTAGTGTAAGAATTTTCTAGATGAATCGGAAGGTCAGAGAGAGGGTGACTCAGGGATGCTTATGATTACAGATTCAGCTGATCAAGTAGCGAATAAGTCAGCTCAAGAGGACAATCAAAACTTCGATAATATTGAAGATATTTTGAAGGGGTCATCGAGTGTCGCCAATGAATTCAACGATCATCAATTTGTTAATTTGTAATCTCCAACTGATGAATTTGGGATACACTTTGAGATGGAGATTTTCTCTAATGGCAAGGAAGATACTATGACTCCTCCTGATCTGAATGTTCCATTTCAAATTGCAGAGATTGTTCTTGAGCGTGATGCTGATTTCCAATTAAGTGAGAAAGAAGAGAAGATGATTCTTCGTTCACTATTCATCGAACAACAAGCGTATAGAATCTATGGTGATTCAGATCTCGTCCTTTATGCATCAATGAGTGTTCTGGGTGCATGGAAATATCATAAGAAACCAGAATATCTCAAAGCTTATCTGAGTGTTCGTGACAAATATAAATTGAAGAATGAAGAGAAACTTCAAGTTCAGCGAAATTCAGAGATCAAAAGCATAAATAAGATTTTGATGATTAACAAGGATGGAGTGAAGATGCCATTGTTTCAGGTAACAAGAATGGATGATGAAGATTATCAAGTCTCTGAGGCAGATTTTGATAGATTAAAGATGGACGACATTATTTTCATTTACAACTACTTGATTAACTTGAATGAATCTGCAACAATTTATCATGCTACTGCAATGAAGGCAGTCTACAGATTTATTCTTGACTCGATGAGATGGATGTCCGTTCACGATTTTCAAATGGAGTTAGAATCTGGACACAAAAAGCTCAAAATCAAACCGCCAAATCAAGTAATCGAAGAGCTGAGATATATGTCCTTACTTGAAGTAAGTGACAGTCCTTATAGGTTTGTATTTGTTAATTCTCACTATACAAAGATCTTCATCAGAGTCTCAGATTTCAGAAGATACTCAGACGAAACGTTGATGTATGCTTTCAAATATTTGAGATGGAGACTGATCAATAACTGTTATTCAACTGAAGATAATGAGATTGTCAAATACATTCTCACAAGATTGAAAAGTCGTCTAAAGACAAGAGTGAACATACGAAGATATGAGAATCTCAAGGGATTCAAATCCAAAGTTCACTTCAGAGGAACAAAGTTCCTTTAGATGTTTTAATAGGATTATATTGTAGAGTTCACATTTAACACTAAGGGGGAGATTGTTAGGACCCCGAAGTTGTATAGTGTTAATGTAAAATAAGATTAATTGATGGTTCCTTAGAAGAGGGCTATATAAGGAACCTAAGTAGTCCTAATTAGATAGCCATTGCATTGTAACTGAGTTCTAGAAGCTTTGGAATGTAAATCTTGTTAATTCTCTCTCATACCGAATCTCCTTCACACTTACCGAATCTCATTTTTAACTTGTCTTTTCTTCTAATCTCAACATGATCTGACCTATCAGTAATTTTTGAAAAGTTGTGATGTTTGATATAACAATATAAACGAAGCGGAGCTATTAGTAAAACTTGAATTACGTACAACACGTATTATTTTACGTGAGATAATTTGAACATTATGAAAAATTGTTGATTAAAAGAATATTTAATTTGATAAAACAAAGGTAAATTGATAAAAATGCAAAAGTGTTTATATAATTAGTGAAAGTAATTTTAGAGGAGGTGACAAAATGATGTTCATAGTAAAACTAGGGTTACGTAAAATTTTGTAAAGTAATTCCGATTTAATCAAAGTGGAAATTTGTAGAAGCGAATATATAATTTGATATGAACTAGTCAAAGTACGTAAAGTTAAATTTATGTATAAGATTTTATAAATCGCATAAGTGAAAAATCATTTTTTATAAATTCCGAGATAGTTTGAAAATAAAGACTCGTGTAAGAAATCTTTGGAAAACGGGGTACTTGTATTTAAGAGTTTATTTGTTTGAGAAAAATTGATTGAAGATTTTAAAAATTCCGGAGGATAATTGTGTAATAATTGTTTCAAGGTAGTGAAAACTAATGAATTGACTTTTATCAGGGCATGAGTTCCTAGACTCAAAATGTTAACATTAAAGTAAGAAGGAAGATAATGTGATTATCATAAAATGAGTAAATCCCTTGGATTTAGAGTTATGTATGAAAGAACTTCAAATAAGATTTGCAACTTTGAATCGTTCGAGTGATAGTGAGAGTTCGAGAACTCGGCATGAATAATTTGGCAGTCGCATAGACAAGTATAAATAAACGCTAAAGCAGTGACTTTCAACTATGTAATGATTGTTTGAATTCAGCCTTAATTGGCTCGAGACAAGGATACGTTAAAGTATGATGGAATCATTTCAGTTGTTACAGCAGTTTTTCAGATGTGATGAGTTTAGCTCAAGCCACAACTTGAGATATTGTATTTCATCTTTGATTTTAGAGTTGACAATAATCGATTATTGTTTGAGTATGACACCATTACTTGCATGGTGCCAAGTAGTCTACTATAGGTAGATGTACGAGTACAGAAGTTTCTTGACTATGATAGTCAAAACGATACACGTATGGAGGTTCCCTTCTTCAAAAGATTATGCATATAAGATATTTATCATCTCAACATAGAAAATGTAATATTGGACATGGTGTTTTTAATATCGACGTTTGAGGGTTCAAATGACATGGGTTTATGAAAGTCATATGAAAATTTACACCGAAAGTGTAATAACAGAGAGGATTTGGATATAACAAGTGATGATTAAGTATCAATGATCAGGAGATATCCATTTAGGATAAAGGAATGTAAAACTTCAAAATTTGATTGTTTACAACCTTTATGGTACATGAAAGTTTGTTAAATGAGTATGAGATCGATATATAGTTTGATTAGAATGAGTTCTTCGTATCTACTAATATCAAGATGATCATTTTTCTCCTTTCATGCCCTTGCATTTGGGTTTTTGAACAGATAGCTTGAGAGTTTTCTTTGATTCACTTTCTATTCCATACGTCATGATATTGGAATATTTCTATGAATTACTGTAATATAATCACGTTGGCCACCGTCATTATATTTCACTAATTCATATTTCCATTCCAAGGTCAATCCATAAGGTCAGGATATGTGATCAATGATGATTTCTAATATAGTGTGTTAAGGATAGCAGTAATCTTAGCTGGATCGACAACATGTCAGTTTTAAGCCAAAACTTCCACTTGCAAAAGTTTGCGTAGAGTTGTTCTTTTTCTTAAGAGTTCAAGAATGAATTTGCAAATGTTGCTCAAGTTCTTTCTCACTCTTGGAACAGATCGAAATGTCATCCATGAAAACAGTTACAAACTTGTCGAGTCATGGTTGGCTAGTTTTAAGTTGCAGTCTTTATAGACTTGGTCAACTTTCATATCTTTGAAAGTTATGGAAGTCATGAAATGGACGTGGTCAAACGAGAAAGTTATGTAACGTCGTGGTAAGAGTTGGTGCGGTTGGACGAACCATGATTCTTCACTACATAAGGGTGCATAGAAGTTTGATAAATCTGATAGGTCATAAGTTTAAAAAATTTTGGGTGGGATGAAGATGAATATAAACGAAACACTTTATATTATTAAGAAAGAGTCATTAAATAAGCCTTTATTACACGAGTTGGAAATGGGAATAATTTAAGGCATAGCCTTTACATAGATAGGATAAGGGAAAATAAATAAATAGGAAAACAAAGAACAAGATACGCTTCATTTCTTCTCTTTGTCAGCCATCACTTTCTCCATCACTTTGTCTATGTTATTCTTCACAAGTTTCTCTAGCCTTTTAGTTTGAGAGTCGAAGGACTCTTTGATGATTTCTTCAAGATTTTGTTTTCTTTTTCTAGGTTGTTTAGACGCACTTCTATCCGAGCAACATGGCGTCTGCTATACTCTCTATTCTTCTCACAACTGCTCTAAAGGTTGATGATATCATGCTTCACCATTACGTGCTCCATGTTATTACAAAATGATGGACCGGTTTCACCAGTAGTAGCGGGTTCGGGTTGCTTTCTCTTTAGAGTTGAGTTTTCAGATGATTCTTCAATAGGCTCTTCTTCCGGCTCATAATTTGAGAAGTCACTGTCATAGTTAGGGAGATCTTGAAGAGCATCCCTTTCAGGAGTACTCATCGGTTTATATACCAGTGAGTGAAAAGAGCCAGAGTCGGCAAAATTAGCAGGGCTTTTTCCTTTGCTTTCAGATCCTTGAGTCGGGTGAAAATCAGGAGAAGTAGGTAGAGTATCCGGGCTATAATTTGGCGAGGGAGGACTACCAACGCCATAAGGTGGACTTTGGACTGGTCTTTTAGTGGAAGATCTTTCAGCTCCTTTTTCGATTGGCTTGAAAAGATTCATTTTGTTCACTAGATGAGAGTTAGGCATCCTAACATTAGGAAAGAGATTTTTTTTTATCAGTTTTAAGATAAAATTGTAAAGCATGTGTTTTAAGATTACAAGGCAATCCTAAGTGCTTTAAAGTCTAAGGCAGGATAGGTTATAGTTTCCTAGATTGCTAAGGCACCCTAGCTAACAAGTAAGGCACACATAAAGATGCAATCATGGTTCTCTATAACAGCCTGGTTATGCTCTGATACCACTCTGTGACGTCCTCCAAATAAGGTCTGGAGGAAACGTCACTAATATCAAATAAACCAACATATTATAATACGAGAACAATTCTATATGATAAAAATAAATTTTATTGAGAACGCAGCGGAAGAAAGTAGAATATCGTTACAAGAATTTAAATTACAATGATGTAAATGTTTCAAATGCAAGAATAATAAATGCGATAGTTCTTGAGATCCTATGTCCAAGTAGCATCACATAAGTAGAAAATAAGTAAGCTTGATCAATCAGCACCTGAGACAAACATGCTAAAGTGTCAACCAAAAAGGTTGAGTGAAATCATAGGTTTAACAAAAGTAGTTATCGTTGTTTTTAGACCACAAGATTTGTTTTCATAAGTAGATCACACAGATCTTTAGTTGTCAAAGAAGATCATAAAAATCTTAAAAGTTGATCTCGCAGGGATCAAAAAGTTATGCCAGTTCATGATATTTAGACTAAACGTTCAAAGTTTACCCCAATGACAAGTTGTGTCTATACTTGTCGGTTTAATTTCATTATTAAGTAATACAATGACTAGGTCAAATGTATCGGGGACATTACTCCCGATAGGCCTACCCCCAATAATTAAGAATGCATTTAACGAGCAACTAAAAATATCACTGTAGGGACTTAGTCGGACATAGTCGGGTATAGCATAGTTTAACAGTTGGTACTTGTGTCTAAATTGTAAATAGTAAAAGTAGCATGTGTCTCACCCCAAAAAGTTAAATAAGTTGCTAGCAATAAAGAGTGGGGCTATGAGTTCACCTTAGTAAGTAGATAAGAGAGTTATTCCTCGGAATGGAAAGTTTGGATGGATGAGCAGAAAGTCAATCTAATGACATTTAAGAGTAGTTAAGTGTTTTGCCCAAATTTAAGTTTAAGTATGCAAGTGTTCTAAGTATAGTTCGTTTTACTAAGTTTCCATTCTTAGTAAGTTTCCACTTTCAGTAAGTTTCCACTTTTAGTAAGTTTCCACAGTTTCCACTTTTAGTAAGTTAGCGTTGAACACTAGTGAGTTGTTCTTAATAAGTCTACCACCTATTAAATGTGAAAGTAACTAAGTGTATGATTACCATAGTCGGGTTTGACATTGTGCATCATACCCAAACATCTATTCTACCGTCGAGTCACCAGAATGACCAATTATTATCGGTTGGCCCAGGATTTCTTGACCAAAATCTAAGTTTGGCATTCGTAATCCACAAGCGTCCCATAGTGGTACCAAGGATCACCCTAGGCCTTAAGCAGCGTCGACGTTCAAGTAATTTCACGCTATCGTGAATGACTATGGTAATCGTGATCAAAGTTTTACAATATAAGTACTATAGTATAAGTAGTATATCATGTGTGTTAGTAATAGTGTAAGTGTTAAGTAGTAGTAGTATAAGTGTATAAGTGTTAAGTAGTATTAGTAGTATAGTATAAGTAGTATTAGGGTTTTAATTAAGTAGAGTAGTATTAAATATTAGGGTTTAGTAGTTAATTAATGATTAGGGTTAGTAAAGTAATGATTAAATGATTAGGTAATGATTAGGGTTTCAATTAATGTTTAAGGTTTAGGTAGTATTAGGGTTTAATAAATTAGGGTTAGGTTTAATTAGGGTTTTATTTATTTAATATTTATGTATATGTATGTATATCGTATATGTGTATATATATATATAGTTTTTATTTTTTATTTTTTTTATATATATACCGTATATATATATATGTATATATAGAAAATATATATATATTTTTTGTATATATATATATATATATATATATATATATAAACCGTATATGTATATATAGTATGTATATATTTGTTTCCTTTTTAAACACTAACATATGTTCTAGCAAATCTCTAGGGTTTTAAGATCTAATCACTTCATTCTCTTTTTTTTTTATTCGTGTATATGCATGTATATGTATATATTTTATATTTTTTTTATATGAGCAATATGAATGTACATGATCTAGTATGAATGAATATAACATGAATCGAAAAGATAAACCTTAAAAGTTTGGATCTAGGGTTTTACCTTGATGAATGATGATGAAGATTAACAAGAAAAGATGAAGAACACTTTGAAGATGAAGATCAAATACTTGAATATCGAAGAACACACTTGAAGATCTTGATGAACACGAAGAACGCGATGAAGATCCTTTGAAAATTTCTTGAAGATCACTTGAAGATGGTGGTGGTGTAGTGGTGGTTTCTTGGCCGTGAGCCAAAGAGAGAGGAGAGGGAGAGATTGATTTTTGTGAGATGATTAATAGAATGATTTGGTACATGAAAAGTATTAGCTTAGGCTTCTATCTATAGGTGAGGTTAGAAAATTCTACAATTAGGGTTTACTTAGGAGTACTTAGGGAACAAGTTAGGGTTTAGGGTTTGCATGAGAGGTGGTGGTCGATTTTTACAAGGGGTAGAAGGGTCTTTTTGCCTTCATTAAAATCGACTAGGGTTAGGTTTAAAGGAGTGGAACTTTTTCACTTTTGTCCCAAATTATTTATTTAAACTCCTTAAGTTTTGAGTTATTACTTTTTGTACACCATGTTTGTAAGATCATTTTTAATTACATCATTACATCTTTTATTAGTTGTCATTTGTTGCACAAAGTTATTTAGTGCATTTTATAATTTTTTTAAAGTTGACAGTTAAGGATCAAAGTTAACTCATTAAGTTTTAATTATTCATTTGGGCAAAATAAATGATGAATGGATATATAAATATTGGAAATTTGAGGATCGTTATAGTACAGAGGAGGGCTTTCAGGATGTGGATATCAAAACACTTGGTGGTTTGAGTTTAATCCTTATTTTCCAAACAAGTGAGGGTGCTTCATATTTGGTCCAACAGTCTAATCATCCTTTAAAAGGGTGGTTGTGCAAAGTTACTATGTGGGATGAGTCATGTTGGCCAGAAGGAAGATTTGCATAGCTTTGCATCACTGGTGTCCCACCTCATTATTGGAACGACTCCATCTTCATGTCTGTTACGGAGTGGTGGGGCACGGTGTAT
This sequence comes from Rutidosis leptorrhynchoides, assembly GCF_046630445.1. Lineage (NCBI taxonomy): Eukaryota > Viridiplantae > Streptophyta > Magnoliopsida > Asterales > Asteraceae > Rutidosis > Rutidosis leptorrhynchoides. The sequence continues at coordinate 265,378,678 of NC_092334.1, forward strand.
GAGTTGGATAACTGTACACTAAATGGGAATCAAAGATTGGTGTCGGGGAGAGCATATGTTAAACTTAATGATCCAACGATTGTTAATGAGTCACTAAAACTGAAACATAAGTCCAGGATGTATTTCATTAATGTTAAAGAGGAAGACAAAAGTTGTCCGGTACTCGATGAGGTTCTAGAAGAAAGTGATACTCAGTCGTTATGCTCGGAATATATTGATTCCGATGAATTCTTTTGTAGTGGGGACTTTGTATCCATTCATGACGACGATGAACATATCAATGGTCCAGGAAACGGGTCTGTAAACCAGGGTATGGAGGCAAACCCTGAACACGTTGATGAATGGAGGTGGTGCCTGAAATGTCCCGTTCATATTGATTATAAATGTTCCATATTAATTGATTTCGTAGCGAGGTTTTGACCTCTATATGAGACGTTTTTCAAAGACTGCATTCATTTTTAAAACAACCATAACCTTTATTTTATCGATAAAGGTTTAAAAAGCATTACGTAGATTATCAAATAATGAAAATCTAAAATATACCGTTTACACACGACCATTACATAATGGTTTACAATATGAATATATTACATTAAAAATAAGTTTCTTGAATGCAGTTTTACATAATATCATACAAGCATGGACTCTAAATCTTGTCCTTATTTTAGTATGCAACAGCGGAAGCTCTTAATAATCACCTGAGAATAAACATGCTTAAAACTTCAACAGAAATGTTGGTGAGTTATAGGTTTAACCTATATATTATCAAATCATAATAATAGACCACAAGATTTCATATTGCAATACATCCCATACATAGAGATAAAAATCATTCATACGGTGAACACCTGGTAACCGACATTAACAAGATGCATATAAGAATATCCCCATCATTCCGGGACATCCATCGAACATGATATAAAAACTCGAAGTACTAAAGCATCCGCTATAACGGATGGGGTTTGTTAGGCCCAATATATCTATTTTTAGGATTCGCGTCAATTAGTAGACTTGTTTACTAATTCTTAGGTTACCAAGTAAAAGGGGAATATTCGGCTTCGATCGTTCAACCATAGAAAGTAGTTTCATGTACTTGTATCTATTTTGTAAAACATTTATAAAGCTGCATATATTCTCATTCCAAAAATATTAGATTTTAAAAGTGGGACTATAACTCACTTTCACATATTTTTACTTCGTCGAGAAGTAAGACTTGGCCACTGGTCGATTCACGAACCTATAACAAATATGTACATATATATCAAAGTATGTTTAAAATATATTTACAGCATTTCTAATACGTTTTAATGTTGTAAGTTTATTAAGTCAGCTGTCCTCGTTAGTAACCTACAACTAGTTGTCCATAGTTAGATGTACATAAATAAATTGATATATATTATCTTGACCCAATCCACGACCCAGTGTATACACGTCTCAGGCTAGATCACAATTCAAAGTATATATATTTTTGAAATCAACCTCAACCCTGTATAGCTAACTCCAACATTACTGCATATAGAGTGTCTATGGTTGTTCCAAATAATATATATAGATGGGTCGATATGATATGTCAAAACATTTACATACGTGTCTATGGTATCCCAAGATTACATAATATATTAGAATATATGTATTATACAATATAAGTTAGCTAGAATATGATTAATATAGATTTGTTACCAATTTTCACGTAGCTACAACAAGTAAAAATATCCAATCTTGTTTTACCCATTACTTCTTCGTTTTAAATCCGTTTTGAGTGAATCCAATTGCTATGGTTTTATATTGAACTTAAGTTTATGAATATATACAGAAAAAGTATAAGTTTATAGTCAGAAATACAGGTTACAAGTCGTTTTTGTAATGGTAGTCATTTCAGTCGAAAGAACGACGTCTAGATGACCATTTTGGAAAACATACTTCCACTTTGAGTTTAATCATGATTTTTGGATATAGTTTCATGTTCATACGAAAAATCATTTTCTCAAAATAACAACTTTTAAATAAAAGTTTATCATAGCTTTTAATTAACTAACCCAAAACAGCCCGCGGTGTTACTACGACGGCGTATATCCAGTTTTACGGTGCTTTTCGTGTTTTCAGATTTTAAATCATTAAGTTAGCATATCATATAGATATAGAACATGTGTATAGTTGATTTTAAAAGCTAAGTTAGAAGGATTAACTTTTGTTTGCGAACAAGTTTAGAATTAACTAAACTATGTTCTAGTGATTTCAAGTTTAAACCTTCGAATAAGGTAGTTTTATATATATGAATCGAATGATGTTATGAACATCATTACTACCTCAGGTTTTGTGGATAAACCTACTGGAAATAAGAAAAATAGATCTAGCTTCAAAGGATCCTTGGATGCTTGAAAGTTCTTGAAGCAGAATCATGACACGAAAACAAGTTCAAGTAAGATTTCCACTCGAAATAAGATTGTTATAGTTATAGAAATTGAATCAAAGTTTGAATATGAGTATTACCTTGTATTAGAAAGATATCTTACTATAAATAAGAAAGATTTCTTGAGGTTGGATGATCACTTTACAAGATTGGAAGTAAGCTAGCAAACTTGGAAGTATTCTTGATTTTATGAAACTAGAACTTATAAAATTTATGAAGAACACTTAGAAATTAAAGATAGAAATTGAGAGAGATAAATTTGATGAATAAAATTGAAGAATGAAAGTATTTGTAGGTGTTTTTAGTCGTTGGTATATGGATTAGATATAAAGGATGTGTAATTTTGTTTACATGTAAATAAGTCATGAATGATTACTAATATTTTTGTAATTTTATGAGATATTTCATGCTAGTTACCAAATGATGGTTCCCACATGTGTTAGGTGACTCATATGGGCTACTAAGAGCTGATAATTGGAGTGTATATACCAATAGTACATACATCTAAAAGCTGTGTATTGTACGAGTACGAATACGGGTGCATACGAGTAAAATTGTTGGTGAAACTGAACGAGGATGTAATTGTAAGCATTTTTGTTAAGTAGAAGTATTTTGATAAGTGTCTTTAAGTCTTTCAAAAGTGTATGAATACATATTAAAACACTACATGTATATATATTTTAACTGAGTCGTTAAGTCATCGTTAGTCGTTACATGTAAATGTTGTTTTGAAACCTTTAGGTTAACGATCTTGTTAAATGTTGTTAACCCATTCTTTATTATATCTAAAGAGATATTAAATTATTACATTATCATTATATTATGATATATTAATATATCTTAGTATGATATATATATATATATATATATATATATATATATATATATATATATATATATATATATATATATATATATAGTTAAATGTTGTTACAACGATAATCGTTACATATATGTCTTGTTTCGAAATCATTAAGTTCGTAGTCTTGTTTTTACATATGTAGTTCATTGTTAATACAATTAATTACTTGTTTACTTATCATTTATCATGATTAAACATAGTGTATCAATATCTTAATATGATTCATATGTATTTAGTAAGACGTTGTTATAACGATAATCGTTATATATATCGTTTCGAGTTTCTTAATTCAATAAACTCAATGTTATGTATATAACTCATAGTTAAAATACCTAATGAGATACTTACTTATCATAATATCATGTTAACTATATATATAATCATATATATGTCATCATATAGTTTTTACAAGTTTTAACGTTCGTGATCACCGGTCAACTTGGGTGGTCAATTGTCTACATGAAACCCATTTCAAATAATCAAGTCTTAACAAGTTTGATTGCTTAACATGTTGGAAATATTTAATCATGCAAATATAGTTTTCAATTAATATATAATCATTGAAAAGTTCGGGTCACTACATATCCATTTCCTTCATAGGTAGGAAATGTGCAGATTTGGTGAGACGATCGACAATTACCCAAATGGTGTCGTAACCCCATGCAGTATTTGGTAGCTTCGTGATGAAATCCATAGTAATACATTCCCATTTCCATTCCGGTATTTCTGGTTGTTGAAGCAGACCTGACGGTTTCTGATGTTCCGCCTTGACTTTGGAGCAAGTCAAACATTCTCCGATGTACGCTGCAATATCATCTTTCAAATTTGGCCATTCCAAAGTGTGCTTTAAGATCTTGATACATCTTTCCAGCTCCGGGATATATCGAGTATCTCGTCTTATGTGCCTCATCCAAAACCAATTTTCTTAACCCTTTAAACTTCGGTACCCAAATGCGTCCAGCGAAGTATCGGGTTCCGTCCTCCCGTGTAACAAGCTGTTTATCTAACCCTTTAAGCATCTCATTTCCAAAGTTTTCTTCAGAAAGAGCTCCTTGTTGAGCCTCCTTAATTTGGGTAGTGAGGTTCGTACGAATCTTCATATTCATTGCTCGTACTCGAATCGGCTCTCTTTCCATCCTGCTTAAAGCATCTGCTACTACATTTGCTTTCCCGGGATGATATCGAATTTCACAATCATAGTCGTTTATCAGCTCGACCCACCTACGTTGCCTCATGTTCAGTTGTTTTTGGTTGAAGATATGTTGAAGGCTTTTATGATCGGTATACACAGTACATTTAACCCCGTACAAGTAGTGTCTCCAAATCTTTAATGCAAACACCACTTCTCCTAATTCTAGATCATGAGTCGTATAATTTTGTTCATGAATCTTCAGTTGTCTGGATGCATATGCAATAACCTTCTTTCGTTGCATGAGGACACAACCAAAACCTTGTCGCGAAGCGTCACAATAAATTACAAAATCATCGTTCCCTTCAGGTAATGATAGAATAAGCGATGTTGTCAACTTCTTCTTCAATAATTGAAATGCGGCTTCCTGCTCAGAAGTCCATTCATACTTCTTCCCTTTGTGTGTTAATGCTGTTAATGGTTTGGCTATCCGGGAAAAATCTTGAATAAACCTTCTGTAATAGCCAGCAAGACCCAAAAATTGGCGTATTTGCGTTGGAGTCTTTGGGGTCTCCCACTTTTCAATGGCTTCAATCTTGGCTGGATCAACCTGAATTCCTTCACCGCTGACAATGTGACCAAGGAATTGTACTTCTTTCAGCCAAAGGGCACACTTGGAAAATTTTGCGTATAACTGTTCTTTCTTTAACAGTTCTAGCACCAACCTTAAATGTTGTTCATGTTCTACTTCATTCTTAGAATAAATAAGAATGTCATCAATAAAGACAATAACAAACTTATCCAAATACGGACTGCATACCCGATTCATGAGGTCCATGAATACAGCTGGTGCATTTGTCAGCCCAAACGGCATGACTAAAAATTCATAATGACCGTAGCGTGTCTGAAATGCGGTTTTTGGAATATCTTCTTCTTTGACAAGCAACTGATGATACCCCCGATCTTAGATCAATTTTGGAGTAAACACGTGATCCTTGCAGCTGATCAAACAAGTCATCAATTCTCGGTAATAGGTACCGATTCTTGATAGTTAACTTGTTTAATTCGCGATAATCTATACACATTCGAAAGGATCCATCTTTCTTTTTGACGAATAAAATTGGAGCTCTCCATGGTGAAGTACTTGGTCGAATGAATCCACGGTTCAGTAATTCTTGTAACTGGCTTTGTAACTCTTTCATCTCAGACGATGCAAGTCTGTATGGAGCACGAGCCACTGGTGCAGCTCCTGGTACTAGATCTATTTGAAATTCTACAGATCTAAATGGAGGTAATCCCGGCAACTCTTCCGGAAAGACTTCAGGAAATTCTCTTGCCACAGGCACGTCGTTGATGCTCTTCTCTTTCTCCTTCGTTTCGACTTTATTAACATGTGCTAGGATAGCATAGCACCCTTTCTTCAAGCACTTTTGGACTTTCAAGTAGCTAATGAGTTTAAGATTTGAGTTACCCTTCTCTCTATAAATCATTACTTCCGTTTTATCCTTACGGGGAATGCAAATTGCCTTCTTAGCACACACAACTTCAGTTCCTATTTTGGACATCCAGTCCATGCCGACTATTACATTAAAACATCCTAATTCTACGGTTATAAAATCAATTTTAAACTTTTCTCCAGCTAAATTTATTTTACAATCACGGAAAATTTTATCGGCTTTAATTAGTTTACCATTAGCTAACTCAATCATTTACTTAGCATCTAGAGGTAATGATGAACAATTCAATTCAGCGTAAAAGTCTCTACACATGTAACTTCTATCGGCACCAGTATCAAATATAATAGATGCAGATAAGTCATTAATGGTAAATGTACCCGTAACAAGCTCCGGGTCTTCACACGCCTCTCTAGCATTAATAACAAATTCTCTTCCCCGTGCAGGTCCGTTATTCTTCTCTGGATTCGGGCACTGGCTCTTAATATAACCCTGTTTCCCACACCCGTAACAAGTAACAGAAGCTAAGGCAGTTCTATTTGCATTGGTGGCAGGAGTCTTGGTGCCATTTGTATTTGTAACGGGAACCCAACAATCTTCAGCAAGATGACCCCTTCGATTACATTTGTTGCACACCACATTACAAAAACCAGTGTGATGTTTGTGGCATCTGTTACATAAGGGATTATGCCCTTTGTAACCCGAGCTTGAACCACTACCCGCACCTTGCGTGGTTTCCTGTTTCTTAAGAGATTGTTGCTGGTGACCTCGATCACGGTTTCCATCCCACTTTCTTTTGTTATCCGATACCTTGGCATCAGTATTTGATGCGTTCTTATCCAGGATAATCTGATCCATTAGCTCGTTTGCCATGGTTATAGCTTCATGAATTGTCTTGGGTTTGGATGCTGTAACATTGGCCTTGATGTTCTTTGGCAGACCATCTTTGTAAAATTCAATCTTTCGCTCTTCCGTTGGTACCAATTCAGGACATAACAAGGCTAATTCCATGAATCGCCTGTTATAGTTGGTAAGTTCGGTTCCGACAACTTTCAGATTTCGTAACTCGGCTTCCATTTTTCTAACCTCGTTCCTTGGGCAGTATTCATTGATTAGCATATTTTTCAACTCCTCCCAAGGAGTATCATATGCTTCATTGCCCCTACAGCTTTTACATAGTTTTTCCACCATGTAAGTGCACCATCCTATAATGTGCATGAAGCATACTTTATCCTATCCCCTTTCTCACAACCACTGATTTTAAATACGAACTCGAGCTTTTCGAACCATCGGGTTAAATCGACTGGTCCTTCTGTTCCGCTGAATGATGAAGGTTTGCAACCTTGAAATGCTTTATATGTGCATCCAAAATGAGGGTTGGTGTTATTTGCTGATGCTCTTGCCACTTCGACCCAAAGCATACGGTCGTTTACGCATTGGTTGATAAGCTCCTCAATTTCTTGTTTCGTCATTCGGTTTAATCGAGCCATGTTTCTTCAATAAACATATAAGATAATTGATCACATAGAATATTATAGATGTAGTGAGTAATTAATGGTACATCATGGCATATTAATAATATGAACCAATTACTATAAAAGCATTTTCTTCTTATTAGCATTTTATAATTATTTCTAGGGTATTACCTACCCGTTAAAGTTCATACTTAATAGCTTAGTACAAAAATTAACTACTACAATCTAGATAATATTCTATTATTAAAAATTTAAAGTAAAATCACATAATCATTTCACGCTTATGCATGATATAACAATACAATACCAGTATTTCACATAGGTTTATTTTACATAATACATATGTAGGATAAAATAAAGCACACTACATAATATTATACATGGCGTGAAATGTTCTCATAGCGGGAGGTGATTCAAAAACGACAGGGCCTTTTAGTTATTGGTGAATCAATTTGTTTAGGTGGAATGAGGGATAGACGCACAGTGTATTTTGTTGTTGGACATGGGTTGGAGGTACTTGGTATCTTGGTGGGATTATCAGGGAGATTTATATGGTAAGGGTGGTTTGGTGGTAAAAGGTGTCGGTTCTCAAGCCCTACTATAATAGGAAGTTTAACATCCCTTGTTGCGTTATTCCAATCTTGTTTAGAAATTTCTTTGACTTCCTCCTCCGCCTCAGGTTCGTTTTCAGGTTCTTTCACTTCTGGTTCTTCTGGAATTCGTGAATCTTCCCAAAATGCATCCCACTCTAGGTCATTATCGTCATCAGTTATATAGATGATTGATACATCTTTCTTCGAGTCATCGTGGTTATCAGATAAGTCAATGATTGGTACTTTTGCTGGAGATTCCTCTTCGGAGTCGCTGAATGTGATAATGAGGTTGGTGCTAGAAGTAGACATCTATCACACATTAACTACCACATTAGTAATATCCACATAATATTTACATGTTATAGTATTTAATTTCTGACCAAAAATTATAAGCAATGGTTTTCAAAAATAAGTTCGGTCAAAGTCCAGACTCACTAATGCATCCTAACAAATACCGGTCAGACACACTAATTCAATTTCTGGTTCGCTAAGACCTCTGCTCTGATACCAACTGAAACGAACCGTCCATATTACTATAAATGTAGTACGTTATTCATTGGTTCCATAGCGAGGTAATTGACCTCTATATGTTACGTTTTAGAAAATATTGCATTCGTTTCATAAAAATCACACCATTATTATACATAATACGAGTTTTAAACATATGGGCGATTATTTACAAAATAATTCCCATGATACATCGATTTTCAAATATTACAAAGATGACATAACAGTCGAATATAATACATGACCAAAGTTTTATTGAATGCAACCCTCTTTTAAACAAAAGCATGAGACTCCATGCAAAGATTGCTCAGATAATGCGACAGCGGAAGACTTTCTTAAGGACCTGAGAATAAACATGCTTAAACAGTCAACACAAAGGTTGGTGAGATATATAGGTTTAAAGCTAGCATCGATATAAATATAGACCACAAGATTTCATAGTTACAAACATTTCAATAAAGATATTCTATAGGTTGTTGAGCGCTTCGGTAACCATACTTAACCATTAATGTGGCATATTCCCTTTATTATGAAATCTCCCTACACTGTACCAAGTGTAGTAAAAACGAATTACTATGCAACCGTTTACGATACTAGAGCGACTAGCCCGGTTGGGGTTGTCAAACCCGATAGATCTATCAATAGGATTCGCGCTTACATGTTCTTACAACATGTAAATATTAGTTACCAAGCTATTAGGGAAGATATGCAAGGTGGTACAACTCAACGTAGAATATATTTTAAGTACTTGTGTCCATGGCGTAAAACATAAAATGCATGTATTCTCATCCCAAAATATTATAGAGTTTAAAAATGGGACTATATACTCACAGTAGTAAAAGTATATTAATAATAAGTTTTCAACTTACTAAAAATATGATCGTCGTCCTTGGATTCATGAACCTATAACAATAATAACGATTCAGATAATAATACGACATATAAAATAAAGCAAGTTCATAGAATACTTATATAATAATTTTTAACATTTTATGTTGGTAGTCCAAAATAGTTCGAAAAGTCCATTAATCGGTATATATATATAATCTTAGAATTACCCCACGGCGTATTATGTACGTATTGTCTTGCATCAATCCAGAGACGTATTGTATATGTATTGTCTTATAATTAACTAAGACATATTGTGTATGTATTGTCTTAGGATTTATCAAAACGTATTGTGCACGTATTGTCATGGAACGTACCAAGATTATTATATATATACAATCTCGGAATTAACCAAGATTATAAGATTTTGTTATACTAATGATAACATGTCCAAATATATATAGGATATAGGAAAAGTTAGCAAGGATATGGTTAATATAGTTTTTATAATATAAATTTCGTCCATACAACGTTAATTTTAGCAGATTTTGTTTTACTCGCCAAATATTCATTACAACTCCGTTTATAGTGAATCAAATTGCTATGGATTCCTTAAGAAGTAAATTTAACAAAACCAATTCGAAAAGAATCAGCCCAAGTAGTAATTTTTAGAGCTTTACCCTCTTTTTGTGTCGGTGGACAAATTTGGGAAAATCCCGGCATCCACCCAATATATGATTTTTGATAAAATACTTCCACTTTGTCTGAAATCATGAAAAAAATACTGGAAGTCTTATTTACATATATTAACATATTTCCAAAGTCTTAGCCTCGAACTCAAAGTCTAAGATAGGTTTTTAATTCCCAACCCAAAACAGCCCGCTTTTTACCGAATGGAGATTAAAGGATATATGCTAAGTTTCAAGGTGTTCTTCATATGTACAAGTTATAAGTTCTTATATTAACTTAATATAACATCATAATACATATAAATAAGTATTATTAGAGTTAAGTTAGAAAGATTAGATTAGTTTTTCAAACAAGTTTAGAATCTACTAAACTATGTTCTAGTTTATAAACTCTTATATAGATAGCTATAAACATATGAATTGAACAAGAGTTGAAGTAGATTTTTTACCTCGAGTTTAGAATGTAAAGTTTCTGGAAAGAAGTAGTAGAAAAAAACTTGTGAGAGTTCTTGCAAGTGTGTGTAAAAATGAGTTAGAAATGGTGCTTATTTATAGGCTTGAAAATTTAGTTTTTAGTGAAAATATCTAAGATAAGTTAAAATGTATTAAGTCATGGATGACATATTAAATTTATTAGGTCATGGATGACATATTACACAAATAATTTTAGATTTCTATTGGTATATACCAATAGTAAATACTTCTAGAAGCTGTGTATAATACGGGTAAAAATACCGTATGAATGCGAGTAGAATTCTTGAGGAAATTGAACGGAAATACGAGTATAGCTATCCTTTATATGTATTGGTATATTATAAAGTGTATTCAATACTTTTAAGGATGTATTTACACTCGTAATACATTGTATGTACATACATTTTAATTTAAGTTAATTACGTCGTTTAAATAGTAACATATATATTGTTCAAAAACTCTTTAAATTAGTAGTATGAATATATATATAATACTTTGTTAATATACTTAATGAGATATTTAATTATCATATTTTCAAGGTAAATATATGTATATATACACATATATATAATTAATACAAGTTATGACGTTCGTGAATCGTAGGAATAAAAGGGTGGTCAACTGCTTATATAAATTTTTTTCCGGAGGTTCAAGACTTATTAAAATTCATTGCTTATCATGTTGAAATTATTAAATTATATAAATAGTATAATCAAGTAGTCAGAAAAATCCGGGTCATCACAAAATGCACGAGATGACAGTCAGGTACGGAACGCTTTTGGTTCGCCAGTATTACTTTTGAAGAAAGCAAAACGCACTAAAACTCTGTTGCAAAATTCTGATAATTCTGATACTTCTGAAAAATCTGAAAGTGATCAAGAGGTGGTTGAAATTTCCAAATTAAAATGCAAAAGGACTCCTACGCCTGTTCCGCATTGTTACGAAGAAGGAGAGACGTCTCAAGCCGTAAAAATGCAGACTGCGCAGACATTCTTGGCTGATATATTCAAAAAATTGGCACCAAAAGATATGCAACATAAGTTTGATTGACCAGATGTCATTCAACAAATGATTGAAAAATATTGCGCAGAAAATAAAGAAGCGCGTCAGAAGAAAGCAGCTGAAATAACATCCGCGATAGACAAATTTGTGGAGCACATATCTGATTACCCGATTACTACACTGCCCATTGTTCCCACAACTCTGGGTGTATATTCAGGGTTAACAGATCCACTCGATTTTCTACAGAGATTTGAAGGGGTTGTAAGCACGTATAATTAGGATGAGCCGGTTGCATGTCGCGTATTCCCAATGGTGCTACAAGGCCTAGCGCGTGAATGGTTTCATAGTCTAAGCGCAAAAAGCATTATGGGATTTGTGGACTTAAGAGAAAAATTTCTCTTGCAGTTTCAAAATTTGTTATCGCAGGAAAAGACGCATATTGAATGCCATGATATCAAGCAAGGCTTCAAAGAGACGTTGGGAAGTTTGTTGACAAGATACATTTATGAATGTCGGAAGATCCCAAACCTCAACGAAGATCATAAAATTTCCAGATTTGTGCATGCGATAAATCCACAGAGACATCCAACTCTTGTGCGTCGTTTACGCAGAGATGTACCGCGTAATTTTGCCAAAGTCATGCAAGAAACATATGACTATATCCGTTGTGGTGAAGACAACAATATAGTGCAAAATTATGGGTGGGGCAAAGACAGGAGTTGGCGTGATGATAACGATACATACCGTAATGGTAGCGGGGATGGATAATGCGATTACAATCGCGGATCTGGGCAGCAACGAAGAATTAATAATGGTGAAAATTGGCGTAATGATCGACCGCGTAACAATGGAGAAAGTGGCAATCAAGGCTATAACAACCGTGACAAGAATTATACGCGAAAGTGGAATAATGATTCCTTTGCCATACTTCAAACGTTATCAAAAATGCCAAAAGAAATACTTTTACAAGAGCGTGTTGCTAAGGCATTTCCATACCCTCCATAATTAAGCGATAATAATAGGCGCGATACATCTAAATTTTGTATTTTTCATGATGACTAGGGTCATGATACAAATCGATGTCGCGACCTTGTTGAGCTAATTGCGGATGCAGTTGCGCAAGGGAAATTGAATCATATCTTACTTAGCAAGGAAACAAGCACAACAAATGCAATGGTGGTACCTGCATTAGCAACCCCGCTAAAAACACCAAATGTCAATACGGTGGTGCAACAAGAGCGTAAAGCGCCCGCGGTCAAGAACTTGGATGCAAAGGTAGTGGGCAGCAAGGATAGTTTGCAACAAATTCAAGTAATTAATATGGTGACTATTGATGTTGATGTACAAAAGCGTAAACCTTGTACAAGTTATGAAAAATGGCAGTTTGAACCTATCACTTTTATGACAGTAAAATATTGCGGATTGTTGGAGGAGCCAATAGTAATATCATGCAGCATTGCGGAAGCTAATATTCAAGTCATGAAAGTACATGTTGACACTGGTAGTAGTGTTGATGTTATGCACAATCAATGTTTCTGCAAGCTGGCAAAGGATATTCAATCCAAGCTTAAGTCGACCGCGATGTCTTTGTCAGGTTTTTCAGGGGAATCTGCGTGGCCTTTAAGGAAATTGGAGTTAGAGATTGAAATCATGGATGAGCAAAATGTAATGCTAATGCGTAAGGCTTTGTTAAATCAGTATGTCATGAATACTGTATCGCGTTACAATATTCTTCTGGGACGAACAACTGTATGTAAGCTGGGAATTGTTTCTTCCACAATTCATGGCATGGTAAAATTCGTAATTTCTAAAGGTATTGTGACAGTCACATCTACAATTTCAGAACTATTATGTGAATCTATAATGGTGAGTGACAATATTGGAACAGAGGGCCATGTTGTAGTTGCAAACGCGGAAGTTATGGTGATAAATTGATCTTGAAAGAAAAATTTGAAGTTCAGAAGAGATGTTGTAATGCAAATATCAGTTGTGTGAATGTTAATGAAAACATTATTGTTTCGAATTGGATATGGTTAAAGTGTTCAGCATTAGTATGTTGCTTTTTAAATGCAACAATGTGAATAAATAAAGAAAGTGTTTTGTTTCTGTTATATCATCATCATACGCGGGCAATATTATATTGTGAAAACTATGATAATAATGCATATGAAACATGGCACGTCATGCATGTTACATATTTTTAACGAATATGGAATAAAGTGATGGAAAAGCCCACTTAATGCAGCATAATAATATGATTCAGAATGTAATAGATCTTATGTGAAATAACCATTGCAATATTGCATTTGCTGTCTTATGCGAAATGATTGATGATCATAAATATGCAATAATAAGCTTGTGCAGAACTTATTAACTAGAAAACATTTCGTAAGTAACAAACTCGCAATTCTGTAAGTGATGGTAAAGCCCACTTATCATTTTTGAGTAAATACTTGAAAAGTGTATGCAAAAAGATCGATGCTTGTAATTTTCCCAAGGTATTTGACTTAGAAATACTTGGATGCTTCGCATAAAACACATATTTACCTAAGGATCATTTCGGCAGACTTAGAAGATTCATAATGTGCATACTGCACGCGCATACAGGTTGTTTCGCATAAAGTAATTGCTCATTATGTGCACAATAATAAGTAATGAAATTGCAAAGGGCAACGCTAGTAATTATGAATATTAATAAATTACTTAAGCGCTATAAAAATAAACAGTTGCAACTGATAGAATGATATTCATATTGATAAAACCGCGCAAGACAGCGGTTATGGTTTACAAAATACAACGCAATGTTAATTGTGGGAAAACTACAAAGCTACAATTTTAATTCTACCACATCTTTGAAGCTAACATCTTCCTGTTTGCTAAATGAAATAAGATCACGAATGTCGATGTGCTCTATTGCCTTTTCGACTTCTGTACAAACATCATTTGCGATTTCTATGTCGCATACCTCCTTTTCAATCACTTCTGGGTATGGTGCACCAATACCATACGCAGTAGAGATTAGTGCCAAAAATTCACAACGTTCTCGAAGTTTAACCTCGTTCAAATATGCTTGAAACTTTTCAGTAACTGGCTTGGAGTCCATAATTTTGTGGCCTAGGTCAGAAGGTAAGCAATAAGCTGCTTAAATTGATCGTCTATGGCTGGAAGCTGCTGCTGAGACTCTACGGGAGTAATAAGCGTAGTCACTTGAGCTTCGGATGATGTAAGCTCGGTTTGTGCAGCTTCAAGCTCTTTCTTCAGCTTCGCATTTTCTTTCTCAAGACGCGAGGCTTTCTTGTTAGCTTGCTTAGCCGCGTTAGTTTGACTTTCAAGATCAGCAACTAAGTTATCTCTGCGGTGAATATCGTCGACTAAGAAGCAGACTGCAGAGTATAAATTCTGCACCCTAGCACTCTCCATTATTTCATCATCAACTTTTCGCAGCTCAGCACGAATATCTTAAGGGACCGCGAGACAGAGCTGTTTAATCTGGTCTGCGGCTGTCTCTCAATTGATATTCACATGTTCGAGGAGATGATCAAATCTCACGGATGTGATTGGACTCGCTGGGGCAAAATTCTTTTCAAAAATGCCCTCAGGTATTTCTTGCGAAATGTTGAACTGCGGACCCTCTTGAGAACTCTTGGTGAGATCGATAGGCTCTGCATGAAAATATTTGATAAAATTATTATTAAGAAAATGCAGTATGAATGCGAAGAATACGCAATAAAGCGCGCATAAATAGTTCGCATGCCTTCTTCAGACTCCTCGCGAGTAGCGCGTTTAGCGCATTTCTTGGATGATGTTGCTGGATTAGGTGCGGTACTTTTGCGTTTCCCTTTTTCATGAATATCGGGAATGATATTCTCATTTATTAGTGGCTCTTCAATATCGGTGGCTTCATCGTTATCTTCTAGCGAGCAACGGTATGAAGTAAATCCTTTAATATCTTTTACGCGCATAAGATCTGCGAGAGGAATCTCTGCGAAAATAGTGCAAAGGTGTTCAGAATGATAAATATGTGAAAGTATGCGTGAAATCACAAATAAATTGTAGAAATAATGAAAGCATACATTCTCCGTTTGCATCCTTAAAGATACCTATTTGTTTGGGCCATAGCCAATGTGTAGAAATTCTGCCCACATGAAGAGGTACAATCCCATATGGGCGGATTTGTAGGCGCGCATTGGTAATTTGCTTCAAAGTTTCTTGTTGAAACTTATCAAGATCAATGCGATCTTTGCTGTTTTTAGCATATGTGGTTGCCCAGGTACCAACGTTTTGATACTCACGAAGGGCAGCAGTTTTAACAAAGAAGAAGGATTGTTGCCAATTGCCAACATTTTCTTTGGGAGTATCCATTACTCCATTACGGCACTTGAGCGTGAACCAACTGGCATCATGAAAAAGAATAGTAGAAAATTTGCGGAAAACATCTAGTGAGACTGGCCTGTTAAGTGCGTTGCAATACATCTCAAACAAAATAAGTTTTGCAACCGCATTGGGGTGAAATTGCCCAGGACTTACTGCGAAGAACTGGCACACACTCAAGAAGAAATCAGTAAAAGGGAGCCTAAGGTTACCTAAATATAATGAAGTTTCGTATATAGCAAAATAATCCTTTGGTGGATTATTAGCAGTGACACCCATTGTAGGTGCAATAGGTTCAAATAACTCAAGCATTGGGTAGTTGAGTTTGATTTGTGCAAGCTTTTCATCCGTAATATGCGACTTAAAGTCGTTAATGGATGGACCAGTAGCAGAGGGAGAAGGTGACATCGACATAATGAAGGAAAATGTACAGGTTTTTGTGTAAGTAAGAGAGTGCAAAGTAAACGCAGAAAGTTAGAAGATTATGTTGAAGATTATAAGAGTAATTTTTTGAGAGAGAAAATGGCAAGGGAAAATGAACTTTTCAATATGCGGTTATATCTTCTATTTATGCCCTCAGGATCGCAAAGTACAGTTGAAATGTAATCATCACAAATCAACGGCTATCAAAATGCATAGGGATTTCAACAGTTATAAATATAGCCGTTAGAATAAGTAATACGACGCGATGGATCATTTTACAGATATGCGTAACTGCATATCAACGTATAACTATGCGAAAATTTTTAAAAGATCACGCAAATACAATTTCTATTTTTTAGAGTTTATTGTATTACATTTTCTGTTAACACAATAAACTGGGGGGACTTGATCATATACATACATATGTATATGTATATTTTTGATGTTATGCGAGGCGTATATGAAATAGCTTATATTTTACTAGGAAATACTATTAAATATGATACAATTTTACACAAGATATTTATTTATTTATAGAATGGATATACCTAAACCTTACTACAACACTTATAGGCAGTGTGCCTAATCGTACAGTAGTGTAGTTTTTAGTAAGTCCGGTTCGTTCCACAGGGAAATCTTTTAAACAAAGCTTAACGCTATATTAGTTTTAATTAATAAAAATACAAATATATATAAGTAATATTATTATTATAAAAAGGGGGGTTTTTACCGTTTAATGACCGGTTTGTCGATTTTTAAAACTTTTAGTCGCAGTTAAAACCTAATGTAAAATATTAAATAAATAAAAGACTTAATTTAAAGCATAAAATAAATAACGATAATGAAATTGCAATAAATAAAAGTGCGATGAAATAAAATTGCGATAATTAAAAAGTACGATAATCCTTTTTCAAGGAATCCACATACTAAATAGTTTGCATAGTCTGCAAACCATGGAATTTCATTATAATCTATCTTTAATAGATATTCATCAGGAAAGTTGTCTTGTATGGCCGATTCATTTAGAACTTCTAATTCGGGATTTTCAAGACGAGAAAGATGATCAGCGGCGAGATTTTCTGCTCCCTTTTTGTCTCGTATTTCAATATCGAACTCTTGTAAGAGTAAGATCCAACGGATTAATCTTGGTTTGGCATCTTGTTTCAAAAATAGGTATCTAAGAGCAGAATGGTCGGTATAGACCACAGTTTTAGCTAGAACGAGATATGAACGAAATTTATCAAAAGCATAGACAATAGCAAGGAGTTCTTTTTTAGTAGTTGTGTAATTTGTTTGTGCTCCTTGTAACGTCTTACTAGCATAATAAATAGGTTGAAATTGTTTTTCAATCCTTTGTCCTAAAACGGCTCCCATTGCAAAATCACTTGCATCGCACATAAGTTCAAACGGTAAATTCCAATTTCGTGTTATCATGATCGGCGCATTAGTGAGTTTTTCTTTAAGAATATTAAAAGATTTGATACATTCATCTGAAAAGATGAATGAAGCATCCTTTTCTAGGATTTTATTCATAGGAGTGGCAATTTTAGAAAAATCTTTTATGAAACGTCGGTAAAAACCGGCATGCCCTAGAAAACTCTTAACTCCTCTAACATTGGTGGGATGTGGAAGTTTAGCAATTACATCTACTTTAGCTCTATCCACTTCAATTCCTTCCTTTGAAATTTTATGTCCAAGAACGATGCCTTCTTTAACCATGAAATGGCATTTCTCCCAATTAAGAACTAGATTTGATTGTTCACATGTAATAAGCATTCGTTCAAGATTAACTAAACATGATTCAAAAGTATCACTAAAGACTGAAAAGTCATCCATGAAAACTTCCATGCATTCTTCTATCATGTCGTGAAAAATCGCCATCATGCACCTTTGAAAGGTTGCAGGGGCGTTGCAAAGTCCAAATGGCATGCGTTTGTAAGCAAAAGTACCATAAGGGCACGTGAATGTGGTTTTCTCTTGATCCTCGGGTGCTATTTGAATTTGAAAATATCCGGAAAAACCATCAAGAAAACAATAGTAACTATTTCCGACTAATCTTTCCAACATTTGATCAATAAAAGGTAAGGGAAAGTGATCTTTTCTGGTGGTGTCATTTAATTTTCTATAATCAATACAAACACGCCATCCTGTTACAGTCCTAGTAGGAATAAGCTCATTTTTCTCATTTGTAATGACAGTCATGCCACCCTTTTTAGGCACACATTGAACTGGGCTTACCCATGGACTATCAGAAATTGGATAAATTAAACCTGCATCTAGCAGTTTAATAATTTATTTCTTAACAACATCTTGCATATTAGGATTTAGTCTTCTTTGGCGTTGCACATACGTTTTATGACCTTCTTCCATAAGGATTTTATGTGTGCAATACGAAGGACTTATTCCTTTAATATCATGAATCTTCCATGCAATAGCTGGTTTATGAGCTTTTAACACAGAAATGAGTTAAGATTTTTCATTTTCAGTAAGAGAAGACGATATTATTACAGGTAATTCAGATTTACCATGTAAATAAGCATATTCCAAATGGTTTGGAAGTGGCTTTAACTCTAATGTCGGAGGTTCTTCTATCGATGATTTATATCGATATCTGTCTTCTTCTTTTAGCATTTGAATTTCTTCTGTTGTTGGTTCATATCCATTAGCCATAAGTGTAGCTAACATTTCAGTTTCATTAATTGGTTCATTACCTTCTCCTAAAGAATATTCTCCTGTTCCTTGTAATTCTGAAAATTCTTCTAACAATTCTGCATGTGAATCTATAGTTTGAATATAATAACATGTATCATCTGCAGATTGCGGTTGTTGCATGGCTCTATCAACTGAAAAGGTAACACTCTCTTCCTCTATACTTAGGGTCAGTTTCTTACCAAACACGTCTATTATTGCTTTAGCCGTGTTTAAGAATGGTCTTCCTAATATGAGAGGTACTCGAGAATCTTCTTCCATGTCCAGGATAACAAAATCTACTGGAAATACTAAAGTACCAACTTTAACTAGCATGTTCTCCATTATCCCTCTAGGATATTTTACTGATCTATCGGCTAGTTGTATGCTTATTCGTGTTGGTTTCAATTCTCCAAGGTCTAGTTTAGTGTATAGTGAATATGGCATTAAATTTATACTAGCACCTAAGTCTGCCAATACTTCTATTGAACTAAGACTACCCAGAAAACATGGAATTGTGAAACTTCCTGGATCTGATAATTTTTCTGGTATCTTATTCAACAGCACTGATGAACAATTAGCATTCATAGTAACAGCCGAGAGTTCTTCCATTTTCTTTCTATTTGTGATTAGATCTTTCAGAAATTTAGCATATCTAGGCATTCCTGAAATCACATCAATGAAAGGAAGATTGACATTTATTTATTTAAACATATCCAAAAATTTAGATTGCTCGGCTTCAAGTCTCTCTTTTCTCATTTTACTCGGGTAAGGAAGTGGTGGTTGGTATGGTTTAACATAAGGTTTAGCCTTAACTGTGTTATCTTCATTAACCTTTTCAACTACCGGTTCTTTTTCCTTATCTTGTTCAGGTTGTGGTTCTTGTAGAGTAGGAATAGCTTCATCAGAAATTACAGGTATTTCAGGTGGTTTAAGTGTCATACCACTTCTTGTGGTAATGGCTTTAGCTGTTTCATTTAGGGGGTTAGCATTTGTATCACTAGGTAGACTTCCCGGTTTTCTTTCACTTATTAACCTTGCTAGGTTACTTACTTCTTGTTTCAAATTTTGAATAGAAGCTTGTTGATTTCTAAATGCTTGAGCATTTTGTTCATAGGTTTGTTTCTGAGATGTGAAAAACTGTGTTTGAGATTCAAGTAGCTTCGTCATCATATCTTTTAAATTTGGCTTTTTATCATCAGTTTGTGGTGGTTTGTTTTGAAAATTAGGTCTTTGCTGATTGTAAGTATTATTGGATACTTGTTGATTACTAGGACCTTGTTGATTGTTGTATGGGATATTTCGGTTATAATTCTGGTTTTGATTGAAGTTTGGTCTTGGCGGTTGATAATTATTCTGATAATTATTTCCAGGCCTTTGGTTTATGTATGAAACATTCTCTCTTTGTTCCATTGTTAGTTCAATACTAAGACAATCTTTTGTCAAATGTGGTCCTCCACACTGCTCACAACTAATTCGTATTGAGTGAATATCTTTAGTCATCTTTTCCATTCGTCTCTTGACAGCATCTATCTTTGTAGAAATGGAATCTAAGTCATGGCTAGAATCGGCTCTAGCTGCTTTAGATGATCTAACGATATCTTTTTCTTGATGCCACTCATGTGAGTGGGAAGCAGTGTTATCAATAATTTTGTAAGCATCAGTTTCTGTTTTCTTCATAATGGAACCACCAGTTGCTATGTCTATGTCTTTTCTTGTAGTGATGTCGCATCCTTGGTA
The DNA here is from genome assembly GCF_046630445.1 of Rutidosis leptorrhynchoides. Lineage (NCBI taxonomy): Eukaryota > Viridiplantae > Streptophyta > Magnoliopsida > Asterales > Asteraceae > Rutidosis > Rutidosis leptorrhynchoides. Next base: position 265,399,323 of record NC_092334.1, read on the forward strand.
GAATATTTGTACTATTTGACAGGTGTCTAAACCATGTTGCGGACATCCTCTCAATAACTTTCCAAATCTGGTCTATGCCTCATATAGAGTTTCATTTAGTTTCTATGTGAACGTAACAATTTCTCCTTGAAGTCTTACGGCTTTAGATGCCGGAAAGAATTGTTTAAGAAATTTTTTAACTAAAACGTCCCATGTATCAATCGCCCCTTCAGGTAACGATTCCAACCAATCTTTGGCTTCTCCCTTGAAAGTCCACGAAAATAACATGAGATATATCTGTTCATCCTCCACTTCTCTTATTTTAAATAGAGTGCAGATCCTATTAAAGGTACGAAGATGTTCGTTTGGATCTTCCTTCGGCGCACCACTAAATTGGCATTGATTAGTTACCATGTGTAGAATTTGTCCTTTGATTTCATAATCTGGCGCATTAATGTCTGGTTGAGTAATTGCGTGACCTTGGCCAGTGCGTTTAGCTCTCATTCGGTCTTCCATACTTAAAGGTTCCAGATTCTCCATGATTGAATTTGTTGAATCTGAATCACTAAAGGATTCTGATTTAATGGTTGGTTTCTCAACAATCTCTGTTTGAATGATTGGTGATTCCGGAGGAAAGATTAATGGTTCAGGATCTATTAATTGTACCTGAATATTCTCCGAATTCTCAATTGTGAGGTCGGGTTCAAAAAATGGATTATCGGAAATTTGAATTGGAGTACTTGGTCGACTGGATGACGATTCTAAAGAAAAATCAACGGCGACAATATTTGCTAGATGTCTTGATCGAGTTACAGGTGGTGAACGTACAAAAGGTGGTGAACGTTTTGCTCTGTGCATTCACTGAATATCCTATTAGTTTTTAAAAAGAAAGAAAAATTATATAAGTTATCCAATTAATAGACTTTTCTGATTTTGCCCACGTGTCGAATAGCCAAAAGATGCAGCAGAGGGGCAGGATTCGTTTGGTCTCAATATAATTGAGTATTGTTTGGCTCCAATAACCCGGTCCACGTACAAATCCAACTATTACTACGAACTAGAAAATTTTAATGTCTATCAATTTAACCACTTAAAATAAATTTTCGTAATTTAAAGAAATTTTAGAGAAGAAGATAGAAAATTCTATGTCCGAAAACTAGAATGGCGAGAAATAAGAGAGAAAAAGAGCGCGTCGAAAAACGTCGAAAAATAAAAGGTCGAAAAATAATAGGCGTCGAAAGATAAAAATAAGAAAGTAGCGCGTCGAAACTTAAAAAGGAACTAAAAACTAAAAATTAAAAGTTGAGTCTAAAAATATTAAAGCTTAATAGAAAAACTATATCCCAAATGGCAATAACTTAAAAAGGTACTAAAATTTAAAAAGGCGTCGCAAAATTCTAAAGCACCTAAATCTTAGTCTAAAGAAAAAGCACTTAAGGGATTTTACGGCAAAGCCTAAAAATCTAGAAATAAAATTAACTATGACAAAAACTATGACTTAAAAATAAATACGAGCGAAAAATACAAAAATTACGCTAAAACGAATAAAAAGGGACAAAATATAAAAATATACTAAAAGTTGTAAAAAGTACAATTTTTATAAAAATATTATTTTTATATAAAACTATTAATTTTATAAAACTTAATATAACTTAATATAACTTAAAAATACAAATTAAATAAAAACTAAAACTAATTAATTTAAAATTAAAACCTAAATAAAAACTATTAATTTTTATAAAACTTAATATAACTTAAAAATACAAATTAAATAAAAACTAAAACTAATTAATTTAAAATTAAAACCTAATTAATATTAATATTAATATAATTAAACCCTAATTTTGCATTAAATGAGTACCAGGTTTGACCTGTCAGAGGACCTCCGCGAGTGCGGTATGGTCCAGTTCAAATTCTCCGCGAGTCGCGGAGGGTTCAATTTCAGCTCAGAAGGGTTCGATTCCTATAGGTTCAGTTTTTTTTAAACTTATATTTTTATAAAAAGAACTTGATAAAAACTTTTATTTTATTTTTTTTAAATATAGCGTTGCGCTTTCGGCGTTTATGTTCCCCGGCAGCGGCGTCAAAAATACTTGGTGTTGTGCGAGGCGTATATGAAATAGCTTATATTTTACTAAGAAATACAATTAAATATGATACAATTTTACACAAGATATTTATTTATTTATAGAATGGATATACCTAAACCTTCCTACAACACTTATAGGCAGTGTACCTAATCGTGCAGTAGTGTAGTTTTTAGTAAGTCCGGTTCGTTCCACAGGAAAATCTTTTAAACAAAGCTTAACGCTATATTAGTTTTAATTAATAAAAATACAAATATATATAAGTAATATTATTATTATAAAAAGGGGGGTTTTTACCGTTTAATGACCGGTTTGTTGATTTTTAAAACTTTTAGTCGCAGTTAAAACCTAATGTAGAATATTAAATAAATAAAAGACTTAATTTAAAGCGTAAAATAAATAACGATAATGAAATTACAATAAATAAAAGTGCGATGAAATAAAATTGCGATAAATAAAAGTGCAATTAAATACAATGACAATAAATAAAAATGTGATAATTAGAAGTGCAATTAAATATGAAAATAAAGGAATTATGCTTATTTAAACTTCCGTAATCATGATGTTTGACATGTTGCTTTTAGTTTATTCTCATGGGTTAATTGTTCTTTGTCCTGGATTATTTAATATGTCCGTCTGGTTTTTGTCCACAACAGTCCATCTGTCATAAATATAAAGTGCGAGTGTCCTCGTCAAATTATCCTTATATCCGAAGTCAAATATTCCAACTAATTGGGGACTTAAACTGTAACAAGGTCTTAATACTTTGTTTTATAATTACACCAGAATATCGACTGTGTGTAACCCAAGGTTTTAATACTTTGTTAACAATTATGCCAAGTATCCTTGTACATGATTTCACCCTTGTTTTAATAAGTTTATTAACTATTAATCCATTCCCGTGTCCGGTTAAATGAACAATTATTCGTACATATAAATATCCCGCCCATCGTGTCCGATCGAGTGTATGTGGTTATTTATAGGTACGTCCAATTGTAAATCTTTATATTAAAATTAACAAACTATCATTTAATTAAACAAATATAAAGCCTATTAATAGCCCATAGTCTAATTTCCACAAGTGTCGTTCTTTTGTCCAAACCCCAATTATGGTACAAAACCCAATTACCCAATTTTAGTATTTTAGCCTAACATCATGATTACTTCGGTATTAAATAAGCATAATAATAACTTAGCTACGAGACATTAAATTAAAAAGGTTGAACATAACTTACAATGATTAAAAATAGCGTAGCGTTACACGGACAGGATTTCGACTTACACCCTTACAATATTCGCTAACATACCCTTATTATTAGAATTTAAAATTAAAATTAAAATTAAAATTATAATATATATATATATATATATATATATATATATATATATATATATATATTTTACGTATGAAGGAAGAAGAAAAAGATGTAAATAATCCGTCGAATTGCATGGCCATTTATAGGCAGATTACTGTTTTTGTGTGCTCTGCGAGTGCGGTGGGTTTTGCCTTTATAAGCTCCGCGAGTGCGGAGCTGTGGAATCCAGCTCACACAAGTTTGGCTCCTAGCTTGCCGACGGATTTTATTATATAAATATAATATAAATATATAATTTATATAATTAATTATATATTATATTATATTTATATACATAATTAATCTGTAACTTTCGGTCCGTTGCGTCGTACGTTGAAAGCTGGTTCATGTCTCGGTTCCGAATTTTCGAACGTCTATTCGTATAATTTAATATCTTGTACTTTGCGTTTTGCGTCTTGTACTCTTGTAATTTTGAGACATTTCTCATCAATAATTTGAACCACTTTGATTGTACTTTGTACTTTTGAGCTTTTTGGTCGTTTGCGTCTTCAATTCGTCGAATCTGTCTTTTGTCTTCACCTTTTAATTTTTAAACAAATATTCCTTGTAAATAGGACAACTGCAACTAAAAGCTTATCTTTCTTGAGGGATAATGCGATGAAATATATGTTCTTTTTTAGCATTATCAATATTTTTAGTGCGAAAAGCTGCTTAAAGGAAAAGATGCAAGACGGCTAAACCGCGGTAAATGATAATGAATGCGGTAAGATTGCAAGGAATATTAAAGAGTGCGTAGGATTCTCGCAGTACTTGTGCGGAATGCCTAAGTGCGCGCACATCTTACTTCCGCGCAGATCTCAAACCTATAAATAGAGAGCTTGGCCTCTCATTTTAGGTTGTTGATTTGGGATGAATTGCTTTAGCCATATTGATCTCTCTCGTGAGTTTGCTCGAGACTTGATCTTTGTTGTTTAAGGTAATTTATGAAGACCGGGACATGGTTGTTGATCGTTTATGTAGTGACCCGAACTTTTCCATGTTTATATATATTAATTGAGATTGATATTTACATGATTAAATGTTTCCAACATGTTAAGCAATCAAACTTGTTAAGACTTGATTAATTGAAATATGTTTCATATAGACAATTGACCACCCAAGTTGACCGGTGATTCACGAACGTTAAAACTTGTAAAAACTATATGATGATATATATATGGATATATATATAGTTAACATGATACTATGATAAGTAAACGTATCATTAAGTATATTAACAATGAACTACATATGTAAAAACAAGACTACTAACTTAATGATTTTTAAACGAGACATATATGTAACGATTATCGTTGTAAAGACATTTAATGTATATATATCATATTAAGAGATATTCATACATGATAATATCATGATAATATAATAATTTAAAATCTCATTTGATATTATAAATATTGGGTTAACAATATTTAACAAGATCGTTAACCTAAAGGTTTCAAAACAACACTTACATGTAACGACTAACGATGACTTAACGACTCAGTTAAAATGTATATACATGTAGTGTTTTAATATGTATTTATACACTTTTGAAAGACTTCAATACACTTATCAAAATACTTCTACTTAACAAAAATGCTTACAATTACATCCTCGTTTAGTTTCATCAACAATTCTACTCGTATGCACCCGTATTCGTACTCGTACAATACACTGCTTTTAGATGTATGTACTATTGGAATATACACTCCAATGATCAGCTCTTAGCAGCCCATGTAAGTCACCTAACACATGTGGGAACCATCATTTGGCAACTAGCATGAAATATCTCATAAAATTACAAAAATATGAGTAATCATTCATGACTTATTTACATGAAAACAAAATTACATATCCTTTATATCTAATCCATACACCAACGACCAAAAACACCTAAAAACACTTTCATTCTTCAATTTTCTTCATCTAATTGATCTCTCTCAAGTTCTATCTTCAAGTTCTAAGTGTTCTTCATAAATTCTACAAGTTCTAGTTACATAAAATCAAGAATACTTTCAAGTTTGCTAGCTCACTTCCAATCTTGTAAGGTGATCATCCAACCTCAATAAATCTTTGTTTCTTACAGTAGGTTATCATTCTAATACAAGGTAATAATCATATTCAAACTTTGGTTCAATTTCTATAGCTATAACAATCTTATTTCAAGTGATGATCTTACTTGAACTTGTTTTCGTGTCATGATTCTGCTTCAAGAACTTCGAGCCATCCAAGGATCCGTTGAAGCTAGATCCATTTTTCTCTTTTCCAGTAGGTTTATCCAAGGAACTTAAGGTAGTAATGATGTTCATAACATCATTCGATTCATACATATAAAGCTATCTTATTCGAAGGTTTAAACTTGTAATCACTAGAACATAGTTTAGTTAATTCTAAACTTGTTCGCAAACAAAAGTTAATCCTTCTAACTTGACTTTTAAAATCAACTAAACACATGTTCTATATCTATATGATATGCTAACTTAATGATTTAAAACCTGGAAACACCGTAAAACCGGATTTACGCCGTCGTAGTAACACCGCGGGCTGTTTTGGGTTAGTTAATTAAAAACTATGATAAACTTTGATTTAAAAGTTGTTATTCTGAGAAAATTATTTTTATTATGAACATGAAACTATATCCAAAAATTATGGTTAAACTCAAAGTGGAAGTATGTTTTCTAAAATGGTCATCTAGACGTCGTTCTTTCGACTGAAATGACTACCTTTAAACTTAAAAACAACTTGTAACTTATTTTTCCGACTATAAACCTATACTTTTTCTGTTTAAATTCATAAAATAGAGTTCAATATGAAACCATAGCAATTTGATTCACTCAAAACGGATTTAAAATGAAGAAGTTATGGGTAAAACAAGATTGGATAATTTTTCTCATTTTAGCTACGTGAAAATTGGTAACAAATCTATTCCAACCATAACTTAATCAACTTGTATTGTATATTATGTAATCTTGAGATACCATAGACACGTATACAATGTTTCGACCTATCATGTCGACACATCTATATATATTTCGGAACAACCATAGACACTCTATATGTGAATGTTGGAGTTAGCTATACAGGGTTGAGGTTGATTCCAAAATATATATAGTTTGAGTTGTGATCAATACTGAGATACGTATACACTGGGTCGTGGATTGATTCAAGATAATATTTATCGATTTATTTCTGTACATCTAACTGTGGACAACTAGTCGTAGGTTACTAACGAGGACAGCTGACTTAATAAACTTAAAACATCAAAATTTATTAAAAGTGTTTTAAATATATTTTGAACATACTTTGATATATATGTATATATTGTTATAGGTTCGTGAATCAATCAGTGGCCAAGTCTTACTTCCCGACGAAGTAAAAATCTGTGAAAGTGAGTTATAGTCCCACTTTTAAAATCTAATATTTTTGGGATGAGAATACATGCAGGTTTTATAAATGATTTACAAAATAGACACAAGTACGTGAAACTACATTCTATGGTTGAATTATCGAAATCGAATATGCCCTTTTTATTAAGTCTGGTAATCTAAGAATTAGGGAACAGACACCCTAATTGATGCGAATCCTAAAGATAGATCTATTGGGCCTAACAAACCCCATCCAAAGTACCGGATGCTTTAGTACTTCGAAATTTATATCATATCCGAAGGGTGTCCCGGAATGATGGGGATATTCTTATATATGCATCTTGTTAATGTCGGTTACCAGGTGATCACCATATGAATGATTTTTATCTCTATGTATGGGATGTGTATTGAAATATGAAATCTTGTGGTCTATTATTATGATTTGATATATATATAGGTTAAACCTATAACTCACCAACATTTTTGTTGACGTTTTAAGCATGTTTATTCTCAGGTGATTATTAAGAGCTTCCACTGTTGCATACTTAAATAAGGACGAAATTTGGAGTCCATGCTTGTATGATATTGTGTAAAAACTGCATTCAAGAAACTTATTTTGTTGTAACATATTTGTATTGTAAACCATTATGTAATGGTCGTGTGTAAACAGGATATTTTAGATTATCATTATTTGATAATCTACATAAAGCTTTTTAAACCTTTATTGATGAAATAAAGGTTATGGTTTGTTTTAAAATGAATGCAGTCTTTGAAAAATGTCTCATATAGAGGTCAAAACCTCGCAACGAAATCAATTAATATGGAACGTTTTTAATCAATAAGAACGGGACATTTCAGTTGGTATCCGAGCGTTGGTCTTAGAGAACCAGAATTTTGCATTAGTGTGTCTTATCGAGTTTGTTAGGATGCATTAGTGAGTCTGGACTTCGACCGTGTTTACTTGAAAAATGATTGCTTAACAAATTTTGTTGGAAACTATATATTTTTAACATGTTAATATTATGTGATATATTAATCTCTTAACGCGTTTGATATTATGTGATAGATGTCTACCTCTAGAACAAGTCCCATTGACTCACCTAATAATAATAAAGAGTCAAATATAAGTTGGAATGATTCGTGGACTGATTCACAAGTTCCCGAAGAGGAACCGGAAGAAGAGTCAGAATCGGAAGAAGAATCGGAACCGGAAGAAGAATCGGAACCGGATGAAGAAATAGAACCGGTGGGGGAAATAATAAAACGGTTATGTAAAAGAAAATCCTCAACCAACCGACCAAGGTTAATTATGGTCAATGGTGTTTCCGCCAAGGAAGCAAAATATTGGGAGGATTACCAATTCTCCGATGAATCGGATTCCGACGAGAATTCCGATGATGTTATAGAAATTACCTCAACTGAATTTAAAAAGGCAAAAGAAAATAATAAGGGAAAGGGCATAAAAATAGGGAAATCTAATTCCAACCCCGATGAACTTTATATGTATCGTCAACCCCCGAAGTCCTTAAGTTGTAACAATGACCCGGGAACCTCTAAACCACCAGGTTTTTCTAAACCAATGTGGAAAACGACGGCTCGTATTAGGGGAACATCATATATCCCTAGAAACTTGGCAAAACGAACCAAAACTGAAGAAGAAGAAACAAGTGAGTCGGAATAAGATAGTTGTATTAGTGTGGTGTAATATATGTAATATAGTGTGCTTATGCTTTATGATATATGTAAAAATTGCTTGTATTAATAAGTTTTTTTTTTTATGAATCTAACTCTTGTCTATTTTACAGTATAAAAACACAAAATGGATAGACAACCCAATATTTTAAGAGACCTACCCGGAGACATGATTGATGAAATCTTGTCTAGAGTCGGTCAGAATTCTTCGGCACAACTATTTAAGGCGAGATCAGTTTGTAAGACATTCGAAGAACGTTCCAAGAATGCCTTGGTTTATAAAAGGCTTTCGTTCGAAAGATGGGGGATATCACATTGGGAAATCCATAAGTTACGATGTGTTTACTTTGACGCATATATTGCGGGGAACCCAAATGCTATTTTACGCAATGGGTTAAGAAATTATTTTGACTCAATATATCCGAATATTGGACTTCGTGATTTAGAAAAAGCGGCTAACATGCAACATAAAGAAGCATGTTATGCTTAAGGATTAGTAATGTTCGCATCTCACCAAATTGAGAACAAGAACATCGGGCTACAACTATTAAACAAAACGTTTCCACAAGTGACGGAGTCGGTAATTGGGGTAAGAAATGAGGTTTTTAGATTGTTACGGGACTGTTGTACATTACGTAACCCTCGTCCCTTTGACGACGTTACAACACGCTGTCTTATCAACGGCCATAACGGTTATGTTCCACAAGACCAAGGATGGGAAGTAATCCTAGTAAAACCAGAATGCATGACTTGTTTCTGGACGTATGAATTACGTGTCTTTATTGCCTTTGCTGAACGACTTGTGTACTAGCTAGAATTATCTTCACAACCATCTTGTATCAAATTTATTGTGTGCTATATTTCATGCTATATGTAAAATAAGCGGTATTGTACGTTTGTAAAATATTGTGTAAAAGTTTGAACGCGAAATATTATTATAATCAGTTTTTCATATAGAATTGTGGTAGTTTAATTGTATATTAGCTACTAAGTATGAACTTAACGGGTAGGTACTACCCGAATTTAAACTTATAAAACGCTAATATGAAGAAAAAGATTTTATAAATGAGTTCATATTATGCTACAAAATACTATTAACTACTCTTAATATTATGTATGATTAACTTGTTCCATTTGACTATTTTGAAGGAAATGGCACCGACTACTCGACACACCGTGAATATGAATGAAGAGGAATTCCGTACTTTTCTAGCTTCAAACATAGCAGCAGTACAGGCTGCGCTACATACCAACAATAACTTTGGATCTAGCAGTACTGGAAATCGTGTAGGATGCACCTACAAAGAATTCACTGCCTGCAAACCTTTGGAATTTGATGGAACCGAAGGACCGATCGGATTGAAACGGTGGACCGCGAAGGTCGAATCGGTATTTTCCATAAGTAAGTGTACTGAAGAGGACAAAGTGAAGTACGCTATGCATACCTTCACAGGTTCTGCATTAACATGGTGGAATACCTATCTAGAGCAAGTGGGACAAGACGATGCGTACGCACTACCGTGGTCAGCATTCAAGCACTTGATGAACGAGAAGTACCGTCCCAGAATCGAGGTCAATAAGCTCAAGACAGAACTTAGAGGGTTACGAACCCAAGGATTTGATATTACCACGTACGAAAGACGATTCACATAATTGTTCCTATTGTGTCCGGGAGCATTCGAAGATGAGGAAGAGAAGATCGACGCGTTTGTGAAAGGATTAGCGGAAAGAATCCAAGAAGATATAAGTTCACACGAGCCCGCCTCCATACAACAGGCATGTAGAATGGCTCACAAACTAGTGAACCAGATTGAAGAAAGAATTAAAGAACAGACTGCTGAAGAGGCCAATGTGAAGCAAGTCAAAAGAAAGTGGGAGGAAAACGGTGATAAGAATCACCAATACAACAACAACAGCAATTACAACAATAATCGCAACAATTATCCCAACAATCGCAACATCAATCGCAACTACAACAAACGGCCCAACAACAACAACAACAACAACAACAACTACAACAATCATCCCAACAACAATAATAACCGCAACAACAACAACAATCAGAAGCAGCTATGCCAAAGGTGTGAAAAGTATCACTCGGGGTTCTGCACCAAATTTTGCAACAAGTGTAAAAGAAATGGTCATAGCGCGGCGAAGTGTGAGGTCTACGGACCAGGGGTTAATAGAACGAAAGGAACAAATGGTGTCGGAACGAGTAATGGCGGAGCAAGTAGTGTCAGAGCAAGTTATGCCAATGTAGTTTGTTATAAATGTGGAAAACCGGGCCACATTATTAGAAATTACCCGAATCAGGAGAACACGAATGGACAAGGCCGCGGAAGAGTTTTCAATATTAATGCGGCAGAGGCACAGGAAGACCCAGAGCTTGTTACGGGTACGTTTCTTATTGACAATAAATCTGCTTACGTTTTATTTGATTCGGGTGCGGATAGAAGCTATATGAGTAGAGATTTTTGTGCTAAATTAAGTTGTCCATTGACGCCTTTGGATAGTAAATTTTTACTCGAATTAGCAAATGGTAAATTAATTTCAGCAGATAATATATGTCGGAATCGAGAAATTAAACTGGTTAGCGAAACATTTGAGATTGACTTGATACCAGTAGAGTTAGGGAGTTTTGATGTGATAATCGGTATGGACTGGTTGAAAGAAGTGAAAGCAGAGATCGTTTGTTACAAAAATGCAATTCGCATTATACGAGAAAAAAGAAAACCCTTAATGGTGTACGGAGAAAAGGGCAACACGAAGCTACATCTTATTAGTAATTTGAAGGCACAAAAACTAAAAAGAAAAGGTTGCTATGCTGTTCTAGCACACGTCAAGAAAGTACAAACTGAAGAAAATAGCATCAATGATGTTCCCATTGCAAAAGAATTTCCCGATGTATTTCCGAAAGAATTACCGGGATTACCCCCACATCGATCCATTGATTTTCAAATAGATCTTGTACCAGGAGCTGCACCAATAGCTCGTGCTCCTTACAGACTCGCACCCAGCGAGATGAAAGAACTGCAAAGCCAATTACAAGAACTTTTAGAGTGTGGTTTCATTCGACCAAGCACATCACCGTGGGGAGCTCCTGTTTTGTTTGTCAAGAAGAAAGATGGTACATTCAGGTTGTGTATCGACTACCGAGAGTTGAACAAACTTACCATCAAGAACCGCTACCCACTACCGAGAATTGACGACTTATTTGATCAACTACAAGGCTCGTCTGTTTATTCAAAGATTGACTTACGTTCCGGGTATCATCAAATGCGGGTGAAAGAAGATGATATTCCAAAGACTGCTTTCAGAACATGTTACAGTCATTACGAGTTTATGGTCATGCCGTTTGGTTTAACTAATGCACCAGCTGTGTTCATGGACCTTATGAACCGAGTGTGTGGACCATACTTTGACAAGTTTGTCATTATTTTCATTGATGACATACTTATTTACTCAAAGAATGACCAAGAACACGGTGAACATTTGAGAAATGTGTTAGAAGTATTGAGGAAGGAAGAATTGTAAGCTAAGTTTTCAAAGTGTGCATTTTGGTTGGAAGAAGTTCAATTCCTCGGTCACATAGTGAACAAAGAAGGTATTAAGGTGGATCCGGCAAAGATAGAAACTGTTGAAAAGTGGGAAACCCCGAAAACTCCGAAACACATACGCCAGTTTTTAGGACTAGCATTTTACTACAGAAGGTTCATCCAAGACTTTTCCAGAATAGCAAAACCCTTGACTGCATTAACGCATAAAGGGAAGAAATTTGAATGGAATGATGAACAAGAGAAAGCGTTTCAGTTATTGAAGAAAAAGCTAACTACGGCACCTATATTGTCATTGCCTGAAGGGAATGATGATTTTGTGATTTATTGTGACGCATCAAAGCAAGGTCTCGGTTGTGTATTAATGCAACGAACGAAGGTGATTGCTTATGCGTCTAGACAATTGAAGATTCACGAACAAAATTATACGACGCATGATTTGGAATTAGGCGCGGTTGTTTTTGCATTAAAGACTTGGAGGCACCACTTATATGGGGTCAAAAGTATTATATATACCGACCACAAAAGTCTTCAACACATATTTAATCAGAAACAACTGAATATGAGGCAGCGTAGGTTGATTGAATTATTGAATGATTACGACTTTGAGATTCGTTACCACCCGGGGAAGGCAAATGTGGTAGCCGATGCCTTGAGCAGGAAGGACAGAGAACCCATTCGAGTAAAATCTATGAATATAATGATTCATAATAACCTTACTACTCAAATAAAGGAGGCGCAACAAGGAGTTTTAAAAGAGGGAAATTTAAAGGATGAAATACCCAAAGGATCGGAGAAGCATCTTAATATTCGGGAAGACGCAACCCGGTTTAGGGCTGAAAGGATTTGGGTACCAAAATTTGGAGATATGAGAGAAATGGTACTTAGAGAAGCTCATAAAACCAGATACTCAATACATCCTGGAACGGGGAAGATGTACAAGGATCTCAAGAAACATTTTTGGTGGCCGGGTATGAAAGCCGATGTTGCTAAATACGTAGGAGAATGTTTGACGTGTTCTAAGGTCAAAGCTGAGCATCAGAAACCATCAGGTCTACTTCAACAACCCGAAATCCCAGAATGGAAATGGGAAAACATTACCATGGATTTCATCACTAAATTGCCAAGGACTGCAAGTGGTTTTGATACTATTTGGGTAATAGTTGATCGTCTCACCAAATCAGCACATTTCCTGCCAATAAGAGAAAATGACAAGATGAAGAAGTTAGCACGACTGTATTTGAAGGAAGTCGTCTCCAGACATGGAATACCAATCTCTATTATCTCTGATAGGGATGGCAGATTTATTTCAAGATTCTGGCAGACATTACAGCAAGCATTAGGAACTCATCTAGACATGAGTACTGCCTATCATCCACAAACTGATGGGTAGAGCGAAAGGACGATACAAACGCTTGAAGACATGCTACGAGCATGTGTTATTGATTTCAGAAACAGTTGGGATCGACATCTACCGTTAGCAGAATTTTCCTACAACAACAGCTACCATTCAAGTATTGAGATGGCGCCGTTTGAAGCACTTTATGGTAGAAAGTGCAGGTCTCCAATTTGTTGGAGTGAAGTGGGGGATAGACAGATTACGGGTCCGGAGATAATACAAGAAACTACCGAGAAAATCATCCAAATTCAACAAAGATTGAAAACCGCCCAGAGTCGACAAAAGAGCTACGCGGACAGTAAAAGAAAAGATATAGAGTTTGAAATTGGAGAAATGGTCATGCTAAAGGTTTCACCTTGGAAAGGCGTTGTTCGATTTGGTAAACGGGGGAAACTAAATCCAAGGTACATTGGACCATTCAAGATTATAGATCGTGTCGGACCAGTAGCTTACCAACTTGAGTTACCTCAACAACTCGCGGCTGTACATAACACTTTCCACGTCTCGAATTTGAAGAAATGTTTTGCTAAAGAAGATCTCACTATTCCGTTAGATGAAATCCAAATCAACGAAAAACTCCAATTCATCGAAGAACCCGTCGAAATAATGGATCGTGGGGTTAAAAGACTTAAGCAAAACAAGATACCAATTGTTAAGGTTCCATGGAATGCTCGTAGAGGACCCGAGTTCACCTGGGAGCGTGAAGATCAGATAAATAAGAAATACCCGCATCTATTTCCAGAAGATTCGTCAACACCTTCAACAGCTTAAAATTTCGGGACGAAATTTATTTAACGGGTAGGTACTGTAGTAACCCGAACTTTTCCATGTTTATATATATTAATTGTGATTGATATTTACATGATTAAATGTTTCCAACATGTTAAGCAATCAAACTTGTTAAGACTTGATTAATTGAAATATGTTTCATATAGACAATTGACCACCCAAGTTGACCAGTGATTCACGAACGTTAAAACTTGTAAAAACTATATGATGACATATATATGGATATATATATATAGTTAACATGATACTATGATAAGTAAACATATCATTAAGTATATTAACAATGAACTACATATGTAAAAACAAGACTACTAACTTAATGATTTTTAAACGAGACATATATGTAACGATTATCGTTGTAAAGACATTTAATGTATATATATCATATTAAGAGATATTCATACATGATAATATCATGATAATATAATAATTTAAAATCTCATTTGATATTATAAATATTGGGTTAACAACATTTAACAAGATCGTTAACCTAAAGGTTTCAAAACAACACTTACATGTAACGACTAACGATGACTTAACGACTCAGTTAAAATGTATATACATGTAGTGTTTTAATATGTATTTATACACTTTTGAAAGACTTCAATACACTTATCAAAATACTTCTACTTAACAAAAATGCTTACAATTACATCCTCGTTCAGTTTCATCAACAATTCTACTCGTATGCACCCGTATTCGTACTCGTACAATACACAGCTTTTAGATGTATGTACTATTGGTATATACACTCCAATGATCAGCTCTTAGCAGCCCATTTGAGTCACCTAACACATGTGGGAACCATAATTTGGCAACTAGCATGAAATATCTCATAAAATTACAAAAATATGAGTAATCATTCATGACTTATTTACATGAAAACAAAATTACATATCCTTTATATCTAATCCATACACCAACGACCAAAAACACCTACAAATACTTTCATTCTTCAATTTTCTTCATCTAATTGATCTCTCTCAAGTTCTATCTTCAAGTTCTAAGTGTTCTTCATAAATTCTACAAGTTCTAGTTACATAAAATCAAGAATACTTTCAAGTTTGCTAGCTCACTTCCAATCTTGTAAGGTGATCATCCAACCTCAATAAATCTTTGTTTCTTACAGTAGGTTATCATTCTAATACAAGGTAATAATCATATTCAAACTTTGGTTCAATTTCTATAGCTATAACAATCTTATTTCAAGTGATGATCTTACTTGAACTTGTTTTCGTGTCATGATTCTGCTTCAAGAACTTCGAGCCATCCAAGGATCCGTTGAAGCTAGATCCATTTTTCTCTTTTCCAGTAGGTTTATCCAAGGAACTTAAGGTAGTAATGATGTTCATAACATCATTCGATTCATACATATAAAGCTATCTTATTCGAAGGTTTAAACTTGTAATCACTAGAACATAGTTTAGTTAATTCTAAACTTGTTCGCAAACAAAAGTTAATCCTTCTAACTTGACTTTTAAAATCAACTAAACACATGTTCTATATCTATATGATATGCTAACTTAATGATTTAAAACCTGGAAACACCGTAAAACCGGATTTACGCCGTCGTAGTAACACCGCGGGCTGTTTTGGGTTAGTTAATTAAAAACTATGATAAACTTTGATTTAAAAGTTGTTATTCTGAGAAAATTATTTTTATTATGAACATGAAACTATATCCAAAAATTATGGTTAAACTCAAAGTGGAAGTATGTTTTCTAAAATGGTCATCTAGACGTCGTTCTTTCGACTGAAATGACTACCTTTACAAAAACAACTTGTAACTTATTTTTCCGACTATAAACCTATACTTTTTCTGTTTAGATTCATAAAATAGATTTCAATATGAAACCATAGCAATTTGATTCACTCAAAACGGATTTAAAATGAAGAAGCTATGGGTAAAACAAGATTGGATAATTTTTCTCATTTTAGCTACGTGAAAATTGGTAACAAATCTATTCCAACCATAACTTAATCAACTTGTATTGTATATTATGTAATCTTGAGATACCATAGACACGTATACAATGTTTCGACCTATCATGTCGACACATCTATATATATTTCGGAACAACCATAGACACTCTATATGTGAATGTTGGAGTTAGCTATACAGGGTTGAGGTTGATTCCAAAATATATATAGTTTGAGTTGTAATCAATACTGAGATACGTATACACTGGGTCGTGGATTGATTCAAGATAATATTTATCGATTTATTTCTGTACATCTAACTGTGGACAACTAGTTGTAGATTACTAACGAGGACAGCTGACTTAATAAACTTAAAACATCAAAATATATTAAAAGTGTTGTAAATATATTTTGAACATACTTTGATATATATGTATATATTGTTATAGGTTCGTGAATCAACCAGTGGCCAAGTCTTACTTCCCGACGAAGTAAAAATCTGTGAAAGTGAGTTATAGTCCCACTTTTAAAATCTAATATTTTTGGGATGAGAATACATGCAGGTTTTATAAATGATTTACAAAATAGACACAAGTACGTGAAACTACATTCTATGGTTGAATTATCGAAATCGAATATGCCCCTTTTTATTAAGTTTGGTAATCTAAGAATTAGGAAACAGACACCCTAATTAATGCGAATCCTAAAGATAGATCTATTGGGCCTAACAAACCCCATCCAAAGTACCGGATGCTTTAGTACTTCGAAATTTATATCATATCCGAAGGGTGTCCCGGAATGATGGGGATATTCTTATAGTTAATGTCGGTTACCAGGTGTTCACCGTATGAATGATTTTTATCTCTATGTATGGGATGTGTATTGAAATATGAAATCTTGTGGTCTATTATTATGATTTGATATATATAGGTTAAACCTATAACTCACCAACATTTTTGTTGACGTTTTAAGCATGTTTATTCTCAGGTGATTATTAAGAGCTTTCGCTGTTGCATACTTAAATAAGGACGAGATTTGGAGTCCATGCTTGTATGATATTGTGTAAAAACTGCATTCAAGAAACTTATTTTGTTGTAACATATTTGTATTGTAAACCATTATGTAATGGTCGTGTGTAAACAGGATATTTTAGATTATCATTATTTGATAATCTACGTAAAGCTTTTTAAACCTTTATTGATGAAATAAAGGTTATGGTTTGT
Organism: Rutidosis leptorrhynchoides; assembly: GCF_046630445.1. NCBI lineage: Eukaryota > Viridiplantae > Streptophyta > Magnoliopsida > Asterales > Asteraceae > Rutidosis > Rutidosis leptorrhynchoides. The sequence goes on from NC_092334.1 coordinate 265,416,686, forward strand.
TTTAAAATGTATGCAGTCTTTGAAAAACGTCTCATATAGAGGTCAAAACCTCGCAACGAAATCAATTAATATGGAACGTTTTTAATCAATAAGAACGGGATATTTCAGTTTAGCACTTAACGAAATATGACAATAAGGTCTCAAAATCCTAATCGACATCCATTGTACCCCCTCGTTGCACTCAATCCTTGATTCACCTTCATGGGATAATATAGGATTGATCATTATGTATGTAATTATTTACAGAGAATAGATTATTTTTTTCTTCGTTGGTCTCTTGGTTTTATCCCGTTTTGTAATCAGCATCGTTCAAGTTTTTTTGTTGGCTTTTATCTCTTTATTTCTAAAATAGTGCATTCAGCATTCCTCCGTCAATCTGCCATTGAAAAGTCCGTTAAATCTTATATGTGCATTGCATTTGAGGGTAAAATAGACTTTTTAGCTTTTTCTTCCTTTTACCCTAAAACCTCATCTTCATCATCCACAACTTGTTTTTGAGCTTTTGCAAATTCTAGCGAGAATGGCGGTGGTATACAGTGGTCTACAATGATGATCTTCAAAAGTCCACATGAGGGCATGAGGCACGAATTAAACAGCCAAAATAATCTCAATTCAATCCCTAATGCTCGTTTAACCCTACCAATCACTTTTGAAGCTTAAAAACAATTAATAATCTCTTAATTAAAAAAACGAAATGTAAAGAAAATTTCCAAAATTTTGGGATCTCACTCAATAGTCAACCTTAATACGAGAATACAATTTCTATAGCGTCCTGAGTTAATTTAGAAACTAACTACACTCTTACTTTCCAATATATCATTCCCAATCAAGCTATAGACCAAAACTTGAACAACAATTTTTCGAAACAAAAAAAAGATGATAACTTGATCAATATAAGGAATTAATGTCTGAAATGTTGCAGATACCTTAACAAAATGATTTTGAAACTATTTGCATTATCAGATTTTGTTAAAACGCCCTGGTTTTTTAAATCAACTAAATAGGACTATAATCAGCTAAAAAGATTAAAGAAAAGGGGTTTAATAATGATGATAATGGTGTTGAGAGTTTAGATCTGAAATGGTGTTAACCAATTTTTTTTACTTCTTATTCGTTTAGATCTGAAGTGGTGTAGGTGTGTATTGGGTTTAGAATTGCAATGAAATGATCAACTGATTAATTTAGGGTTACGATGTTTTAGTGAAAAAGATGTATTTGCGCTGGTGGTCTCTAGTTTTAGTGAAGAAGATGAAGAAAAAAGAGTAAAAATATGAATTTAGCCTCACATGAAATGTACATGTCAACGGTAAATGGAATTTTTAACGGCAGTTTGACGGATGGATGTTGATTGCACTTTTTTAAAAATAAAGGGATTCTGAAAGCCAAAAAAACTTGAGGGGACTAATTACAAAATGGGGTAAGATCAAAGGACCAATGGAGAAAAAAGTCTAAAGAATATCTAGGAAAAATAAAAAGATATTTTTTTTAAAGAAAAAAAACTCATTTGGGAATTTGGATGTTGACTAAACTCATGTATTTACAAAACTGAAATCCCAAACTCATGCATCTTGATACATATATACCAAATCAACATATAAATGTCTCCATCTCCATCGTTATATCTTTATTAGAAATAATAAAAATAAAAATTAAGACTTAAAATTGAACACAAATGAAAAGTCAAAAACCCCCTTCTGATCATCTCGCCATCGTCCCATCAGTATATTTGCTTTTCGATACTTATTTGAGATTAATTACTCCCCATATATTAATGTATTTATTTATTATTTGTTTTAAGTTAATTGTTTTTTACCACCGAACTATTGGTTGAGTGGTAAAAAGCCTCAGTTGATTCTGCGTCTGTATCCTTGAAAAAATAGTTACAGGTTCAAATCTTGGGGTGGAGTTTTCTCAAAATGTTGTGCCTCTGGTATGCATCACTCTGTGCGGGTCAAACAGTTAACCTAAAGCATTTACCGTACGCTTTGCGTGATGGATGCGGGGAGTTTCTTCCTAACGGGTGTGTGGGTGGCAAATGAGAGGATTCGATGCCAAAATTGCCGTTCTAAAAAAAAGTTAATTGTTTTTTATCACTTTGACAAAAAGCTTGATAATTCTTTTTCTTCAAATTGGTTTTTGTGGAGGTTCAGGAACAGTGTGATATTTCGTCCCCTATGAAGAAAAGCACGCTATTTGACTCTATTTGTTTAACTGTTTTTTTTATGGTTTAGTAGTAGAAGCAAATGTAATGTTTCATGGAACGATTGGCTTGTTAAGCCATTGTAATCTTTAGCCTTTCATAGCTCCTTGCTAGGGGGTGTCATTTATATATGAGAAAATGTTCCAAAAAAAATAAAAATTCTTTTTCTTCAAATGATTGTGTGATTTGAATTACGCACTCTTGTAAAAAAAACTTCGATTTTTTCTGATTAATCCCTGATTATTCATTTTAAAGAAAAGTCCGTTTCGATTTTATAAAATTCGTCTAATTAATCGGTTAGTTAATGAGTAAAAATTGGATCTGTCGATCAAAGTACGTCAAAGTCAAAATTAGTCAACATTTTAGTATGAAGTTAAATTAAAATTTTAGAGATTTTTTTAACAAAATAAACGATTTTAAACAATTATGTTAAAATTTTTGTTTATGTTTTCTTCTATATTATATATATAATAATTTTGTAGTTTATTACTTAAATGTATAAATAATACATTAATCCTCCATTAATCTTCGAATTACCGATTCCTTCTTTTAAAAATCTCGACAGATTAATTCCCAAATAGCGAGTTTTGCAACCTTGGTTTAACACCCCGTCAAAATCCATTAACGGCGATGTTAACTCTAGTCCCAGTGCTTGGCTTGACTTCTATGTAATAGCAAAGTTCTACAGCGAAAGCAAAAAGTACCTGAGAATAAACATGCTAAAAGTGTCAACCAAAAGGTTGGTGAGTTCATAGGTTTATCATAACTAATGATTTTGATAATAGTAATAGATCACAAGATTTCAGTTTCCATAAATATCCTTACACCGCAGTGTAATAAAAAGATTCTACAACCATGGGCACCTGGTAACAAGCCTTAACGATGATAATAATAATAATGAATACCCCTGATGTCTATAGAGCACCGAATCAAGTGCAAAAAATAACCTCGAAGTACTAAACATCCGTTGACTGCTAGCGCGACTAGCCCGGATGGGGTTGTCAAACCCGATAGATCTATCAATAGGATTCGCGCCTACCAGTTCAGAAACTAATAGATTATGTTACCCAGCTAGGGGAATATTTGTGATTCTAACCCACGTAGAATTAAGTTTAGTACGTGTATCTATTTTGTAAAATAGATATAAAACATTGCATGTATTCTCAGCCCAAAAATATAGATTGCAAAAGCAATTAAAAAGGGAGCTATGAAAACTCACGATACTGTATTTCGTAGTAATTATGCGTATGACGGCACTGAACAAGTGCAGAGTTGACCTCGAATTCACGAACCTATATCATTTGTATATTCATTAACGCATATAATCGGAATCGAACAAACATATATTTTATTGTTAGTGATATAGCTTTTGTATTAATAACTTATATATTTAATTATTTAATTAAATGTATTTATTTTGTATATTTAAAATACATAAGAAATTTTATATAGTTAAGTAATGTATTTTAAATATATTTATATTTATATATATATATATATATATATATATATATATATATATATATATATATATATATATATATATATATATATATAATATATATATTTATATATATATATATAAATATATCTTTTGTTTGTTAAATCAGTAGTTATAATAATCTTAAGATAATATTAGTAAAAATAACAATAATGATAGTATAAATTTTAATATTAATGATTGTAATATTAATGATAGTTTTAATAATAAAACCTATAATTTTAATTCTAATAATAATACTTGTAGTTTTTAAATTAAAAATTTAATAATAATGATAATGAAAATAATCATTTTGATAATCACACTTCATACTTAATAATAATAATAATTATAAAAATCTTATTACTAATGATACTTTTAAAAACAATACGTATTCTATAAAAAAAATATTAATACTAAGATTAATGAAAATAATAATAACTTTTATTATTTTCATAATAATAATAATAATAATAATAATAATAATAATAATAATAATAATAATAACAATAATAATAATAATAATAATAATAATAATAATAATAATAATAATAATTAAAATAATAACAATAATACTACCTTAAAGCAACAAGTTCCCAAAAAAATATGTCACAGCCCGGGTTTGAACCCGTGACCTCTCATTCCCCGACCAAACACCCAACCATTGTTCCATTTCTATTTTTCTGAATTAAAACCCAACGAAAATATATTTAACCCAATATTATTTTCTGTTCCATCTTTCTTTTTCTTCAACCTTCAATTCGACCAGGGGCCAATTAACCAACAACACTTTATATGTTTGGCTTTAAGACTTTCATACGAAATATAATCGATCTATATAGGTTTTTGAATTAATTGAAAACGAAATATATATATATATATATATATATATATATATATATATATATATATATATATATATATATATATATATATATATATATATATATATATTGCTGCTGATGTCGCTGTTTTTTTTAAATAAATCTTGCTTTTTGATTTTTAGAACGTTTTAGGTAAACATTACAACACAAAATGTGTTGCAAATCGTTTCTAGAACCTTTGAGAATAATCAATTGAACTTGAAACAGAAACACGAACTTGAATTTGATGATGAACAAAAAGTTTGACTTTTGAATTTAAAACTTTGACCTCAAAATTAGGATTCGTTAGGAAGAATTGAGTTTGGGATTTTGAAGATAGACTAAGTAGGAGATTTCTAACAAGACTGCATTTAAGGATTTTGAAATTAAATTTGAAATCGAGATATGACCATTAAGATGAAGAACAGAGATATATCGAGCTTTTTCTTCATTTTTCTGTTTAATTTCAATACAGAAGATGATGTAATTAATAATGGAGATTAAGAAGTGAGTAATTTGTGAGATTAACAGATGAAAATCGATTGTTTATAACAAAAAGTGATCGACAGGTTTTCAATTCGGGGAGGAAGAAAAAAATATAAAAAAAAATCAAAAAGTATATTTGTTAAATATATAACTGTTAGTACATTTTATTTGACTTTTTAATATATTTTTAATTGAAATTCATTATTAATAAATATATTAATAATAATAATTTTATAATATTATTAATAATAAAAAAAGTAATAATATTGATAACTGTGACGACCAAGAAATTTCCGATCAAATTTAAACCTAACCTTTATTTATTTCCGACACGATAAGCAGAATTTGTAATGTTGAATCTCAAAAAGTTTGGAACTACATTCATGTAATCAATTACCCTTTGACTGTGTTCAACGATTCACGAACAATTATGTGTATATAGATATGTATATATAATATATAATATTAACTGAAAACATTAACAAAGTATTAGATATATAATACTTTACATGAACGTATTTGTTTCGATATATTTATCAACAGAATTAAGAGATAATATCAAATGATTGAATTATCAGATACATTATGATATGAGTACGGGCCAATGTTATGAGGTCCACTATGATTTAAGAAATCTATTCTTTTTGACAATATTCGGAAAATGGTAAAGTGATCTATAAGTAAGAACGTGGAGTGTAAATAACTTAGATGTTGGATATCCACAAGTTAAGTAACTCGACATTTTTCATTAAGATGATTTCATACGTTTATTAAACCTTTGGACTTTATCCCATGCTTCACCAACAGACTGTAATTTAAAAACTTGAAACCTATTATGAATATATATAATTCTATTTTTCTAAAATGTTTTATGATATAACGATTTAAATTAATATTAAATATATTTATACGCGTATTATACGTACATAGTTTTATACTTTTACTATACTTTAACTTTACCTTTACTTTACTTTTACTTTACTTTTACTTTACTTTAACTTCAATAATTCACTTTAATAATTCACTTTAATAATTCACTTTAATAATTCATACTTTAATAATTCACTTTAATAATTCATACTTTAATAATTCACTTTAATAATTCATACTTTAATAATTCACTTTAATAATTCAAAAATCAATTTTAAATAGAATTCAATAGGTTTCATTATTTCATAGAAACTTGAAAATATATTTCTCTAAACTCTCTCAATCGAATTACATATATATATTTACTTAGTATTATTTCAAGATATTATTAGTATACATAAAATACTACGACGGAGTTATATTCAGACGATTTCAAAATAAGTTTTCAAACGGGATAGAGCTAAGGAAATTATGGGTTATAGCTATGGAGGTTATGGGTATTGTTCGAGGGTATTGCTCGTGAGGTCAACCTAACGTTTATCATTTTCGTTGCGTCTACGTACTTTCCTGCAATATTGAATCACAATATTGATACGTGAGCATTCATATCTTATCTTTTATATATTAATAGTGTATCCATGACTAGTGCTCGAGTATATATGATTATGCATGTTTGTATGCTTAGTTTCGTCTTTAAATAGTTTATGATAAATCACGAATTTGATAGATATGCTACTGAGATAAGGTATATGATATGCATGTCGTTGAAAAGCTAAAGAAAAATTATTAACTTTTCATTTAGAAATCGTATGGGTTCGATGAACGGATTAAAAGATATGGTCAACTGAATTATTATTAATTTTAATATTATTATTAAAACGATTATTATAATTGTTATCAGTTGATGTTATTACTAAAATTATCTTTATTACTAAAAATTAATATTTTTATTGAAGCTATCATTTTATTATTTTTATCATTATTATTATTATCAATATTATTTTATCAAATAAATATGCGTACAAAGATATTTTTACCACACGTAATATAATTACATTAATAATACATACCACTATATTTTTATGATATTAAGTGAATTTTATAAATTTTATTACTTGAGATATATAAAAGTATATTTATATCATATATGAATTGAAATATAAATTTTTATTTATTAATAAATGACTTGTATTATTTAGTATAATAAGATCTGATAAATATATTTAAATATATAAAACGACTATATATAAGTTATATAATAAACATGTATAGATTTTGGAAGTCATTTTGGGTCAAGTTGACTTTCGTTGACTTTTGTTGACTTTTGCATGTCGGACTCGAGCATTAGGATTGTGATACACTACGACTTGACCTAAATTGTTAGACAGATATTGACCAACATATAAATATATATACTTAATATAGGTTCGTAAATCCGAGACAAACCCTGCACATGTTCAGTGCCGTCATATACATAATTGCTACGAAATACAGTATTGTGAGTTTCATTACTCCCTTTTTATATATATTTTTCGGCTGAGAATACATGCACTATTTTATAACTGTTTTACAAAATGGACACAAGTACTAAAAACATATTCTACGTTGAGTTGTACCACTTTGCATATTTTTCCCTAATAGCTTGGTAACTACCATTTACATGCGGTATTGTAAACGTGAATCCTGTTGATAGATCTATCGGGCCTGACAACCCCAACCGGACTGGACGACCAGTATTCAAAGGTTGCACAGTACTTCGTTTCAGTGACTACACTTGGTACAGTGTAGTGAGATTTCATAATAAAAGGAATATGCGACGTTGATTAAATGTTAAGTATGGTTACCAAGTGCTCAACCACTTAGAATATTTTTATTAAAACGTTTATGTATATGAAATCTTGTGGTCTATTACTATCACGGAAATGGTTGATTATGATAAACTAATGAACTCACCAACCTTTTGGTTGACACTTTAAAGCATGTTTATTCTCAGGTATTAAAGAAATCTTCCGCTGTGCATTAGCTCATTTTAAGGATATTACTTGGAGTCATTCATGACATACTTTGAAAGACGTTGCATTCGAGTCGTTGAGTTCATCAAGATTAATATTAAGTCAATTATAGTTGGATGTAATATGAAATGGTATGCATTCCGTCAATTTTAGATGTAAAGAAAGTTTGTCTTTTAAAAACGAATGCAATGTTTGTAAAACGTATCATATAGAGGTCAAATACCTCGCGATGTAATCAACTATTGTGAATTGTTTATAATGTATATGAACGGGTCCTTTCAGTTGGTATCAGTACGGTGGTCTTAGCAAACCAGGTCTTGCATTAGTGTGTCTAACTGATAATTGTTAAGATGCATTAGTGAGTCTGGACTTCGACCGTGTCTGCATGTCAAAAAGTTTGCTTATCAATTCTAGTCGGAAATCATCTACTTATCATCCTTAGGAAATTACCTGCTTATCATCTTAAGTCTAGAAGCATTTTCCTGCATTTATTGCATAATAGTGTATAGACGGATTCTTATCTTAGCACATCTATTACTGTGAACTTTGACTGACATCTTTTCAAAGATTCTCCATAATTTACGGAATTTTGGTATTATATATACATATAAAAATTATGTAATTGAAGAATACCAAATCTAAATTCTACAATCTATTTAATACCAAAAATTCTTTCCCTGATCCTACGAGATGGATCCCTCAACCAGTTCGAATTCCTCAGATTCTGACAGCTATTTCGATATGGATATCTACCTGAGCTCCGAAAGTAGAATCACCGGAATGGATCAACCAATTTCCCATCATCTATTTTGGATGAATTGGGGATGGGTCCGTAGTCAACTCAACCATTGGAGATAAGAAGAAGGTGATCCCTTCCATCCACCACATTGCCCTCTTGGCGATGAACCTGAAGCACTTACCGGCGAACCTGTTTGAGACACCATTTTCTCACTCATTGCTAGAGTATCTCGTCATGATTATATACTATCCCATATTGCGAATCTTATTCATCCGCTCGTTCCAACCGCCAATCATCCCGGTGTACTAGCAGAAATTAACGAACTTCGCGCCCGAGTAGTGGCTTTGGAACACATGTTGCAAGGATTACAAACACCATCAGCAGCACCAGCAACATAACCAATACCACCAGTAACATCCACATCGCAAGCCTCAATACCACAAGCTTCAGCAGCATCACCAGCAGTTACCGGCAGTATCATTAGCATCAACAATATCGTCAGCACCACCATCACTGTCAGTACTGTCAGCATCATCAGCACTAGCAGCACCTATAACATCACAAGTTCCGTCAGTTCAAGAATCGTCGTGGACGTCATCATTGATCAACAACGAGTATTTTGTATCAACGAGTTATGAAGTATTAACTCATTCTTCTGAAGAAATTATATATATATATATATATATATATATATATATTATATATATATATATATATATATATATATATATATGAATGCTGAAACTATAAAAATCTTTCGTACTAAGCTATTGAATATGAATTGAAAAAGGGTAGATACTACTCGGTTAAATTCATTTTACTAATATGCTATGATGTACATCCTTCGTTAACAACCTAACCATCGTAACTACAATCTTTGATTCAATTAAATGAATTCGGTTTCATAATAAACCAAGTGTATCATTCAATAACATGTTTGATTTTACACTTTCATCTTCAATGTACTCGAAACTTACTGGAAAACAACATTCGTATCTTGTGAAGTTAGCAAGAGTTCTATGAGCATCAGCATAATTCACTAAGGAAATATCTATAAGAATAAATATTGAAGTATTGATTATATTAGCGAAATACTCTGCGAAGATTTTGTAATCTCTAATGTTTTAGAGATTATTCTTTACTAATCCAAGCCGAAAATCAAATGAGCTTAATATGATATTAACTCATTAAATCTGTATTACATCTGAAGAAAATATACATACATATATTTTCATAAAGACTGTAATGAAAAATTCTTGGTCAAAATATTATTTGTGACATTTTTTTACCTACCCGAGAGATATATAAATGCACAATTAATATATTACATTCTTCGATTCTAATTCAGTAAATCATCAACTATACTCCCTATTTTCACAACAGTATACCTTCTTTTATAAGAAATCAAAACAACCATACTCATTCAAATTCAATCACCTATTCTAATTTTTGAAATCTCAGAATGCAACTCGAGATATAAGCAAAACCATCACTCTTAGATCCTTACATTTTTTCAAAGCTATACTTTGACTTCAAAACTGTGATAGAACATCACTTTTAATTGTAACACTCAAAAGGATACGAGAATCAATCGAGATTTATGACGAATTTATCCTTTGAATATTGACAATGACAAGATGCATTTAAAACGCTTCGAAATTTCGGATGACACTTCAAATAAGGAACAATCGAGATGATGATCCAATCACACATTACCCGAAGTCTTGTACCTGAAAAAATCTCGAACCCAAAGTCCTAGTTTTACAGGTACCCACGTTGAATTCTTTAGCATTTATTAGAAAAAACAACCTTACGATTCTTTTCAAAGTAGCCAGTTTTGTCACAGCTCCAACAAGTCAACTTCGACTTTTCAGTAAAACTAATTTTATTATAACTTCGATAGATACGCTGCCCTTTCACCATCGTTACTGGGGAACCTTTCATATCTCACCACATTAGCAGTAAACTTATCAACAACTTCATTAACCTTCGACTTAAACCTCTCCGAAAAGTCACTATACTTATTCATTGAAACTCCATCTCTTACTCATCCGCATCTTGCAACAAGAATTGCCATACCAATTACTGAAAATCAACAATCAGTATTTTGAAATTCGCAGCATTTCTACTTCAATAGTTATATACACATATAACATCTATCTCCTAAACTTACACACTTCGAATGTGAAGTTTCTGAAAAACATCTCAAATTGTGAATTAGTTCTCGAAATGCTAATGAAGCAGCAGAAACTGTAAACGACTTTAACAGTCAAAAGTTTAATGACAAAGAATAATGTGTTGGTAAAGCCCAGAAAAAGAGAAGAGTTGGTACTGAACAATGGATTGAGCAGACCGTGAAGGAGACCAAGGACAAATACAAGGACCAAAGTCTGTATTTAAAGAATCTTGATGATTCTGTTTCTGACGAAGTCATTAACGAATACCTTGCTCCTAACTCTAAACCTTTGCGGACCTTATTATTCATCATCATCTTATCTTAAATATTATAAGATATCTTCGTATCTCTCATTATACATATTCTCCATATTTCTGGAGATATTTTCACAACGATTCTTATCTGAGATCATTTATCTCTCCATAATATCTGCAACATAAAAGAAACTGTGTTGGTTTCTAAATTCTGAAAAAAATTCAAAAATGAATGTTTTGAAGTAGTGTTGGGAACTGAAGCATGAGTTAGTATAATATAATGACACTTGATCAACGTGATTATATTACACTAATTCATGCTGAGTTTCTAATGGAACGTGATGATTCATAGAACATACCGTCATCATGTGCCATTTACACGACTCTTACATTCTACCAAATCTCCAAACATATTAAGAACATATCTTCTTGATAGTTCTATCTTTCCGGATATTCTGGTAATTTGCCAAATCAAGATCGTACCATTACGATTTTCTTCTTAGAAGATTAACTATGTTCATCCAAAACTTTATACCTACTAATTCTGGACCATTATTCGCTTGACTTAAAGCCGGGAAGAGACAACAAAAGTATGAAACTCCGAAATGTAAGGGAGAATATAAAGTCCAATAACAACACATAAATTACAAACCGTGTATATCAATGTTTATCGCAACATAAAGACACGGGAGAATTAAAAACACTATAACCCCAAGGGCGAAGTAGAAGAAAACAGATTCCTCCGGCGAAAGTTGGAAAAGGAGAATGATTGTTGCGATAGTAAGGATAAGGACAAGGATTAGATCTGGATTAAGCATTTTCGCAATCTTTTGAAATTGGAATTGAGTATAGAAGTGGTAAAAACTAATGGAATGGAAAAAGTAAATATATAAGGGAAATATCAGACGTAGTAATCGGGACAGATCATCGCATTTAATTAAAGAGATCCTAATTTCCTTAAATCTCGAAGAAACAGATCTTATAGATTTCCAAGATTTTTTTTTTTTAATCCCTTGAATTCCGGAATTCAACCATGACTACGTCAAAAATTATGACGAAACTTATTTTCCTCATTCCACTATTTTGTGATAGCTTCACTCATACGCTTCTAGTAATCGGATCATTTTATCCATATAACTCTATGGTAATAAAATCCTATCTATCAACACATATCCGTCATGAAAACATTTTTATGGTTAGCCATGACGACCTCGATCAAATTTCGGGACGAAATTTCTTTAACGGGTAGGTACTGTGACGATCCGGAAATTTTCGACCAAATTTAAACCTAACCTTTATATGTTTCCGACACGATAAGCAGAATTTGCAATGTTGAATCTCAAAAAGTTTGGAACTACATTCATGTAATCAATTACCCTTTGACCGTGTTCGACGATTCACGAACAATTATGTGTATATAGATATGTATATATAATATATAATATTGACTGAAAACATTAACAAAGTATTAGATATATGATACTTTACATGAACGTATTTGTTTCGATATATTTATCGACAGAATTAAGAGATAATATCAAATGATTGAATTATCAGATACATTATGATATGAGTACGGGCCAATATTATGAGGTCCACTGTGATTTAAGAAATCTATTCTTTTTGACAATATTTGGAAAATGGTAAAGTGATTTATAAGTAAGAACGTGGAGTGTAAATAACTTAGATGTTGGATATCGACAAGTTAAGTAACTCGACATTTTTCATTAAGATGATTTCATACCTTTATTATACCTTTGGACTTTATCCCATGCTTCACCAACAGACTGTAATTTAAAAACTTGAAACCTATTATGAATATATATAATTCTACTTTTCTAAAATATTTTATGATATAACGATTTAAATTAATATTAAATATATTTATACGCATATTATACGTACATAGTTTTATACTTTTACTATACTTTAACTTTACCTTTACTTTACTTTACTTTTACTTTACTTTAACTTTAAAAATTCACTTTAATAATTCACTTTAATAATTTATACTTTAATAATTCACTTTAATAATTCATACTTTAATAATTCACTTTAATAATTCATACTTTAATAATTCACTTTAATAATTCATACTTTAATAATTCACTTTAATAATTCAAAAATCTATTATAAATAGAATTCAATAGGTTTCATTATTTCATAGAAACTTGAAAATATATTTCTCTAAACTCTCTCAATCGAATTACATATATATATTTACTTAGTATTATTTCAAGATATTATTAGTATACATAAAATACTACGACAGAGTTATATTCAGACGATTTCAAAATAAGTTTTCAAACGGGATAGATCTAAGGAAATTATGAGTTATAGCTATGTAGGTTATGGGTATTGTTCGAGGGTATTGCTCGTGAGGTCAACCTAACGTTTATCATTTTCGTTGCGTCTACGTACTTTCCTGCAATATTGAATCACAATATTGATAAGTGAGCATTCATATCTTATCTTTTATATATTAATAGTGTATCCCTGACTAGTGCTCGAGTATATATGATTATGCATGTTTGTATGCTTAGTTTCGTCGTTAAATAGTTTATGATAAATCACAAATTTGATATATATGCTACTAAGATAAGGTATATGATATGCATGTCGTTGAAAAGCTACAGAAAAATTAATAACTTTTCATTTAGAAATCGTGTGGGTTCGATGAACGGATTAAAAGATATGGTCAACTGAATTATTATTAATTTTAATATTATTATTAAAACGATTATTATAATTGTTATGAGTTGATGTTATTACTAAAATTATCTTTATTACTAAAAATTAATATTTTTATTGAAACTATCATTTTATTATTTTTATCATTATTATTATTATTATCAATATTATTTTATCAAATAAATATGCATACAAAGATATTTTTACCACACGTAATATAATTAAATTAATAATACATACCACTATATTTTTATGATATTAAGTGAATTTTATAAATTTTATTACTTGAGATATATAAAAGTATATTTTTATCATATATGAATTTAAATATAAATTTTTATTTATTAATAAATGACTTTTATTATTTACTATAATAAGATCTGATAAATATATTTAAATATATAAAATGACTATATATAAGTTATATAATAAACATGTATAGATTTTGGAAGTCATTTTGGGTCAAGTTGACTTTTGTTGACTTTTGCATGTCGGACTCGAGCATTAGGATTGTGATACACTACGACTTGAACTAAATTGTTAGACAGATATTGACCAACATATAAATATATATACTTAATATAGGTTCGTAAATCCGAGATAAACCCTGCACTTGTTCAGTGCCGTCATATACATAATTGCTACAAAATACAGTATTGTGAGTTTCATTACTCCCTTTTTATATATATTTTTCGGCTGAGAATACATGCACTATTTTATAACTGTTTTACAAAATGGACACAAGTACTAAAAACATATTCTACGTTGAGTTGTACCACTTTGCATATTTTTCCCTAATAGCTTGGTAACTACCATTTACATGCGGTATTGTAAACGTGAATCCTGTTGATAGATCTATCGGGCCTGACAACCCCAACCGGACTGGACGACCAGTATTCAACGGTTGCACAGTACTTCATTTCAGTGACTACACTTGGTACAGTGTAGTGAGATTTCATAATAAAGGGAATATGCGATGTTGATTAAATGTTAAGTATGGTTACCAAGTGCTCAACCACTTAGAATATTTTTATTAAAACGTTTATGTATATGAAATCTTGTGGTCTATTACTATTACAAAAATGGTTGATTATGATAAACTAATGAACTCACCAACCTTTTGGTTGACACTTTAACGCATGTTTATTCTCAGGTATTAAAGAAATCTTCCGCTGTGCATTAGCTCATTTTAAGGATATTACTTGGAGTCATTCATGACATACTTTGAAAGACGTTGCATTCGAGTCGTTGAGTTCATCAAGATTAATATTAAGTCAATTATAGTTGGATGTAATATGAAATGGTATGCATGCCGTCAATTTTAGATGTAAAGAAAGTTTGTCTTTTAAAAACGAATGCAATGTTTGTAAAACGTATCATATAGAGGTCAAATACCTCGCGATGTAATCAACTATTGTGAATCATTTATAATGTATACGAACGGGTCCTTTCAATAATAATAATAATAGAAATAATAATAATAAATAATTATAATGATAATGATAAATTATTATTCATGATAATAATAATAAATGGTATTATTTTAATAATAACTATATTAATTATTAATGATAATAGTAATAATAATTATGATAATAATATTAATAATCATAATAATCATGAATTCAATTATAGATTTAAGTTAAAAATAGGTCAAAATTTTTTGGGTCATTACAGTACCTACCCGTTAAAAGAAATTTCGTCCCGAAATTTGATTGTGGTTATCATGGCTAACAATAAAAATGTTTTCATGACGAATATGAGTTGATAAATAGAGTTTTATCACCTTTGAATAATATGGATAAAATGATTCAATTATAGGAAGAGTATAAACGAAGCTATAGTAAAAGATTGAAATGAGGAAATATCTGTTTGCCTTAACTTTTGACATAGTTATAGTCGTTTTTCAGAATTTAAGGGATTTAAAGAAATCTTCATAATCTGTATAAGATTTGATTCTCCGGTAGTTAAGGAAATTAGGATTTTCTTTGATTAAACGTGGTAAATTGTCCCGATTACTATGTCTGGAATTTCGCTATAAATTAGCTTCTTTTGTTTTATTATCTTTACCACTTCTATACTTTCTTTCTCAGTTCATACTTCTAAAAGATTTGTTAATATGCTCAATCCCGTATTGATCCTTTTTATTATATTGACCATATATACAGTCATTCTTCTTTTTCATTTACCACCGGATGAATTTGTTTACTTCTACTATTACCTTGGGGTTATAATGTTTTTAATTCTCCCGTGTCTTTATGTTGCTATACGCATTGATATACACGATTTGTAATTTCCGTGTTATTATCAGGCTTTATATTTTCCCTTATAATTCGGAGCTCTATGCTCTTGTTTTCTCTTCTCGACTTTAAGTAAAGCAAGTTGTAAAACACCGCTGATTTTTTTTATATACGTGGCGGAAGCATTTATTTATTAATTACAAAATAAACATTAACTATTGCTAAAACAACCTGTGTCACGTGTCATTACAAAATACTTGTTTATACGGAGAAGACATATTTACAATAAGTTTACAAAAGATTATTGTTTTCATAAAGCAAGACAACATCAGAGTTGACTCCTGTCAAACATAACATCACCATGCCCGTCTTCTCCCAAAAGCAATATCTACAAGCTACAACCTGTAGGGAGGAAATGGAGGGGAATTAGCACGAAGCTAAGTGAGTACGACTAAGTGCAGGCCATAGCATACAGAAGTGTTATACTAATCATGTCACATAGTCTAACATACAAACATCACCCAGTAGTGCAGTCTACAGAGACTCTGGCGGCTCGACCAAACCATTAACCACCAGCTGATTGGACTGGGGCTTACCAGAAGTTCCTCCACCACCGTATGTATATACATAATCCACACGCGACGGACGCGTCATTCACATATATATACACCACGGCTGTCTAGGCTACCACAGAGGAACCCAACCCGCAGGTTGATCTCTCCTACCGAGGCTACCACACAATAGGGACGCACTGGGCTCCAGCAGACAAGCATCAACTAGCATGCAGTCATCACAAGTACTAACTAACCACAACAATAAGTATATCAAACAAGCATGTCAATCATAATATAACATGCTTCTATATACTATATTCTCCAGTTAGTCCCACTCACCAATTACCAGCAAACGAGAAGGTATTCAGCTATCTAATCACTGAACCTTCTCTTTCTCCTTTTCTCCTGAGAAAAACATATACACAAGTTAGTTTCTGTTCGTTAACATCAAATAACACAATAAATAATTTTTTGTCAGAAAAAGTGTCCGCTAAATTTTTTTGCTTAACACTTAGGCACTTTCAAAATTTACATCCTAAATATCAAAATACAAACGGGCAGCATAACGGCTAAAAATCAACACTTAGTAAAATATTTCACTGCCAAAGACCATCGGTCGATCGTCAAGGACGGTCAGCCGATCGTCACTACACCATCGGTCGATAGACTACACTATCGGCCGATCGTTAAAATTTCAACCGTTGGTCGAAGGGCTTACACCATCGGTCGAAGGTCTAGTCCATCGACTGATCGTCAAACACCATCGGTCGATCGTCAACGACCATCGGCCGAGTGTAGTTCATCTGTAACAGCAGCTGCCAAAGTGACGGGTTTCTCACCAAACTCACCAATTCTCGATCTAGAGCTTGTTTTTAACCTTAAAACTTACCAAATCTGATACACTGAACATTTAGAAACACAAACCCACAAGGTTTTGACACAAACAACACCAAATTAACCCATTTTGACCCAAATTACAATTTTATAAACACTAACACAAAATTCTTAATTTCTCAAAGATTAAATCACGAAATGATACAAACCTTACCTTAAAAGAATCAGTAAATCGTAGAGAACACAAAGATATGAACGATTTGAGCTCTAAAACAAGAATTAAGGATTAGGGTTTTGGTTAGGTAAGAAGATGAAGAACGAGTGTGGTTTGGGAAGAATCTGGAAAGTGATAGAAAAACAGCTGCACTAGTGATCTAAATGGGTTTAATTCCCACACTGTGCAACACACGGGTATTTATCAGTTATCTAATATCTTTCGTACATTATTTGGCAACCCAAACGAAGTCCAAATTAAATAAACAAACCTGTTCTGTGACCCTTGTCACAAACTGGTCCTAACCACATTATTAAATAATAATAAACATTAAATAAAAATAAAAGCATATAATATCACAACACCAACTTAAGGGCAATTTAATAATCTTACAGCTAGGCCCGATTGAGGATGTTACACAAGTAATAGTCCAAAATTCGTATGTATGAAGTTTCGAATGATCATAATATACTAAGCAGAAAGAAATGTAATATCACGATTTGACTTGTTAAATTACCAGAAAATCCGGGAAAGATAGAACCAAGGTTGCAAAAGACGCGAGACGGGGTCGAGACGGTCGGGTTCTAAAAGGGTCGAGACGGTCGAGACGGGGTCGAGACGGAGGTCTAGACGGATGTTGACTAACGTTGACTTTTAAATAAAAATGTTATATATTATATATATATTGTACATTACATTATTTCAAACCCTAAGTAATAGCACAACGTTTAATTTTTTTTTTTATAAAAAAAAAAAAAAACTTGAAAAAAATCAGAAAAACCCGTTTTTTCCCGTCTCGGACCGTGTTTGACCGTCTTTTGACCGTTTTTTGGCCGATTTCCATTTTTTCAAACGTTTTATGTATAAACGGGACGGGGCACTCCAAAATCCGTCTACACCCCCGTTTTTTACAACACTGGATAGAACTATAAAAAAAAATTATGTTCTTGATATGTTTAGAGGTTAGATTGAATGAAAGTGTCGTGTACATGGCACATGATGATTGTAAGGTCTGTGAGTCATCATGTTTCATTAAAAATTTAGCATGACTTACTGTCATATAATCACGTTGGCCCGACGTCATTATATTATACTAACTCATGCTTCAATTCCCAACACTTCTTCAGAAATCATTCATAATTTAAACTCAAATTTTACAGAATATAGAAACTTAAACAGTTCCCTTTATGATGTAATAAAGATATCGTAAAGAGATAATTAATTGTGGACAAAAATTGTTATGAAGATATCTTCAGAAATATCGAAGATATTTATAATGAAAGATACGATGATATCTTGAAATTTCTAAGATCGAAGAATAATGAAGAAAATTCTTCCGTAAGGATTTAAGATAAGTAAGGAGCAAGGTGATGTTTCGCGAGGTGTATATAAAATACTATTAAATTTTACAAGGAAATACTTATTAAATACGATACAATTTTACACAAGATATTTATTTATTTATAGAATGGATATACTTAAACCTTGCTACAACACTTATAGGCAGTGTACCTAATCGTAAAGTAGTGTAGTTTTTAGTAAGTCCGGTTCGTTCCACAGGGAAATCTTTAAACAAAGCTTAACGCTATATTAGTTTACTTTTATAAAAATACAAAAATATATATAAGTAATATTATTATTAAAAAGGGGGGGTTTTACCGTTTAATGACCGGTTTGTCGATTTTAAAACTTTAGTCGCAGTTAAAACCAAATGTAAAATAATAAATAAAAGACTTAATTTAAAGCGTAAAGTAAATAACGATAATGAAATTGCGAATAATAAAAGTGCGATAAAATAAACTTGCGATAATTAAAAAGTACGATAATTAAAAGTGCAATTAAATACAATAAAAATAAAAATGCGATAATTAGAAGTGCAATTAAATATAAAATAAAGGAAATTAAATATGAAATAAAAGAATTATGCTTATTTAAACTTCCGTAATCATGATGTTTGACGTGTTGATTTTAGTTTTATGCCCATGGGTTAATTGTCCTTTGTCCTGGATTATTTAATATGTCCGTCTGGTTTTTGTCCATAACAGTCCATCAGTCATAAATATAAAGTGCGAGTATCCTCGTCAAATTATCCTTATACTCGAAGTTAAATATTCCACTAATTGGGGACTTAAACTGTAACAAGATTTTAATACTTTGTTTAATAATTACACCAGGATGTCGACTGAGTGTAACCCAAGGTTTTAATATTTTGTTATCAATTATACCAAGTGTCCTTGTACATAATTTCACCCCTGTTTTAATTATTCTAGTGACTATTAATCCATTCCCGTGTCCGGTTAAATGAACGATTATTCGTACATAAAAATACCCCGCCCATCGTGTCCGATTGAGTGTATATGGTAATTTATAGGGACGCCCAATTGTAAATCTTTATATTAACATTAACAAACTATCATTTAGTTAAACAAATATAAAGCCCATTAATAGCCCATAGTCTAATTTCCACAAGTGTCGTTCTTTTGTCCAAACCCCAATTATGGTACAAAGCCCAATTACCCAATTTTAGTAATTAGCCCAACATCATGATTACTTCGTTTTAAATAAGCATAATAATAACTTAGCTACGAGACATTAATATAAAAAGGTTGAACATAACTTACAATGATTAAAAATAGCGTAGCGTTACACGGACAGAATTTCGACTTACACCCTTACAATATTCGCTAACATACCCTTATTATTAGAATTATAATTAAAATTAAAATATAAATATAAATATTTACGTAGTATTATGAGAGAAGAAGAAAAAGATGATGAAAATGCTCAGAATTCGGTTGCTTTTATAGGGACTTTCAAAACTTGGGGCTCCGCGACTCGCGGTATTTTTGGCCTTCAAACTCCGCGAGTCGCGGAGATTGAAATTACAGCTCAGTCCCTTTTGGAGTCTTTCTTGCCGACGGTTTTAAATATAAATATAATATATTAAATAATTATAAGAATTATTTAAATATTATATTATATTTATGTGCATAGTTGACTTGTAATTTTTAGTCCATTGCGTCGAGCGTTGAGAGTTGACTCTGGTCCCGGTTCCGGATTTTCGAACGTCCTTGCGTACAATTTAATATCTTGTACTTTGCGTTTTGAATCTTGTACTCTTGTAATTTCGAGACGTTTCTTATCAATAATTGGAACCTCTTTGATTGTCTTTTGTACTTTTGAGCTTTTTGGTCGTTTGCGTCTTCAATTCGTCGAATCTGTCTTTTGTCTTCACCTTTTATTTTTTTAAACGAATATCACTTGTAAATAGAACAATTGCAACTAAAAGCTTGTCTTTCTTGAGGAATAATGCTATGAAATATATGTTCGTTTTTAGCATTATCAAATATTCCCACACTTGAGCGTTGCTTGTCCTCAAGCAATATCGTTTTGAAATAATAGAATCACTTCTTTATTCTTCACACTTTGTACATCAGTGATTTCTATACGGTGGTATAAACAATGGTAGTAATGATATGGTTTACAGTCCCACATGACTATAAAAATTTAGATCCATTAAGGAAATTGGATCTTTATGAAAACATTTGATCTTTTGAAAATTAAATCTAGTTTTTACCCTAGATAAGTTTTCTGGAATAACCCTTTACCGGTGTTTGCAAAATATTTTTGTGGGTTTGGTGGGTTTCAGATTTGAAAATTTTAGCTCAAAACTTGCGGTTTTGTGTCACCCACTTGCTAACCTTGTATTTGGGAAGCAACACGTCCAGTTTACTTGCTCCGTATATTACCTTTCGGTAAACTACCGTCCGGTTGTAAAGGAAAGCGTTGATCAAGCAACTGTTAAGGCAATGTCCCCTGACATGCTTTTAATTATGGTCTATAACGTGTCGGACGCAATTACTATCCTTGGTAGGAGCAATAGTAAAGCTCACCCTTATGATTTTTTGGTTTGGCACAAGGTCTTGTCTTTGACCATGCTATGCAACCACCGTTCTTATGGTTGACACCCGATTTGGTTCAGGTGACCTAATGAATTTCAGGTGAATTCCTAGGATTTTACGTTCAAAGGTAATGAACGCATTGAAAATAGGGTTTTCAGAAAACAAATCGGTTTGTAATTTTTTGATCAAAATATTTTCTCGTTCAAGCTCGAGTTTAGATATCATTGAATTCCATGAGTTTGAATTCTCAATCTTTAAGGTCAATCTCTAGGATTGAGTAATATCAGGCTTAAAAGCTGATTTTTAATCTTTAAGGAGATTATCCTTTCTGGGGATCTGATTCATTAGTCTTATCCAGCTAATTTGCATGGTGCCCCCCCCATTTTATGAGATAAATCCTTCTCATGGTTAGGATAAATCTGACCACTTGGCGACCCTGTTTAATGCTGAGGTCCGTGGATTTCCTGCTGATTTTAGTGATGACTTTTCTAGATTTTTTTGTCAACCTACAGCTGGTCTGGACGACAACTTCATGACCTAAATCAAGAAGCGCGTTTCTTTTTTCGGAAGACTTTACTTCCTTTTAATGATGGAATTGATTCTTCGTGTAGATCCATCTTTCTTTTCTTTCATCGGGTAAAATAGTTTAGTTTAGTCCAAAAGCAAAAGTATTTTCAGTTATTTGTTACAGATATATGTGACATATGTTTAAGATAACTTGGTAAATTTTCCCACTCTTGGCTTTTATTTTCCTTTTTATCGTCCTCTATTCCATTTTAAATGAATTTTAACATTTTGGTTTGTTTCTCAATTTATGTCCTTTCCGAGGTAACAATAATTTCGGTGTTAAAACCTAGTTTTATCGTTCATAAATATGTATAAACATGATTTTGAGTTCATTAAAAAAAAAAAAAAATTTTAAAAATTTTACTAGAATTGGGTAGTCAGTATATAAGACTAGGGCTGTTCTTTATTATCAGAGAGCACTAGATTCTAATACAACTACTGCTTTACTAGTATTTTTAATGGTAACCAAGTGTTTAAGATAAAAATTTTAAAATCCGAAAGAATTTAACCCCTTCCCACACTTAAGATCTTGCAATGCCCTCATTTGCAAGAAATCAGTAACAATTTAAATTATTGAGGGTGATTTTTGTGAAAATGATTAAATTTTTACCAAAGTTTCCAAATATATTGGCGTTTGTTTGCTGAATGATAAATGGTGCACATCATTTGTTCATTCCGTCTTGTTGTTATTTCACATATATTTTGCATCTTGTCGTCAAAATTAGTTGCTTTTGCTGAACTTAATGCCTGTCTTTGAAAATGCGTTGTTTTACCCTGTTGTGTACATAAGATAAACTGCAAACATATATACATATTTTTGAAGTTTGGTATATTACCCCACATTCAAAAATTATTAAAATCTAAGAATAAAAGTTAGACAATTATAAAAACTATTACAATATTAACAAAAGTATTAAACGTATCAATCATTACAAATTACAAAATAAAAAAAAATAAGTAGACTAGGGATGATATTGATACCAATAGGGGTTCCAGGCATAACCATAGGTGCTATAAAATGCTTCGGCAGGGATATACGTAGGATATGGTGGCTGCATCTCTATAGACCAGGGAGGGAAGATGGGTTTCGGTGTAGGAATATAGTTTCTACCTATATGTTGGCAATGAGCTATGATTTGGTTCTGATGAACTTGCCAATCTTCAAATGCTCTCTGTCTAGCATTTTCGTACTCCTGAGAAGCTATAAACCTTTGCATTTCTTGCATCTCATTCCCCCCTCCTACATTACCTTGCTGTTGGTTTCTCTCAACCTGTGGATGTCTACCATGGTATTGTACTGCGGCGTTATTTCGCCTCTTCAAAACTTTCGCACCATGGTATACATTTAAACCTATAGTATCGCGGGGTTCTGGTTCTTCTACTAATAATCCCCCCCGACTTATATCCACACCGAGATATTCACCAATCAAAGTAATAAAAATACCACCTCCTATTATGCTATGCGGTCTCATCCCCCGAACCATAGCTGATAAATAATAACCCACACAATACGGTATACTTACAGTGCTTTGTGGGTCTCGAATACACATATGGTAAAACAAATCCTGTTCATTTACTTTTTCCTTGTTCTTACCCCTTTGTGTAATCGAATTAGCTAAAAACCTATGAATTACTCTTAATTCAGCTTATCTATATCCAAATAAGAGTAATTTCCTCCTTTGAAACGGTGATGGCTTGTCATTTGACTCCACACACCGTGTGTATCAAAATTTTCATCTATCTTTCTACCGTTTAGTATCAACCCTCTACAATCGGCAGATGCTAACTCCTCAGGCGTATATATACGTAAAGCCTGAGCCATGTCTAGTAAAGACATGTGGCGCATCGAACCGCCTAACAAAAATCTAATAAAAGAACGATCGGTTAAACTAGCTACCCGATCATTCAACTCTATACTACACAACAATTCTTCACACCATACTTTATATACAGTTCTACGCATGGTGAATAAACGTACCCAGTCATTAAAAGTAGAATTACCATACCTCTGTACAAGTAATTCCCTAATTGGCCCGGCCAATTCTACAGCTTCTAAGGGTCCCCATTCTATGACCCTCGGTACCTCAACAACCTTAGAATGAAGAGTATGCAAACCCCTTTGATATTTTGGATAATCTATCCAAAGTCTGTTAAATCTCAGGTTTGGGTGCAACTCTTCCAAGTGCATATCAGAAAAGGTCATGATTGGATGAGGTATATCCTGCTTGTAGTAGTTATCCACCTCCTGTTATTCCGCATTCTCAGCAGGAGCATTGCGGGCTTGGGATGAAGATTCACCCCTTTCAGTCTGCAAAACACATCAAACACAATTTTTTTGTGCATCCAAATATGCATTAGTGTCAACAAAATCATCAATCAAAATAATTACAATGACATGTTCAATTTATATCAAACTTAAACTCATTTTCATATTTTCATCAAATCTACACTTTTTCAAAATAACATATACGAAAATGTTTGCCAAGTTCATAAGCATTCAACTCAAATAACATGTCAAAATAATCATTACTAGCAATTAAACAAGTTTCAAATGGCATTATCTCTCAAAAATCAAGTTCATGAATTTTAGACTTGAAAAAGTCCACTTTAATTCTCAAAATCATGTTTAGGCTCAAAGTTTGTATCATTTAACTACCTAGACATGTTACACTACTTAATTTAGCAACAATTCATGACAAAAATTGGCCATAACCTGTTTATATCAAAAAGCCCCAAATTTGCTCAAGAACACAAACCCTAGATTACTCTAAATTTGAAGTTTAAGGCTTCTAATCATGTTAAATAGCATCAATCTAGGTTATACAAGCATAATACATAAACAATTTAAGCATAATTACACTAAAAAGCATCAAAATCAAATTGGGGAAAAAATGGCTCAAGAACACCAAATTTCGGATTAAATGGTGTTTAGGTGTAGAAATTTACCGTTTTTCTTGAATAATTCCTAGATAGCATCCTTCTCAACATGATTTTAGTAAAAAATTTGGTGATTAACGGTCAAAAATTGTGATTTTGGGGGTGTTTTTGGGTGTTTTTTCGGAGTATTTCGCAGTGTTTTTTGTTTTGGGGGTGTGGACTGATCAGTTTGTGCGTTTATATTTTTTTCTATATTTTGGTCCTCCCGCGACTCGCGGTGTTTGGACCCTTCAAACTCCGCGAGTCGCGGAGTTTGCTTTTTTTTTTTTTTTTTTTAAATTATCATTAACTTTATAAAACAATTAAGTAAATAATTTTTAAAATTTTGTTTCCCTTATTATTGAGGACGAGGTCGTTTCGGATCGATGTCCTAGTCTGTCCCTCGATAAAATTTTAAAATTTGTCTTTTTGTAGCGATTGTTTTAAAAGCTAAGATTTTTGGTTTTTTTAATGTTTTTGGCATACTTTAATTCAATAAGATTAAAAATAATGATAATAAAAGTTCTCGTCCCTCCCTCGGGTAAAGCAATTTCGGTTCAAAGACCTAGTCTTCAACTTACGACGAATTTTAAAAATCATATTTTTAACTTAATGAGATAAAGTAAATTTTTTTATTTTTAAATTCACACAATTTAATTATAAAATTCAAAATTAATATTAAAAATTCACACCAAACTTACAATTTAAAATGCATAAAATTAAAAATTCATATTTTTTAAAAATTAAAAATTCATATTAAAAATTCACACCAAACTTACAATTTAAAATGCATAAAATTAAAAATTCATATTTTAAAAATTAAAAATTCATATTAAAAATTCACACCAAACTTACAATTTAAAATGCATAAAATTAAAAATTCATATTTTAAAAATTAAAAATTCACACCAAACTTATTTTAATTTTTCAAATATTTACAATTTTAAAAATATTGATTTTACAAAGTTTACAATATTTATAAAGGGTTCAAATATTAATTTTAAAAACATGGTAAAAATAAAATTAAAAATCTTTTTGGCTTTTTATCCCACTTTAATCAATCAAATATTATCAAAAATATGCGCCCCTCTTTTCGGTAAAGTAATTTTGGTTCCAAAACCTAATTTAACTCATGACGAATTTTTGAAATATTTTGGGTTGATTGATTAAAGATATTTATACCTTAAGAATAAACGTTAAATTTCGCAGTGATGTAATAAATTTTTGAATGATATCAATAATTTCGGTCGCCAAACCTAATTTTATTCAATACCAATTTAATACTTTTTAGCGAACAAATTAGCGTTTATTATCAAAAGGTTAAAAATAAAATTAAAAAAAAAAACTGTACAGACTTACCTGTGAAATAGATTTCTTAGTTATATGATCTATCCCATTCATAAGATAGTCGGTTTAATTGGTTTTCCATAGCTACATAGGCGTAACCTCGAGCATTCAGTGTCTTTTCTTCTAAACATATGAATGGTCCGTCTCTGCATAAAGTAACAAATTCGGTGTTTGAATAGGTTTGATTATTTGAACATTTACCTCCATGTGACCATTTTCCGCATTTGTGACATCTTTCTAGGTGTCGTGCTCTTCTTTTCGCTGCGGATTTTGATTTTCCTTTACCAAATTGTAACTTATTATCTTCGCATCTGGATTTTTTTTCTAACTCCGTCCATTCTTTCTCTGATTACTGATACTAGTTCACTCGGTAGTATGTCATTATTACGTTTAGTGATCAAAGCGTGTAGCATTAGACCATGGTTTAGTTCACAGGCAGTCTTCATTTTGTAAAAACCTAAAAAAATAAAAATTCAGAATGGGGGAAGAAGACTAGTTCTTTAGGGTCTGCTAGGGAAAGACCATTCGGGTTCCATTTTCGAGAACTACACGAAAACAGATAATCTAACTCTAACAGAAATACATATTAACCTTTAAAGACTTGATTCTCCCCACACTTAGTTAGCTGTGGTGTCGAAATTGTGATTAACTTCGTTGTCAACTTCCATCGGACCATGTATGTAATGTTTAACTCTGTGACCATTAACTTTAAATTCAATCCCTTTTGAATTTATTA
This sequence comes from Rutidosis leptorrhynchoides, assembly GCF_046630445.1. Classification (NCBI taxonomy): domain Eukaryota; kingdom Viridiplantae; phylum Streptophyta; class Magnoliopsida; order Asterales; family Asteraceae; genus Rutidosis; species Rutidosis leptorrhynchoides. The sequence goes on from NC_092334.1 coordinate 265,443,767, forward strand.
ATTCTATCGTTCCGTATGGAAAAACTCTTTTGACTATGAATGGTCCAGACCATCTTGATTTCAATTTTCCAGGAAATAGCTTGAATCGTGAATTGAAAAGAAGAACGCTGTCTCCTTCTTTAAATTCTTTTGAACTTCTGATTCTTTTATCATGCCATTTCTTCGTTCTTTCTTTATAGATTAACGAATTATCGTATGCTTCATGTCTTAATTCTTCTAATTCATTTATTTGACTTAATCGTAAACGTCCGGCTTCATGTAAATCTAGATTACATGTCTTCAAAGCCCAAAATGCTTTGTGTTCAATTTCTACTGGAAGATGACATGCTTTTCCATAAACAAGTCTAAAAGGTGTAGTTCCAATTGGAGTTTTGTAGGCTGTTCTAAAAGCCCAGAGTGCATCCTCCAATTTAATGGACCATTCCTTCGGATTTGATCATACGGTTTTCTCTAGAATACGTTTTAAAGCTCGGTTGGTATTTTCAACTTGTCCACTTGTTTGTGGATGATATGCGGTGGAGATTTTATGAGTTACTCCATATCTTTTAAGAACTTTCTCAAGTTGATTATTACAGAAATGAGTACCCCGATCACTTATTAAAGCTTTCGGTGTTCCAAACCTTGCAAAAAGACGTTTTAAAAAGTTGACTACAACTCGTGCATCGTTAGTTGGGAGAGCTTGTGCTTCCGCCCATTTAGATACATAATCAATGGCTACGAGTATATATAGATTATTATGAGATTTTGGAAATGGACCCATAAAGTCAATACCCCAAATGTCAAATACTTCACATACTTGGATGACATTTTGTGGCATTTCATCACGTTGACTTATTTTTCCGGCCCTTTAACATGCATCACAGGATTTGCAAAGAAGGTGTGCGTCTTTGTAAATTGTAGGCCAATAGAATCCAGCTTCATAAACTTTTCTTGCTGTTAGTTGAGGCTCATAATGCCCTCCTGTTGGTCCTGTGTGACAATGGTTTAATATTTTACTAGCTTCATCTCCAAATACACATCGGCATATTATTCCATCGTGACAACTTTTAAACAGATGTGGATCTTCCCAGAAATAGTGTTTTATATCACTGAAGAATTTCTTTCGTCTTTGGTACGATAATCCTTTTTCAAGGAATCCACATACTAAATAGTTTGCATAGTCTGCAAACCATGGAATTTCTTTATAATCTATCTTCAATAGATATTCATCAGGAAAGTTGTCTTGTATGGCCGATTCATTTAGAACTTCTAATTCGGGATTTTCAAGACGAGAAAGATGATCAGCGGCGAGATTTTCTGCTCCTCTTTTATCTCGGATTTCAATATCAAACTCTTGTAAGAGTAAGATCCAACGGATTAATCTTGGTTTATCATCTTGTTTTGAAAATAGGTATCTAAAAGCAGAATGGTCGGTATAGACCACCGTTTTTGCTAGAACGAGATATGATCGAAATTTGTCAAAAGCAAAGACAATAGCAAGGAGTTCTTTTTCAGTAGTTGTATAGTTCGTTTGTGCTCCTTGTAACGTCTTACTAGCATAATATATAGGTTGAAATCGTTTTTCAATCCTTTGTCCTAAAACGGCTCCCATTGCAAAATCACTTGCATCGCACATTAGTTCAAATGGTAGATTCCAATTTGGTGTTATCATGATCGGTGCATTAGTGAGTTTTTCTTTAAGAATATTAAAAGATTTGATACACTCATCTGAAAAGATGAATGGAGCATCCTTTTCTAGGAGTTTATTCATAGGAGTGGCAATTTTAGAAAAATCTTTTATGAAACGTCGGTAAAAATCGGCATGCCCTAGAAAACTCCTAACTCCTCTAACATTGGTGGGATGTGGAAATTTAGCAATTACATCTACTTTAGCTCTATCCACTTCAATTCCTTCTTTTGAAATTTTATGTCCAAGAACGATGCCTTCTTTAACCATGAAATGGCATTTCTCCCAATTAAGTACAAGATTTGATTGTTCGCATCTAATTAGCATTCGTTCCAGATTAACTAGACATGATTCAAATGTATCACCGAAGACTGAAAAGTCATTCATGAATACTTCCATGCATTATTCTATCATGTCGTGAAAAATCGCCATCATACACCTTTGAAAGGTTGCAGGGGCGTTACAAAGTCCAAATGGCATGCGTTTGTAAGCAAAAGTACCATAAGGACACGTGAATGTGGTTTTCTCTTGATCTTCGGGTGCTATTGGAATTTGAAAATATCCGGAAAATCCATCTAGAAAACAATAATAACTATTTCCGGCTAATCTTTCCAACATTTGATCTATGAAAGGTAAGGGAAAGTGATCTTTTCTGGTGGCGTCATTTAATTTTCTATAATCAATACATACACGCCATCCTGTTACAGTCCTAGTAGGAATAAGCTCATTTTTCTCATTTGTAATGACAGTCATGCCACCCTTCTTAGGCACGCATTGAACTGGGCTTACCCATGGACTATCAGAAATTGGATAAATTAAACCTGCATCTAGCAGTTTAATAATCTCTTTCTTCACTACATCTTGCATATTAGGATTTAGTCTTCATTGGCGTTGCACATACGTTTTATGACCTTCTTCCATAAGGATTTTATGTGTGCAATACGAAGGACTTATTCCTTTAATATCATGAATCTTCCATGCAATGGCTGGTTTATGAGATTTCAACACAGAAATGAGTTGTGATTTCTCATTTTTAGTAAGAGAAGACGATATTATTACAGGTAATTCAGATTCACCATGTAAATAAGCGTATTCCAAATGGTTTGGAAGTGGCTTTAACTCTAATTACGGTGGTTCTTCTATCGATGATTTATATCGATATCCGTCTTCTTCTTTTAGCATTAGAATTTCTTCTGTTGTTGGTTCATATCCATTAGCTATAAGTGTAGCTAACATTTCAGCTTCATCAATTGGTTGATTACCTTCTCCTAAAGAACATTCTCCTGTTCCTTGTAATTCTGGAAATTCTTCTAATAATTCTGCATGTGCATCTATAGTTTGAATATAATAACATGTATCATCTGCAGATTGTGGTTGTTGCATTGCTCTATCAACTGAAAAGGTAACACTCTCATCCTCTATACTTAAGGTCAGTTTCTTACCGAACACGTCTATCATTGCTTTAGCCGTGTTTAAGAATGGTCTTCCTAATATGAGAGGAACTTGAGAATCTTCTTCCATGTCCAAAACAACAAAATCTACTGGAAATACTAAAGTACCAACTTTAACTAGCATGTTCTCCATTATCCCTCTAGGATATTTTATTGATCTATCGGCTAGTTGTATGCTTATTCTGGTTGGTTTCAATTCTCCAAGGTCTAGTTTAGCGTATAGTGAATATGGCATTAGATTTATACTAGCACCTAAGTCTGCCAATGCTTCTATTGAACTAAGACTACCCAGAAAACATGGAATTGTGAAACTTCCTGGATCAGATAGTTTTTCTGGTATTTTATTCAACAGTACTGCTGAACAAATAGCATTCATAGTAACAGCCGAGAGTTCTTCCATTTTCTTTCTATTTGAAATTAGATCTTTCAAGAATTTAGCATATCTAGGCATTCCTGAAATCACATTAATGAAAGGAAGATTTACATTTATCTATTTAAACATATCCAAAAATTTGGATTGCTCGGCTTCAAGTTTCTCTTACTTCATTTTACTCGGGTAAGGAAGTGGTGGTTGGTATGGTTTAACATAAGGTTTAGCCTTAACTGTGTTATCTTCATTAACCTTTTCAATTACCGGTTCTTTTTCCTTATCTTGATCAGGTTGTGGTTCTTGTGGAGTAGGAATAGTTTCATCAGAAGTTACAGGTATTTCAGGTGCTTTAAGTGTTGTACCACTTCTTGTGGTAATGGCTTTAGCTGTTTCATTTCGGGGGTTAGCATTTGTATCACTAGGTAGACTTCCCGGTTTTCTTTCACCTATTAACCTTGCTAGGTTACTTACTTCTTGTTCTAGATTTTGAATAGAAGCTTGTTGATTTCTAAATGCTTGAGCATTTTGTTCATTGGTTTGTTTCTGAGATGTGAAAAACTGCGTTTGAGTTTCAACTAGCTTCGTCATCATATCTTCTAAATTCGGTTTTTTATCATCGGTTTGTTGTGGTGGTTTGTTTTGAAAATTAGGTCTTTGCTGATTGTAAGTATTATTGGATACTTGTTGATTGTTAGGACCTTGTTGGTTGTTGTATGGAATATTTCGGTTATAATTCTGGTTTTGATTGTAATTCGGTCTTGGCGGTTGATAATTATTCTGATAATTATTTTCAGGCCTTTGGTTTATGTATGAAATATTCTCTCTTTGTTCCATTGTTAATTCAATACTGAGACAATCTTTTGTCAAATGTGGTCCTCCACACTGCTCACAACTAATTCGTATTGAGTGAATATCTTTAGTCATCTTTTCCATTCGTCTCTCCACAGCATCTATCTTTGCGGAAATGGAATCTAAGTCATGGCTAGAATCGGCTCTAGCTGCTTTAGATGATCAAACGATATCTTTTTCTTGGTCCCACTCATGTGAGTGGGAAGCAGTGTTATCAATAATTTTGTAAGCATCAGTTTCGGTTTTCTTCATAATAGAACCACCAGCTGCTATATCTATGTCTTTCCTTGTAGTGATGTCACATCCTTGGTAGAATATTTGTACTATTTGACAGGTATCTAAACCATGTTGCGGACATCCTCTTAACAACTTTCCATATCTTGTCCACGCCTCATATAGAGTTTCATTCGGTTTCTGTGTGAACGTAACAATTTCTGCTTGAAGTCTTACGGCTTTAGATGCCGGAAAGAATTGTTTAAGAAATTTTTCAACTAAAACGTCCCATGTATCAATCGCCCCTTCAGGTAACGATTCCAACCAATCTTTGGCTTCTCCCTTTAAAGTCCAGGGAAATAACATGAGATATATCTGTTCATCCTCCACTTCTCGGATTTTAAATAGTGTGCAGATCCTATTAAAGGTACGTAAATGTTCATTTGGATCTTCCTTCGGTGCACCACTAAATTGGCATTGATTAGTCACCATGTGTAGAATTTGTCCTTTGATTTCATAATCTGGCGCATTAATGTCTGGATGAGTAATTGCGTGACCTTGGCCAGTGCGTTTAGCTCTCATTCGGTCTTCCATACTTAAAGGTTCCAGATTCTCCATAATTGAATTTGTTGAATCGGAATCACTAGAGGATTCTGATTTAATGGTTCGTTCCTCAACAATCTCTGTTTGAATGATTGGTGGTTCCGGAGGAAAGTTTAGTGGTTCAGGATCTACGAATCGTTCCTGAATATTCTCCGGATTCTCAATTGTGAGGTCGGGTTCAAAAAATGGATTATTGGAAATTTGAACTGAAGTACTTGGTCGACTGGATGACGATTCTAAAGAAAAATCAACGGCAGTAATATTTGCTAAATGTCTTGATCTAGTTACAGGTGGTGAACGTACAAAAGGTGGTGAACGTCTTGCTCGGTGCATTCTCTGAATATCCTATTAGTTTTTAAAGGAAAGAAAAATTATAATAAGTTATCCAATCAATAGACTTTTCTGATTTTGCCCACGTTTCGAATAGCCAAAAGATGCAGCAGAGGGGCAGGATTCGTTTGGTCTCAATATAATTGAGGACTGTTTGGCTCCAATAACCCGGTCCACGTACAAATCCAACTATTACTACGAACCAGAGAATTTTGATGTCTATCAATTTAACCACTTAAAATAATTAAGAAAATTTAGATAAGAAGTAGAATAAAAATCTATGTCCTAAAACTAGAATAGCGAGAAATAAGAAAGAAAAAGAGTTCGTCGGAAAAGGTCGAAAAAGAAAAATGGTTGAAAAATAAAAGGTGACGGAAAAATAAAAGAAACTTATAAAACTTAAAAATACTTGACTAACCTAACCTTATTACTACAACTAACTTAAAATTATAATCGCAAATTGAGATAACTAATTGGAATGATAATTGGTACATAGTAAAAGGTGTCTAAAAATATTAAAGATTATAGGAAAAACTATATCCCAAATGGAAATAACTTAAAAAGAAACTAAAACTTAAAAAGGCGTCGCAAAATTCTAAAGCACCTAAATCTTAGTCTAAATAAAAAGCACTTAAGGAATTCTACGGCAAAGCCTAAAAATCTAGAAGTAAAAATAACTATGGCAAAAACTAAGTTTAAAACTAAATATGAGCTAAAAATACAAATATTACGCTAAAACGATTGAAAAGGGACAAAATATAAAAATATACAAAAAGTTGTAAAAAGTACAATTTTTATAAAAATATTATTTTTATATTATTTATTTAATAAAACTACTAATTTTACAATTTAATTAAACTAATTTAACTAAATAAAACAAATTAAATAAAAAGTAAAACTAATTATAATAAAACTAATTATAATAATAATAATTAATTAGGGTTTAAAATAATAATTATTAATAATTACTCGTAATTAATACTGAATTAGGGTTTCTGTCAGCGTGTCAGGTTTATTCCGCGAGTTGCGGTATTTGAAGCTGTAAACCTCCGCGAGTCGCGGGGTTCAAAAATTCAACTGACAGCTTTAAAATTCGACGCGTTTTTTTTTTTAATTTTCTGTTTTTAAATAAATAAAAGATATTTAAATAAAACTTTATATCTTTATAAACTAAAATAAAAATAAAGAAACTTATAAAACTTTTAACAAACTCTTAAAAATATATAAATTTTTGTTTTTCTTTTTATATTTTCGAATATTTAAAACGTATTTTTATAAAAACGAATTTTAATAAAAGTAAAATAAAAATCTTTTTTTTTTTTATTAGCGTTGCGCTTCCGGCTTTTAAGAGTAAGTCCCCGGCAGCGGCGCCAAAAATACTTGATGTTTCGCGAGGTGTATATAAAATACTATTAAATTTTACAAGGAAATACTTATTAAATACGATACAATTTTACACAAGATATTTATTTATTTATAGAATGGATATACTTAAACCTTGCTACAACACTTATAGGCAGTGTACCTAATCGTAAAGTAGTGTAGTTTTTAGTAAGTCCGGTTCGTTCCACAGGGAAATCTTTAAACAAAGCTTAACGCTATATTAGTTTACTTTTATAAAAATACAAATATATATATAAGTAATATTATTATTAAAAAGGGGGGTTTTTACCGTTTAATGACCGGTTTGTCGATTTTAAAACTTTAGTCGCAGTTAAAACCAAATGTAAAATAATAAATAAAATACTTAATTTAAAGCGTAAAGTAAATAACGATAATGAAATTGCGAATAATAAAAGTGCGATAAAATAAACTTGCGATAATTAAAAAGTACGATAATTAAAAGTGCAATTAAATACAATAAAAATAAAAATGCGATAATTAGAAGTGCAATTAAATATAAAATAAAGGAAATTAAATATGAAATAAAAGAATTATGCTTATTTAAACTTCCGTAATCATGATGTTTGACGTGTTGATTTTAGTTTTATGCCCATGGGTTAATTGTCCTTTGTCCTGGATTATTTAATATAAACTTGGGGCTCCGCGACTCGCGGCATTTTTGGCCTTCAAACTCCGCGAGTCGCGGAGATTGAAATTACAGCTCAGTCCCTTTTGGAGTCTTTCTTGCCGACGGTTTTAAATATAAATATAATATATTAAATAATTATAAGAATTATTTAAATATTATATTATATTTATGTGCATAGTTGACTTGTAATTTTTAGTCCGTTGCGTCGAGCGTTGAGAGTTGACTCTGGTCCCGGTTCCGGATTTTCAAACGTCCTTGCGTACAATTTAATATCTTGTACTTTGCGTTTTGAATCTTGTACTCTTGTAATTTCGAGACGTTTCTTATCAATAATTGGAACCTCTTTGATTGTCTTTTGTACTTTTGAGCTTTTTGGTCGTTTGCATCTTCAATTCGTCGAATCTGTCTTTTGTCTTCACCTTTTTTTTTTTAAACGAATATCACTTGTAAATAGAACAATTGCAACTAAAAGCTTGTCTTTCTTGAGGAATAATGCTATGAAATATATGTTGGTTTTTAGCATTATCACAAGGTATTTGCTAAGGATTTTTTCAGATACTGAAACATTTGGATTCTTTGAATACAAGTGTAGTCCTTGTGATTTATCCACAGTCTCTTTCATGGTTTGCTCAATCCGTTTTTCAGTTCCAAATCTTTCTTTTGAGTTTTTCCAACACATCATTCTTTATTATCAAGCTTTTGGCCATTAAGACCATCTATAGCTTTTACTGCTTCATCAGCATTCTCATATCTGAATCATTGGTTATCATTCTGAATTGTTTTCAAGAATTTTGAATTTGAGTGTTGAACGAAGGATGTAACCGTCAACGGATCTAACGGTTGTCGAAGAAATGTTGTAAATTTCAAAAGTAATGAATGATAATTTCGGTGGTTTGATGTGATAATTCATCACAGAATACGAATGAATATAATTCATGAATGTAGTGATCTTTAGAAAGATAACACCTGCTAAAGCTTTACTTGGATTCTGAAATGTCAAATCAGAATATGTAATTGAATTTGTATGAAAATGGTTGTTCTTTAGTGAACGGATACATATATCTTGTAAGTAGTATCGTTAATGACTGTTGAATCAGAACTCAAGAATGTACCGTGTAACATATTAATGTGAAAGCTAAATATTTCTTGGGTATTACCTACCCATTAAAATATTTTCACCATCAACAGTTTGTACAACAGAATATTTAATTACAATCTTTATGAAAATATACGTACATATATATTTTCCTTCAGATGTAATCATTGATTTAATGAGTTAATATAATATTAAACTCATTTGATTTATGGTTGAAACGAGAATGAATAATCTCCAAAACCTTAGAGATTACATAATCGTCGCTGAATATTTCTCTAATGAAGTTATGAATCAATACTTCATCGTTCATTGTTATTGATATTCTTCGGTGAATGATGTTGATGCTCGTAGAATCCTTGTGAACTTCGCAAGGCACGAATAATGTTTTCTAAAAAGTTTCGAGTACATCGAAAATGAAGGTATACAATCAAACATATATTCGAATAATACACTTAGTTTATTATGAAATGGAATTCATTGAGTTGTAACAGAGATTGTAGTTAACGATTTTTAAGTCATTAATGAAGGATGTACATCATAGCATATTAGTAGTATGAATTAACCAGGTAGTATTTACCCCTTTAAAAATTCACACATAATAGCTTAGTACGAAAAGATATATTATGGGTTCAAAATATATATATATATATATATATATATATATATATATATATATATATATATATATATATATATATATATATATATATATATATATATATATATATAAAATATACATATAAATTCTTCTGGAAGAATGAGTCAATACATCTTAACTCATTATTACTAATATTCCTTGGTGGCTGTGGTGTTGCTGTTGCTTATACGGGTGGTGCTGTCGGTGCTGGTTATGCTGCTGATGCTGCTGATGCTCTTAGATTTTACACCATATTCTCTAGAGCCACTATTCGAGTGCAAAGCTCGTTGACTTCTTCCATTATTCCGGGATGATTGGCGGTTCAGACAAGAGGATGAATAAGATCTAGAATTCTAGATATTATATATTCGTGACGGGATATCCTGGAAATGAGGGTGAAAATGGTGTTCCGGATTGGTTCGCCGGTAAGTGCTTCAGGTTCTTCGCCAATAGGACAATTTGGTGGGTGGAAGGGATCACCTTCTTCTTGTCTCCATTGATTAAGTCGACTACGAACCCACCCCCAATTCATCCAGAAAAGATGATGACTAATTGGTTGGTTCATTCCAGTTACGCTGCCAATGGAGCTCGAGGAGTTCGAGGAATCAAGTGACAAATCCATATTATATGATCGGATAAAGGGTTTTTGATATGAGATGTGTGTTGAATACTGAATGATATATTCGTCTCCTCGAATACGTATATATAGCAAAAAGATTTCGTAATTTACGGAGAAAATTTAGGAAAAGTGTTAGACAAAGTCTACTGGGATAAATATGATAAGATATGATTTGTCTATACTCCATTTATGCTATAATTGCAGTATGACGTGTCGAGATAAAAATGATAAGTATGTAATCAGATAATCTTTCGATTAAAGACTTTTAATTTGTAATGGCCTATTCAGGTCTAGAGGCTTGAGCTATAGGATCCTTCAAATCGGTAATCCAAACCCTTCCATTCTAGAGTTTCGTAGACGCCACCTGTCAAGAAAATTCAATAATCAAAAATAACGAGAAAACAAAAATTTTAAAAGTAATGAATATGAATAGTGATCACATTATAATATCTTTGAGTTATCTAGAATCTTTATGAGTCAATAATGACATTTTTCAGTTCGCAAACCAATGCACAAAGTTATAAGGGCACATCGGTACGTGATATAACAAGGGGGTTATATACGTAACTGTATGAGTAGTAACAAATATAGAAATTTCAAAAACCAGGGATGAAATTTCATGTAATACATACGTAATACACAAAACCATGATAGATGACATAGTAATGTCAAGAATTTCAGAAATTATGAGTGACATCCCTCGGTTTCACTAATCGAGGTGATCTTATAAAGATAATGCGCGTGAGTTATTGAATATTGTGAATCACATTGGGAGTTCCTCCCGGAGTGACAGAATAAAAGATATGCATATATGTGATGCAAGTAATAATGTTCTAAAGCTATAGGTCAGGCTGTAGACTAGACTTTAATGCACCCTATAAATCTGGTTATCCATGAGAATTTCAGCCAACATGGCCTAGATGGGCCATTCATCAAAATTTGATTTTATAAATTGGCCCGAACAATTAAACGAGCGCGATCCGAGAAAAATACCGCTACGCAAATTAAATACGCGAGAAGAATAATAATTCAAGAAATAAAACATAGGAATATTTTATTAACTCATACGACATTGGAATATCGTATTAAAATAATTCGGATATGGAAATCTCGAAAGTCTAATCGTTGGTGTGGAAACTGAGACGATTCATCGAATAAAAACGTTATACGTAGGAACGTACAAACACATAGTCACACCTTTTTATTTAATAAATAATATAGGAATATTAGAATATAATTTAGTCACATAAAATGACTTCATAAAACCTTTCAAAATTTTGAGATTCATAATAACAAGTTTGCTTATCGAATCGAAAGCATTCAATCATATAGAGAATTGACTTAAAAATAAGTTGAAATTTTTCGGCAAGAAATGATAAGTAAAATTTAAAATAAACACATACGATCAATGTCCAGACTCACTAATGCATCCTAACAACTACCGGTTAGACACACTAATGCAAATTCTGGTTCACTAAGACCAACGCTCTGATACCAACTTTAACACCCCGTCAAAATCCATTAACGGCGATGTTAACTCTGGTCCCAGTGCTTGGCTTGACTTCTATGTAATAGCAAAGTTCTACAGCGGAAGCAAAAAGTACATGAGAATAAACATGCTAAAAGTGTCACCAAAAGGTTGGTGAGTTCATAGGTTTATCATAACTAATGATTTTGATAATAGTAATAGATCACAAGATTTCAGTCTCCATAAATATCCTTACACCGCAGTGTAATAAAAAGATTCTACAACCATTGGCACCTGGTAACAAGCCTTAACAATAATAATAATAATAATGAATACCCCTGATGTCTATAGAGCACCGAATCAAGTGCGATAAATAACCTCGAAGTAATAAACATCTGTTAACTGCTAGCCCGACTAGCCTGGATGGGGTTGTCAAAATTGATAGATCTATCAATAGGATTCGCGCCTACCAGTTCGAAAACCAATAGATTATGTTACCAAGCTAAGGGAATATTTGTGATTCTAACCCGCGTAGAATTAAGTTTAGTACTTGTATCTATTTTGTAAAACAGATATAAAACATTGCATGTATTCTTAGCCCAAAAACATAGATTGCAAAAGCAATTAAAAAGGGAGCTATGAAAACTCACGGTACTGTATTTCGTAGTAATTATGCGTATGACGGCACTGAACAAGTGCAGAGTTGACCTCGAATTCATGAACCTATATCATTTATATATTCATTAACGCGTATAATCGAAATCGAACAAACATATGTTTTATTGTTAGTGATATAACTTTTGTATTAATAACTTATATATTTTATTATTTAATTAAATGTATTTATTTTGTATATTTAAAATACATAAGAAATTTTATATAGTTAAGTTATGTATTTTAAATATATATATATATATATATATATATATATATATATATATATATATATATATATATATATATATATATATATATATATATATATATATATATATATATATATATATATATATCATTTGTTCGTTAAATCGGTAGTTATAATAATCCTAAGATAATATTAGTAAAAATAATAATAATGATAGTATAAATTTTAATATTAATGATTTTAATATTAATGATAGTTTTAATAATAAAACCTATAATTTTAATTCTAATAATAATACTTGTAGTTTTTAAATGAAAAATTTAATAATAATAATAATGAAAATAATCATTTTGATATTAACACTTCATACTTAATAATAATAATAATTATAAAAATCTTATTACTAATGATAATTTTAAAAACAATACTTATTCTATAAAAAAAATATTAATACTAAGATTAATGAAAATAATAATAACTTTTATTATTTTCATAATAATAATAATAATAATAATAATAATAATAATAATAATAATAATAATAATAACAATAATACGACCTTAGAGCAACAAGTTCCCAACAAAATTTGTCACAGCCCGGGTTTGAACCCATGACCTCTCGTTCCCTGACCAAACACCCAACCATTGTTCCATTTCTGTTTTTCTGATTTAAAGCCCAAGGAAAATATATTTAACCCAATATTATTTTCTGTTCCATCTTCCTTCTTCTTCAACCTTTAATTCGACCAGGGACCAATTAACCAACAACACTTTATATGTTTGGCTTTAAGACTTTCATACGAAATATAATCGATCTATATAGGTGTTTGAATTAATTGAAAATGAAAATATATATATATATATATTGCTGCTGTTGTCGATGTTTTTTTTTTTAAATAAATCTTGCTTTTTGATTTTTAGAACGTTTAAGGTAAACATTACAGCACAAAATGTGTTGCAAATCGTTCCTAGAACCTTTGAGAATCATCAATTGAACTTGAAACGGAAACACGAACTTGAATTTGATGATGAACAAAAAGTTTGACTTTTGAATTTAAAACTTTGACCTCAAAATTAGGATTCGTTAGGAAGAATTGGAGTTTGGGATTTTGAAGATAGACTAAGTAGGAGATTTATAACAAGACTGCATTTAAGGATTTTGCAATTAAATTTGAAATCGAGATATGACCATTAAGATGAAGAACAAAGATATATCGAGCTTTTTCTTCATTTTTCTGTTTAATTTCAATACAGAAGATGCTGTAATTAATAATGGAGATTAAGAAGTGAGTGATTTGTGAGATTAACAGAAGAAAATCGATTATTTTATAACAAAAAGTGATCGACAGGTTTTCAATTCAGGGAGGAAGAAAAAAAATATAAAAAAAATCAAAAAGTATATTTGTTAAATATATAACTGTTAGTACATTTTCTTTGACTTTTTATTATATTTTTAATTGAAATTCATTATTAATAAATATATTAATAATAATAATTTGATAATATTATTAATAATAAAAAAGTAATAATATTAATAATAATAATAGAAATAATAATAATAAATAATTACAATGATAATGATAAATTATTATTCATGATAATAATAATAAATGGTATTATTTTAATAATAACTATATTAATTATTAATGATAATAGTAATAATAATTATGATAATATTATTAATAATCTTAATAATAACTAAAGTCAAAATTTTACTACTAATTATAATAATATTAATATTAATAATGATATTAATAACTATAATACTAATAATGTAATAATTTATATGTATATATACAAATATAGGGTAGTTGATATATATATATATATATATATATATATATATATATATATATATATATATATATATATATATATATATATATATATATAGATTGATAATGTATCTATTTAGAAATAGTTGTTCGTGAATCGTCGAAAACAGTCGAAGGATAATTGAATCCATATAAATAGTTTAAAAATCTTTGAAATTCAGGATAACAGGCTTTGCTTATCGTCTGAATCATGAATTCAATTATAGATTTAAGTTAAAAATAGGTCGAAATTTTTCGGGTCATTACACTTGGTATTAAGTACTAATTTGTATTCCTAACATTTTAATATGTTTTAGTGCTTTGCCTTTGTGAATGTTTTGTCCGTATAACTACGGATTGACCCAAAAATGGAAGCAAAAAAATTATGTACTCCACGAGTTCGATCTTACCTACACAGACTTCTGCGGGGATCATTGCTTCTGAACCATATACAAGGCTAAAGGGTGTTTCGCCTACATTTCTTGAAAGTCGTGCGATGAGCCCATAATACATTTGATAGTTCATCAACCCATCCATTCCTCTTTTCGTTCAAACACTTTTTAATGCCACTGACAATATCGCGGTTAGTTACCTCGCATAGCCCATTCGCTTGCGGATGTGCAACCGACGTAAATTTCTGGATTATATTCAATTCTGAACACCAGCTTAGAAATGGATCTTTGGCATTCTGTACCCCATTATCACTTACAAGTTCTCGCAGAATGCCAAATCTGCACACAATGTATTCCCATATAAAATTCCGCACTTGTACTCCAGTTATTGTGCATAAAGCTTTAGCTTCTACCCATTTGGTGAAATAGTCGATTGCCACAATCAGAAACTTTACATTCCCCGCACCTGGTGGGAATGGTCCCACTATATCAATGGCCCACTTATAAAACGGCTATGGCGAATTGATTGGGATCATATCATGTCTTGGTTTTCTATTCTGCGGCACGTGCCTTTGACAACTTTTACATCTTTTGACTATTTACGCAACATCGCGATATAGGGTAGGCCAAAAGTAACCCATCCGCATTATTTTTGCCGCAATAGTTTTGTAACCTGAATGAAGAGCACAAGATCCGCTATGCACTTCTTCAATAATTGTTGCAGCCTCTGCGGGTCCTACACACCGCATTAATAGTCCCAAATATGATTTGCGATATAACACACCGTTTTCCATCACATACATAGGGGATCTTTCCCGCACTAAACGAGCTTCCCTCTTGTCTTCTGGTAATGCATTATTTTGCAAATAGTGTACAATAGGATCCATCCAATTTGGCTTAACTTCTTCTATAGCCGCAACAATCAAACTTCCATCAATGGACTTATTGGGAAGTTCTTCTAACCAGACCTACTTTTGAAAGTGCGAAAAAGTCAATGCAGTAAGCTTGCTTAACGCATCCGCCTTTTTATTTTGACTCCTTGATACTTGTGATAACTCAAAAAATTCAAATTTTTCTGCAGATTCTTGCACAAGTTTTAAATACTTCTGCATAGACAACTCATGAGCTTCAAAAGAACCATTGAATTAATTTGCCACTAACTGCGAATCAGCATATGCGCGTAACTGCAAAATATTCATTTTATGCGCCATATTTAATCCCGCAAGGAGTGCTTCATATTCAGCCTCGTTATTTGTTACATCAAAATTAAAACGCAGCTCGTATGTGTGCTCTTCTCCACTTGGGCTTGTCAATACCAATCCTGCACCTTCGATACACGATGCACCGTCTGTATACAAATCCCAGATTTCATGTTGAAGTGGTTTTAATTGCGTTCTTTCATGAATAACCTCAAGCTCACCGGTCATTTCTGCAAGATAATCTGCCAAAACCTGACCCTTTACCGATGTACGTGGCAGATATGATATTTCAAATGCTCCAAGCTCGATCGCCCATTTGGCGAGTCTTCCTGATATCGCAGGTGTGCTCAAAACGTGCTTAACCGGCAAATTAGTTAAAACATGTATTGGATGACCCTGAAAATATCTGCACAACCTTTGTGACGTCAAAACCAACGCGTAAATAAAATTTTCAATTGGCGCATAGTTTATTTCACTTCCCGCAAGCGCCTTGTTAACGAAATAAACTGGCTTCTGGACTTTATTCCTTTTCGCAACTAGTGCTGAACCAAATGCTTCATTCACAACCAAAACATAAAGATATAATATTTCCCCATCTAGAGGCGCGATCAATGTAGGTAACGTAGCCAATAATTGCTTCATTTCTTGAAACGCCTTTTCTGCCTCTTCTGTCCATACAAAGTTTTTCTGTTTCAAACACCCTATAAGTGTGTGAAAGAAAGGCAACTGTCTTTCCGCAGCCTTTGACAGGAACCTGGTTAAAGCCGCGATCTTTTCAGTTAAACTTTGCACTTCTTTAACAGTTTTTGGCGCGGTCATGTTTTCAATTGCGGCTATTTTCTTAGGATTTGCTTGTATGCCTTGCTCAGTGACATAGTACCCTAAA
Organism: Rutidosis leptorrhynchoides; assembly: GCF_046630445.1. Classification (NCBI taxonomy): domain Eukaryota; kingdom Viridiplantae; phylum Streptophyta; class Magnoliopsida; order Asterales; family Asteraceae; genus Rutidosis; species Rutidosis leptorrhynchoides. The sequence continues at coordinate 265,460,256 of NC_092334.1, forward strand.
AATTTGGCTTCCCTCTCTCCAAAACTACATTTAGACGGGTTCAATTTCATATTAATCTTTCGCAAATTTTCAAATGTTTCTTTCATATCAAGCAAATTGTTTTCTTGCGTTTTGCTTTTTATGACAAGATCATCAACATAAGCTTCAAGATTACGACCTATTTGGCCTTCAAACGCTTTATCAATTAATCGCTGATAAGTTGCTCCCGCATTCTTGAGTCCAAAAGGCATTTTAATATAACAATAAATGCCTTTTCTAGTATGGAATGCGGTTTTATCCTCGTCTTCTCGCGCCATTGGTATTTGATGATACCCTTTTGCAGCATCCAAAAAGTATTTATAAGGATAAGCATGCAAAGACTCTACTTTATGATCTATTTCAGGAAGCGGATAGTTGTCCTTTGGACAAGCTTTATTTATGTCTTTAAAGTCTATGAACATCCTCCATGAACCGTCAGGCTTTTTTACCAATACTGCGTTTGCAACCCATGTTTGATATTTTACTTCGCGCAAAATTCCTGCATTAACTAATTTGGTGACTTCCGCACATAACCATTTCATGCGATCAGGAGCCATTCCTCTGTGCCTTTGCACAATTGGTTTTAGTGCAGGATTAGCATTTAATATGTGTTCCGCAACGTCACGCGGAACTCCAGTCATATCTTGTTCACTCCAAGCAAACACGTCCATGTACGCAACGAGCAATTGCATAATCTTCTTTCTTATTTCCTCAATCAACTCAGTGTCAATTTTTATTTTTTGATCCGGATATCTAGGGTTTACAACAACCATGTCATCTCCTGCAATTTTGTGCACAACAACTGCATCTTGCGTACTTATAGTTGCACAAATTATCTGCATAGCCATAGAATTTATTGTTGTCACACCCTTGCAAGTAGTGAATTTAACCATTCCATGTATTGTAGATGGCACTATGCCAAGTTTACGCAACGCGGATCTTCCCAACAACATGTTATAACGCGAGGCAGCGCGTATAACATAAAAATCTGAATGCGCTTGCCTTGTCAATTTCACATCTATATCATCGCGCAATTCGATTTTTAGTGATATTTGCCCCATGGGCCAGGCAGATTCACCCGCGAAACCAGACAAAGATATCGTAGTTGGCTTCAATTCTTCTTTAATACATTCTGGTAATTGACGAAAACACTGCTCATATATCAAATCTATGCTACTACCAGTGTCCACATGTATTTTCATAATTGTGATTCCAGTATCCACAATCTTACACGATATGACTAGCGGTGTGTCATTCATATTGCGGTTTTGCTCAAATGGGAAAGTAATGGGCGCGAGTTGCCATTTTTCAAGCATTTCTGCTGCTTTTCGCTTTTTAAAACCTTTCTGCTTGTGTATTGTACTTATTGTTTTCGTATCTTGCACCTTTTGCAGCTCTTTTGGTGAATTTTTGTTCAAAAAAGTTTTGCGCACTTTATGCACCTTCAAATTCATATTCGTCTCATTTTCAACCTTTTTGGTAGCTAAAAGCTTTTATTGCTTCGTCATTTTGTTTAGCTCACAACTTTTGTTATAGAGATTATGTTTTCCTGCAATATAACGAAGAAAATAACACGATTAGAATTGGAAAATGAGTTTAATAGCTCGATTAAAACGAACGTGAATTTCTCATTTCAATTCTATTCGTGTCCCACGGATGGCGCCAATTGATCAATCATAGATTATCCTATAAAGGCTAATCAAGTATTGAGTGCAATGAGGGGGTATAACGGATGTCATATTTCGTTAAGTGCTAAACGATCAACAACCATGTCCCGGTCTTCGTAAATTACCTTAACCAACAAAGATCAAGTCTCGGGCAAACTCACGAGAAAGATCAATATGGCTAAAGAAATTCTTCCAGAATCAACAACCTAAAATGAGAGGCCAAGCTCCCTATTTATAGGTTTGAGATCTGCGCGGAAGTAAGATGTGTGCGCACTTAGGCATTCCACACAAGTACTACGAGAATCCTACTCACTCTTTAATATTCCGCGTAATCTAACTGCATTCATTAACATTCACCGCGGTTCATCAGTTTCGCGTTTTCGCCTTTAAGCAACATTTCGCACTAAAATTATACATATACATATGTATGTATATGATCATCACATATCAAAGATAAGACTATTCCTAACTCTGTCTGTGACGCCACAGGCATATGTGCACTTTTTAGCTTAAAAAGTGTAAGGTGACTATGACAAGGCAATGTCAAGATTTGACCCCCAATAACCTAAAATGTCAAGTGGAGATGTGTCAAATCTAAGTAAGGTCAACTAGTGGTATTAGATTTATTATATAGGATAAAAATTATTTAATTTTTAGAATTAAAAAAAAAAGAAAACGTGAAATTCAATCCGTTGAATTCGAGGGCCAACCAGGAGCTGACACGCGCCCCTGACGATTCCCTGCCCACTCGTCAAATTTCCAACTGACGCCCCCATACGTTAGAATCTGACGGCGCGTTAATGACGTCAGGGGCGTCAGATACGTCCAACTCAGATGACGAGGTACCAAGTGACGCCGCGGTAAAACAAGTCTAAAGAATAGGAACGTCGAGATTCTGGCATTCTACAATTGAAACGTCAAAATAAACGAGACCCTTATACAATTCTACAAGAGATAAAAGCGGAATGTTTTTCTATAGTAGTTTCTTTCAGTTAAAGAAGTAATTAATTGACTGGGGCATGTCTATTCCTTAAGCACTTTTGGTTGCTGGATTAATACTCAACCTATTCTTTTCTCATATTAATAAAATCACATCTCTCCTTCACTCCACCATCACTATCATACACAAACTGTACACATTGTTTGCCCTCTATAGAAGACTCTGTCTCTGTATGACTGTACGTATGTGTATACTATATAACTCTGTAGGGTTTCGCTATCCTTTTAATAATACTATCAAGTCAGTCCACCACGTGTTTCTGAGAACTCCCAAACCCAACCCCTACTTGATTGCCCACTTCTTCATTTACTCTACCCTTTGACCTCCAAATTCCATCTCTATCACACATTTCTCACACACACTATAAATCATAAGTATTAAGATCAGGGAACAGATTTAAAAATCAATACTTTATAACGGGTTTGTGCTATAAACTTGAAATTTTGTAGTAATGGAAGACTTAGAAGATGATACAGGAGATGGTAGCATGTTGTGTACTAAGCATCCATTCAAGAACAATACACCAGCTGTTGGTATTTGTGCTTTTTGTCTTCAAGAAAAATTAGGCAAATTGGTTTCGTCATCTTTTCCTAATACTGTTTTCCCATCATCTTCTTCTTCATCTACATGTCTTATATCTGATATCACCACCTCAAATATCACTACTTTGACCGCAATGTGTTCCAGTATCGTCCCACCTTCACTATTAGCCTCCTCTAATACCAACAACAATAGCACTAGCAATGAGTTTCATTACCAACCACATTATTCAAGTAACAACAGATCTAGAATACTTTACTTACTTAGCCAAAAAAAGAAGAAAAACAAGGATCTTGACAAGAATCTTGTTTTTAAAAGAAGCAAGTCATATGCTACACCTAGGCATTACATGGATTCTGAAAATGGAGATGATTTGAATAGTCAATATAAACGTGGGTTCTGGTCATTTCGGTACTTACAAAAACCATTTACTTCTTCATATTCAATAACCAAAAAACCACAAAGAGACATTTCGTCGAACACCTTGTCTACAACTTCATTTCCACAACGATCCCGTGACACAGTAGCGGTGAAAGAAAATGACAGCCCATGTCAATCCTCCTCTGACAGGAAAGTATCCAGATCTAGATCCGTTGGTTGCGGTAGTCGAAGATTTTACGGCGACTTTTTTGATCGAATTTCAACCGGATTTGGTGACTGCGCGCTCCGGCGTGTGGAGTCTCACCGTGAAGGTAAGGCAAAAGTATCCGGCGTACGTCTCGGCATTAACGAGGGTCAAGAAAGAGTCAGGTGCGGCGGTTTATTTAGTGGTTTAATAATTACTTCGTCATCTTCATCTTCTTCATCATCATCATCTTACTGGGTTTCTTCTTCGAACCATGATTACGTCAGCAGTAATGAAAACATACCCGATAAACTGACGTCATCGGTGCAACATTCAGGGACCAAGAGCTGGGGGTGGGCCCTAGCAAGTCCAATGAGGGCGTTCAGTAAACCATCTTCAGCTAAAAGAGAGCAAAGAGATTCAAATAAACCTAACTTGGCAGCCATTCCTTCAATATTGTCTGTGGAAAGCTAAACTTATATTGTTATTATTATTATCTCGTAGTATTTTTTTCATTTGTGTTACTAGTATTTTTTTCGGCTTTGTTTCTATGAAGGGTTGTTTGGGTAACTTCGTATTTCTAATTTATTTTTATAAATTTATTATTTTTATAGAAAATAGTACTGTATACTTTTTTTTTTTTGAAAGGCAAATCATTATACGTATATATGAAAAAAAACGCAAAGGTACAATACAATGGGGAGAAATCCCCAACACAACCAAAAAAGCCGCACACTATCTACATGGGAAAGAAGATACACGTGGATGCTAAGGAAGTATCCAACACAATATCAACTACCCAATTTATAACTCACACGACATACAAGACATTTATATTATTAGACGTTTTGGATCCACTAGCCAAGTATGCCAATCGATCGTCAAAGTCTTGCATCTTTTGGAAAACCACTCGAAGCTTTTCACTTGGATCTCATTAAGCGCCACCGGAGGATTCCAACATGAATTTTTGAAGATCTTGTTGTTACGATTCTTCCAAATAAGATATCCACAAGTCTTTAGCCCCAATATCCGAAGTTTGAAAAGATGAATTACCCCGAAAAGCATTGTTGAAACCCAAAAGCACACTCGAAATCTCGAACCACTTTAGCACCTCCCAAATTACTTTACTATTATGACAATGAAATATTGCATGTTGCACCGTTTCTATATTGTTATGACCCGGATTTTTCCATGATTATATATTGAACACTATTAATATTTACATGATTAAATGTTTCCAACATATTAAGCAATCAAACTTTTTAAGACTTGATTAATTGAAACGAATTTTATGTAAACGTGTGACCACCCAACTTGTCCGATGATTCACGAACGTTAGAACTTGTAAATAACACGATAATATATATATGAACTTATATATATATATATATATATATATATATATATATATATATATATATATATATATATATATATATATATATATATATATATATATATATATATATATATATATATATATATATATATATATATATATATATATATATATATAACATGATGAAATGATAATTAAGTATCTCATTAAGTATATTAACAATGAACTATATATATAAAATGAGACTACTAACTTAAGGATTTCGAAACGATATATATACGTAACGATTAACGTTGTAATAACGTCTTAATATTTATATATCGTATTAAGATATATTAACACACTATGTTATCATGATAATATAACAATTTAACATCCCATTAGATATAATAACAGTGAGATTAATTACATTTAACAAGGTCATTAACTTAAAGGTTTCAAAACAACACTTACATGTAACGACTAAAGATGATTTAACGACTCAGTTAAAATGTATATATATATATATATATATATATATATATATATATATATATATATATATTGTATTAAGATGTATGAATACACATTTGAAGGACTTCAATACATATATCAAAACACTCTTACTTAACAAAAATAATCACAATTGTATTCCCATTTGTTTTCATCGAGAATTCTACTCGTATTCGCTCGGTATTTGCACTCGTATTATACCCACCTTCTAGATGTATTTACTATTGGTATATACCAATAAAAATCTGCTCTTTAGCAGCCTTAAATGATTAAGGAACATGTGGAACCAACCATTTGTCAAGTAGCATGAATTATTTAGCAAGAAAACAAAATTAGGAATCTTTTCTTTCTTTATAAATTAAAAATGTTTTTATGCATACACACCATTTCTTCATTCAATTTTCTCATACTTACACTCCCAATTCTCTCTCAAAATACTCCTAACTTCATACTTGATCATCTCCAAGTATTTTCCCCATCATTTAGCTTCAATTACAAGCTTTAATCATCATAAAAACAACCTAAAATCAAGAAGTTGTAAGATTACTTCCAATCTTTATAATCCAATCCAACAACTCATCAAAGATCAAGAACTTCCATCTAATCTCAGTAACTTTTCATTCTTAATCAAGGTAATAATCATATCCAAGCTTTGGTTTAATTTCTATAAACATAACTACCTTAAATCAAGTAGTAATCTTACTTGAACTTGTTTTCGTATCATGATTCTGCTTCAAGAACTTCCAAGCCATCAAAGATCCTTTGAAGCTCAAGTTATTTTCTCATCATTTCCAGTAGGTTTACCTACTATAATTGAGGTAGTAATGATGTTCATAACATCATTCGATTCATATATATATATATATATATATATATATATATATATATATATATATATATATATAACTATCTTATTCGAAGATTTAAACTTGTAATCACTAGAACATAGTTTAGTTAATTCTAAACTTGTTCGCAAACAAAGTTAATCCTTCTAAAATAACTTTTAAAATCCAGTAAACACATGTTCTATATCTATATGATATGCTAACTTAATAATTTAAAACCTGTAAACACGAAGAACACCGTAAAACCGGACATACGCCGTCGTAGAAAAACGGGGGCTGTTTTGGATTGGATAATTAAAAACTATGATAAACTTTGATTTAAAAGTTGTTCTTCTGAGAAAATGATATTTCTTATGAACATGAAACTATATCAAAAAATCATGGTTAAACTCAAAGTGGGAGTATGTTTTTCAAAATGCTCATCAAGATGTCGTTTTTCGACGGAAATGACTACCTCTTTCAAATATGACTTGTAACCTGTAACTCCGACTATAAACCACTACTTTTTTAGTTTAGTTCTAAATACTACAGTTCATTATGAAACCATATCAATTTGATTCACTTTAAACGGATTTGTAATTAATATTTGGCGAGCAAAACAAAATCTGCTAAAATTAACATTGTATGGAAGAAATTTATATTGTAAAAACTATATTATCCATATCCTTGCTAACTTTTACTATATATATTTGGACATGTTATCATTAGTATAACAAAATATTATAATATTAGTTAATTCCGATATTGTATATATATATATATATAATAATCTTGGTACATTCCATGACAATAAGTATACAATACGTTTTGATAAATCCTAAGACAATAAGTATACAATACGTTTTGATAAATTCTAAGACAATATGTATACAATACATCTCTGGGTTGATGCAAAGACAATACGTATACAATACGTTGTGGGGTAATTCTAAGATTATATATATACCGATTATTGGACTGTTGGACATTTCGGACTATTTAGGACTACTAACATAAAAATGTTAAAAATTATAAGTATTCTATGAACTTGTTTTATTTTATTCACATCTCGTATTATTTTCTGAATCATTATTATTGTTATAGGTTCGTGAATCCAAGGACGACGGCCATATTTTTAATAAGCTGAAAACTTATTATTAATATACTTTTACTACCGTGAGCATATAGTTCCATTTTTAAACTCTAAAAATATTTTGGGATGAGAATACATGAATTTTATGTTTTACGCCATGGACAAAAGTACTTCAAATATATTCTACGTTGAGTTGTACCACCTTGCATATCTTCCCTAATAGCTTGATAACTAATATTTACATGTTGTAAGAACATGTAAGCGCGAATCCTATTGTTAGATCTATCGGGTTTGACAACCCCAACCGGGCTAGTCGCTCTAGTATCGTAAACGGTTGCATAGTACTTCGTTTTTACTACACTTGGTACAGTGTAGGGAGATTTCATAATAAAGGGAATATGCCACATTAATGGTTAAGTATGGTTACCGAAGCGCTCAACAACTTATAGAATATCTTTATTGAAATATTTATAACTATGAAATCTTGTGGTCTATATTTATATCGATGCTAGCTTTAAACCTATATATCTCACCAACCTTTGTGTTGACCGTTTAAGCATGTTTATTCTCAGGTCCTTAAGAAAGTCTTCCGCTGTTGCATTATCTGAGCAAGCTGTGCATGGAGTCTCATGCTTTTGTTTAAATGAAGTATTGCATTCAATAAAACCTTTGTCATGTATTATATTCGACTGCTATGTCACGTGTGTAGTATTTGGAAATCGATGTATTATAGGGATTATTTCTTAAATAATCACCCACTTGTTTAAAACATGTATTATGTATAATAAGGGTGTGTCTTTTTATGAAACGAATGCAATATTTTCTAAAATGTATCATATAGAGGTCAAATACCTCGCTATGGGACCAATGAATAACGTACCTTGTTTATAGTAATATGGACGAGTTGTTTTAGTTGGCATCAGAGCAGAGGTCTTAGCGAACTAGAAATTGCATTAGTGTGTCTGACCGATTTTTGTTAGGATGCATTAGTGAGTCTGGACTTTGACCGAACTTGTTTTTGAAAACCATTACTTATCATTTTTGGTCGGAAATTAAATATTATAACATGTAAATATTATGTGGTATATTACTAATGTGGTAGTTAATGTGTGATAGATGTCTACTTCTAGCACCAATCTCATTATCACGTTCAGCGACTCCGAAGTTGAATCTCCAGCGAAAGTACCAATCATCGACTTATCTGATAACGACGATGACCCGAAGGAAGGTGTATCAATCATCTATATACCTGATGACGATGATGACCTGGAGTCGGATGCATTTTTGGAAGACTCACAATTCCCAGAGGAACCAGAAGAGGAACCTATAATCGACAACCCAGAAATTCCAAAAGCAGAAACCAATAAAACAATTATTGTACCAAGTGCTCCCGATACTACCACACCTAGTTAACCATGTCTTACCAATACTACAGAAATGTCATCTACTGAACCCCAACCAAAACGTAGACTTACCGCTGAAATACGCACTCTGACAGTAGGGAAGCGAAAATTCTATGATTTCCCAGATTTCTTTGAATTCCCAAGGAAGCCTCGTCATTTCTAATCTGTTTTTGCGGCTATTCGACTTCACGCCTTATATAATAATATATCATGTGCTATATTTCATCTTACATATGTTTTATGTAAATAGTGGTATTGAATTATTGTAAAATATTGTACCAAAAGAATACGCGTTAAGTCTTAATGCATTAAGTTTTTCATGATAGAATATTATCAAGATTGTAGTAGTTAATTTGTGTACTAGCTATTAAGTATGAACTTTAACGGGTAGGTATTACCCGAGCTACAATTATAAAACGCTAATAAGAAGAAAATGCTTTTATAATAATTGGTTCATATTATTAATATGCTGCGATGTACCATTAATTACTTGCTACATCTATAATATTCTATGTGATTAATTATCTTATATGTTTATTGAAGAAACATGGCTCGATAAAATCGAATGACGGAACAAGAAATTGAGGGGCTTATCAACCAACGCATAAACTACCGAATGCTTTGGGTCGAAGCGGCAAGAGTAGTAGCAAACAACACAAACCCTCATGTTGGATGCTCATATAAAGCATTTCAAGGTTGCAAACCTTCATTATTCAGTGGAACAGAAGGATCAGTCGGTTTAACCCGATGGTTCTAAAAACTAGAGTCCGTATTTAAAATCAGTGGTTGTGCGGAAGGGGATCGGATAAAGTATGCTTCATGCACATTACAGGATGGTGCACTTACATGGAGGAAAAACTATGTAAAAGCTGTAGGGGGCGATGAAGCATATGATACTCCTTGGGAGGAATTGAAAAATATGCTAATCAATGAATACTGCCCAAGGAACGAGGTTAGGAAGATGGAAGCCGAGTTACGAAATCCGAAAGTTGTCGAAACGGAACTTACCAACTATAACAGGCGATTCAAGGAATTAGCCTTGTTATGTCCTGAATTGGTACCAACGGAAGAGCGAAAGATTGAATTGTACAAAGATGGTCTGCCGAAGAACATCAAGGCCAATGTTACAGCATCCAAACCCAAGACAATTCATGAAGCTATCACCATGGAAAACGAGCTAATGGATCAGATCATCCTAGATAAGAACGCATCAAATACTGATGCCAAGGTATCGGATAACAAAAGAAAGTGGGATGGAAACCGTGATCGAGGTCACCAGCAACAATCTCTCAAGAAACAGGAAACCACGCAAGGTGCGGGTAGTGGTTCAAGCTCGGGTTACAAAGGGTGTAATCCCTTATGTAATAGACGCCACAAACATCACACTGATTTTTGCAATGTGGTGTGCAACAAATGTAATCGAAGGGGTCATCTTGCTGAAGATTGTTGAGTTCCTGTTACAAATACAAATGGCACCAAGACTCCTGCCACCAATGCAAATAGAACTGCCTTGGCTACTGTTACTTGTTACGGTGTGGGAAACAGGGTCATATTAAAAGCCAGTGCCCAAATCCAGAGAAGAATAATGGACCTGCACGGGGAAGAGCATTTGTTATTAATGCTAGAGAGGCATGTGAAGACCCGGAGCTTGTTACAGGTACGTTTACCATTAATGACTTATCAGCATCTATTATATTTGATACTGGTGCCGATAGAAGTTACATGTGTAGAGACTTTTAACCTAAATTGAATTGTTCATCATTACCTCTAGATGCTAAGTACATGATTGAGTTAGCTAATGGTAAACTAATTAAAGCCGATAAAATTTGCCGTGATTGTAAAATAAAGTTAGCCAGAGAAACATTTAAAATTGATTTGATACCCGTAGAATTAGAAAGTTTTGATGTAATAGTCGGCATGCATGGATGTCCAAAATAGGAGCTGAAGTTGTGTGTGCCAAGAAGGCAATTCGCATTCCTCGTAAGGATAAAACGGCGGTAATGATATATGGAGAGAAGGGTAACTCAAATCTAAAACTCATTAGCTGCTTGAAAGTCCAAAAGTGCTTGAAGAAAGGGTGCTATGCTATCCTAGCACATGTTAATAAAGTCGAAATGAAAGAAAAAGAGAAGAGCATCAACGACGTGCCTGTGGCAAGAGATTTTTCTGAAGTCTTTCCAGAAGAGTTGCCGGGATTACCTCCATTTAGATCTGTAGAATTTCAAATAGATCTAGTACCAGGAGCTGCACTAGTAGCTCGTGCTCTATACAAACTTGCACCGTCTGAGATGAAAGAGTTACAAAGCCAGTTACAAGAATTACTGGACTGTGGATTCATTCGACCGAGTACTTCAACGTGGGGAGCTCCAATTTTATTCGTCAAGAAGAAAGATGGATCCTTCCGAATGTGTATAGATTACCGCGAATTAAACAACTTAACTATCAAGAATAGGTACCCATTACCGAGAACTCATGACTTGTTTGATCAGCTGCAAGGATCACGTGTTTACTCCAGAATCGATCTAAGATCGAGATATCATCAGTTGCGTGTCAAAGAAGAAGATATTATGAAAACCGCATTTTGGACACGCTACGATCATTATGAATTTTTAGTCATGCCGTTCGGGCTGACAAACGCACCAGCTGTATTCATGGACCTCATGAATTGGGTATGCAGTCCGTATTTGGATAAGTTTGTTATCGTCTTTATTGATGATATTCTTATTTATTCCAAAAATGAACAAGAACATGAGCAACATTTAGGGTTGGTGCTGGAACTGTTGAAGAAAGAACAGTTATATGCAAAGTTTTCTAAATGCGCCTTTTGGTTAAAGGAAGTACAATTCCTTGGTCACATCGTGAGCAGTCACGGAATTCAGGTCGATCCTGCGAAGGTTGAAGCCATTGAAAAATGGGAAACCCCAAAGACTCCGACGCAAATACGCCAATTTTTAGGTCTAGCTGGCTATTACAAAGGTTTATTCAAGATTTTTCCCGGATAGCCAAACCATTGACAGCATTAACACATAAAGGGAAGAAGTACGAATGGACTTCTGAGCAGGAAGCCGCATTTCAATTATTGAAGAAGAAGTTGACTACATCGCCTATTCTATCGTTACCTAAAGGAAACGATGATTTTGTAATTTATTATGACGCTTCGCGACATGGTTTTGGTTGTGTTCTCATGCAACGAAAGAAGGTTATTGCATATGCATCCCGACAACTGAAGATTCATGAACAAAATTATACGACTCATGATCTAGAATTGGGAGCAGTGATTTTTGCATTAAAGATTTGGAGACACTACTTGTACGGGGTTAAATGTACTGTGTATACTGACCATAAAAGCCTTCAACATATCTTCAACCAAAAACAACTGAACATGAGGCAACGTAGGTGGGTCGAGCTGATAAACGACTATGATTGTGAAATTCGCTATCATCCCGGGAAAGCAAATGTAGTAGCAGATGCTTTAAGCAGGAAGGAAAGAGACCCGATTCGAGTACGGGCAATGAATATGAAGATTCATACAAACCTGACTACACAAATAAAGGAGGCTCAAAGAGGAGCTCTTACTGAAGAAAACTTTGGAAATGAGATGCTCAAGGGTTTAGTCAAGCAACTTGAGATACGAGAAGACAGAACCCGGTATTTTAATGGACGTATTTGGGTACCGAAGTTTTAAGGGTTAAGAAAATTGGTTTTGGATGAGGCACATAAGACGAGATACTCGATACATCCCGGAGCTAAAAAGATGTATCAAGATCTTAAGGTACACTTTTGGTGGCCAAATTTGAAAGCTGATATTGCAACATACATTGGAGAATGTTTGACTTGCTCCAAAGTCAAGGCGGAACTTCAGAAACCATCAGGTTTACTTCAAAAACTAGAAATCCCTGAATGGAAATGGGAATGTATTACTATGGATTTTGTCACGAAGCTACCAAAGACTGCATGGGGTTATGACACCATTTGGGTAATTATCGATCGTCTCACCAAATCTGCACATTTCCTACCTATGAAGAAAATGGATAAGATGGAGAAATTGGTACGATTATACATGAAGGAAGTTGTTTCAAGACATGGAGTACCTATTTCCATTATATCTGATCACGACAGTAGGTTTACGTCAAGGTTATGGCAATCACTACATGAAGCTCTAGGGACTCGTCTGGATATGAGCACTGCATATCATCCTCAGACCGATGGGCAAAGTGAAAGGACCATTTAGACTCTTGAAGACATGCTTAGAGCATGTGTGATCGATTTCAGAAATGGATGGGATAAATATTTACCATTGGCAGAATTCTCGTATAACAACAGTTATCATACGAGTATTAATGCTGCACCATTCGAAGCACTTTATGGAAGAAAGTGTAGATGCCCTATCTGTTGGGACGAAGTAGGTGACAGACAACTGACTGGTCCCGAGATCATACAGGAGACTACTAAAAAGATTTTGCAAATCAAGGAGAGATTGAAGACCGCCCAAAGTCGTTAAAAGAGCTATGCTGATGTTTGAAGGAAGCCGTTAGAATTTCAGGTTGATGACATGGTTATGTTAAAGGTGTCACCTTGGAAAGGTGTGATACGCTTTGGTAAGAGGGGTAAATTGAACCCAAGATACGTAGGACCATACAAGATCATCGAACGTATTGGACCGGTGGCTTATTGACTTAAGCTACAACAACAACTTGTTGAAGTACACAATACCTTTCACATCTCGAACCTAAGGAAATTCCTTGCAAAAGAAGATCTCACTGTTCCTCTTGAAGAAATCCAAATCGACGAGAAACTGCATTTTATAGAAGAGCCTGTCGAAATCATGGATAGTGAAGTCAAACGGCTCAAGCAAAGCAACATACCTATAGTTAGGGTTCTTTGGAATGCTCGAAGAGGTCCTGAGTTTACTTGGGAAAGAGAGGACCAGATGGAACAGAAATATCCACAACTGTTTACAAACACCACCCATTGAATAGGTATTACTTCAAATTTCGGGATGAAATTTCTTTAACGGGTAGGTACTGTCATGACCCGGATTTTTCCATGATTATATATTGAACAATATTAATATTTACATGATTAAATATTTCCAACATATTAAGCAATCAAACTTTTTAAGAATTGATTAATTGAAACGAATTTTATGTAAACGTGTGACCACCCAACTTGTCCGATGATTCACGAACGTTATAACTTGAAAATAATACGATAATATATACTTATATATATATATTTAACATGATGAAATAATAATTAAGTATCTCATTAAGTATATTAACAATGAACTATATACATAAAATGAGACTACTAACTTAAGGATTTCAACGATATATATACGTAACGATTATCGTTGTAACAACGTCTTAATATTTATATATCGTATTAAGATATATTAACACACTATATTATCATGATAATATAACAAATTTAACATCCCATTAGATATAATAACAATGGGATTAATTACATTTAACAAGGTCGTTAACTTAAAGGTTTCGAAACAACACTTACATGTAACGACTAACGATGATTTAACGACTCAGTTAAAATGTATATATATATATATATATATATATATATATATATATATATATATATATATATATATATATATATATATATATATATATATAGTGTATTAAGATGTATTAATACACATTTGAAGGACTTCAATACATATATCAAAACACTCTTACTTAACAAAAATAATCACAATTGTATTCCCATTTGTTTTCATTAAGAATTCTACTCGTATTCGCTCGGTATTTGCATTCGTATTATACCCAGCTTCTAGATGTATTTACTATTGGTATATACCAATAAAAATCTGCTCCTTAGCAGACTTAAATGATTAAGGAATATGTGGAACCAACCATTTGTCAAGTAGCATGAATTATAACAAGAAAACAAAATTAGGAATCTTTTATTTCTTTATAAACTAAAAACGTTTTTATGCATACACACCATTTCTTCATTCCATTTTCTCATACTTACACTCCCAATTCTCTCTCAAAATACTCCTAACTTCATACTTGATCATCTCCAAGTATTTTCCCCTATCATTTAGCTTCAATTACAAGCTTTAATTATCATAAAAACAACCTAAAATCAAGAAGTTGCAAGATTACTTCGAATCTTTTTAATCCAATCCAACAAGTTATCAAAGATCAAGAACTTCCATCTAATCTCAGTAACTTTTCATTCTTAATCAAGGTAATAATCTTATTCAATCTTTGGTTTAATTCCTATAAACATAACTACCTTAAATCAAGTAGTAATCTTACTTGAACTTGTTTTCGTGTCATGATTCTGCTTCAAGAACTTCCAAGCCATCAAAGATCCTTTGAAGCTCAAGTTATTTTCTCATCATTTCCAGTAGGTTTAACTACTATACCTGAGGTAGTAATGATGTTCATAACATCATTCGATTCATATATATATATATATATATATATATATATATATATATATATATATAACTATCTTATTCGAAGATTTAAACTTGTAATCATTAGAACATAGTTTAGTTAATTCTAAACTTGTTCTCATATAAAGTTAATCCTTCTAACATAACTTTTAAAATCCACTAAACACATGTTATATATCTATATGATATGCTAACTTAATGATTTAAAATCTGTAAACACGAAGAACACCGTAAAACCGGACATACGCCGTCGTAGTAAAACCGAGGGCTGTTTTGGGTTGGATAATTAAAAACTATGATAAACTTTGATTTGAAAGTTGTTCTTCTAAGAAAAATGATATTTCTTATGAACATGAAACTATATCCAAAAATCATGGTTAAACTCAAAGTTGAAGTATGTTTTTCAAAATGGTTATCAAGATGTCGTTTTTCGACGGAAATGACTACCTCTTTCAAATATGACTTGTAACCTGTAACTCCGACTATAAACCACTAATTTTTCAGTTTATTTCTAAATACTATAGTTCATTATGAAACCATATCAATTTGATTCACTTTAAACGGAGTTGTAATTAATATTTGGCGAGCAAAAGAAAATCTGCTAAAATTAACGTTGTATGGACGAAATTTATATTGTAAAAACTATATTAACCATATCCTTGCTAACTTTTACTATATATATTTGGACATGTTATCATTAGTATAACAAAATATTATAATATTAGTTAATTTCGAGATTGTATATATATATATATATATATATATATATATATATATATATATATATATATATATATATATATATAATAATCTTGGTACATTCCATGACAATAAGTATACAATACGTTTTGATAAATCCTAAGACAATAAGTATACAATACATTTTGATAAATTCTAAGACAATACATATACAATACGTCTCTGGGTTGATGCAAAGACAATACGTATACAATACGCCATGGGGTAATTCTAAGAATATATATATACCGATTATTGGACTGTTGGACATTTCGGGCTATTTAGGACTACTAACATAAAAATGTTAAAAATTAATATATAAGTATTCTATGAACTTGTTTTATTTTATTCACATGTCGTATTATTATCTGAATCATTATTATTGTTATAGGTTCGTGAATCCAAGGACAACGGCCATATTTTTAAGAAGCTGAAAACTTATTATTAATATACTTTTACTACCGTGAGTATATAGTCCCATTTTTAAACTCTAAAAATATTTTGGGATGAGAATACATGCATTTTATGTTTTACGCCATGGACGCAAGTACTTAAAATATATTCTACGTTGAGTTGTACCACCTTGCATATCTTCCCTAATAGCTTGGTAACTAATATTTACATGTTGTAAGAACATTTAAGCGCGAATCCTATTGATAGATCTATCGGGTTTGACAACCCTAACCGGGCTAGTCGCTCTAGTATCGTAAACGGTTGCATAGTACTTCGTTTTTACTACACTTGGTACAGTGTAGGGAGATTTCATAATAAAGGGAATATGCCACATTAATGGTTAAGTATGGTTACCGAAGTGCTCAACAACTTATAGAATATCTTTATTGAAATATTTATAACTATGAAATCTTGTGGTCTATATTTATATCGATGCTAGATTTAAACCTATATATCTCACTAACCTTTGTGTTGACGGTTTAAGCATGTTTATTCTCAGGTCCTTAAGAAAGTCTTCCGCTGTTGCATTATCTGAGCAAGCTGTGCATGGAGTCTCATGCTTTTGTTTAAATGAAGTGTTGCATTCAATAAAACCTTTGTCATGTATTATATTCGACTGTTATGTCACGTGTGTAGTATTTGGAAACCGATGTATTATGGGGATTATTTCGTAAATAATCGCCCACTTGTTTAAAACATGCATTATGTATAATAAGGGTGTGTCTTTTTATGAAACGAATGCAATATTTTCTAAAATATATCATATAGAGGTCAAATACCTCGCTATCAGACCAATGAATAACGTATTGCATTTATAGTAATATGGATGAGTCGTTTCATATATCATTGTCACAAATGGGGTACCAGATAGAATGAAGGTCAATTCCCCGTTTGTCAAGTTCCGACAAGACGGGGAGCCTACCATTCATTACCCTCCAAATGAAAACCCCGACTTTCTTAGGTACTAAATTGTTGCGTAATGTTTCAATCCCCGAAGCTCTTGAAGTGATAATCTTTGATCTTACCAAATCCGATAACATCTTTATAGAGAAAATACCACTAGAACACACTGACCAAATCCATCTATCCTCTTGCTCAATGTCTAGCACCAAGTCATGAATAAGATTCGCCACCTCCCTAAACTCCGCATCTGTTCTTCCGCGAGACTGTCGCACCCAATCCCAGGACCCGTTACATGATACCCCATCCCACCCCAAACGTGAATAAACCGTAGCATACGGCTCTTTCTCGAGATGAAATAGCCGCTTGAACCGCAAATATAAAGGTGTGTTTGAAACCCACATATCGAACCAAAACAATGTAATCTTGCCATTCCCAATTTGCCGTTTGAAAGACCTTGTGAATTCAACTCCAATCTCATCAAGCTTGTGCCCTATTTTAACAACATTGCTCCAAGTAGAATTGCATGTAGAACACAAACACACCCCCCTCCCCCTCACACCCCCTCCCCCGAATTATTAAAGCTTGAAACCCCGTGTATGCTTTTGATGACTTTAACCTACAAAGAGTTGGTATCAGTCAAGAACCTCCACCACCACTTGCCAATTAAAGCTATGTTTTTTGCTTTTAATGAACCAATATTTAACCCACCCTCCTCGAAATGATGAATAACATTATCCCACTTGACCCAATTAATTTTTTTACCCTCACTCGACCCACCCCAAAAATAATTACGTCTTACTCGCTCAAGTTTACAAAGCACGAAAGGCGGGGCACGGAAGAGAGAAGTAGTACAACGGCAAACTATTGAGAACCGAATTAACGAGAGTCAATCTTCCACCAAACGACATCGCACGTGCTTTCCAATCCGCAAGTCTATTTTTGAATTTGTCTAAAACCGGTTTCCAATAGAACTCCTTATTCATTTTCGCACCGATGGGAAGGCCGAGATATATACATGGAAAGGTACCCACCAAACACCTAAATAATCAGGCCAAATGCTCAACATCCGAATCATTTACACTCACCCCAAAAAGCTTGCTTTTATGATAATTAATTTTCAACCCAGAAGCAAGCTCAAAACATTTCAAAAGTTTCATGAAGTTTTCAAAGTTGTTACTACACCACTTACTAAAGAATATTGTGTCATCAGCATGTTGGAGATGAGAGATAGGAATATGATCATTACCTACCTCAACTCCCGAAAATAGATTAGCACGTACCGCAGCTTTCGTAAGCCAATTCAATCCTTCCGCCACGATAATAAATAAAAAGGTGAAAGTGGATGTAGCGGCCCGACAAAATCGTCATTGACGGCATCGTCTACTTAGGTCCCATTACGTGGTCATAAGTCTTTAAATCAACATTTGACCAAAAATATGTCGCATTTATTTCAAATGTAAAGATTGTTTCAAAGTTTACAAGAATAGTTCAACCACAAGTTACGTTACAACGATATAAGTACAATTAAAACCTATGCGACACAATTTAAAAGTAGCCAAAAGACGCTCCATGTATGCATATATACTCGACATCCAATGCAAGTATCAAAATAATGAGCGAAAGCATGTATCACATAACGTTCAAGGACCTGAGAAAAACATAGAAATCTGTCAACGAAAACGTTGGTGAAATCATAGGTTTAAGTAAGTAAGTAAGTACAAATGAACCACAAGATTTATAACATTGAAATAATAGTAAACCATTCTAAAGTTTGTTATCACGAGCACCCAATTATCAAGGCTTAACTTTCCATCCATAGAACCCCATCACAATAGTGTTAGAACATATACTGTTTCTCGAAAATATATTTCATCCAAATAACGGTAGCAAACCGTCCGAATGAGGGTTTGTCAAACCCATATGGCTATACAACATAAGTTCTCGCTTACACCCGGCAAGTGTAACTAATGATAATCGAATTGAGGATTTTGTTCTAACTCGTATGTAGAATGTTTGTTTTCGTACTTGTGTTCACTTTGTAAAATGAAACATTTATGTTTTCTCATCCCAAATGTAAGTTTAAAAGAGTAAATGTGGGACTATGATCTCACCTTGAGTGCACGAGTAATAAAGTACTTCACAAGTAAACGTGTGCAAGGACGATTGCTAGTCTTGACCTAAACAAGTAGGTTGTATCAATAACGGGAACACAATTGGTAAAAGTTGTTCAATTAGTCCTATGGCTCGTTACGACTCGAATATATTGCATGTGAATCAAATTGTCAAGTTTCATGCAAGATACAAGTATAAAAGCATGTTAGAACGATTGCCTAAACATTTGGTTAAGTTTGACTAAAAGTCAAACTTGGTCAAAGTCAAAGTCAACGGGGTCGGGTCGGGTATCCGACAATTTTTCCATGATTAGAAATCATATATGAGCATGTTATCCAAATTTCATGTTAATCGGAGTTGCAGTTAAGCGAGAAAAGAATTTATGAAAATTAAAACACAAAGAAAGTTTGGCTAGGGAATGTGCGCGGTGCGCGCACTAAAGCGTGAAACCAGGTCAGGAATTGTCTAAAGGGAGTAAGCATCTGAAACTTCAAATTTGCGTGGCGCGTGAAGGTATGCCCGGTGCGCATTCCTGGAAAAAGTGCTGGTTGCAGTATTTTGTTAAGTCTCGAACCAAAACTCAATTTAATATAACTCATGGACCGAAAACATTCAAAACGCATGCCATACATCGTTGGAAAGGTAATTTAACGAGGAGTACAACTAAACACATGTCATCAATCAATTTTTGCATTTACAACAATCAAAAACCACATTAAATGTTCATCATTAATGATATTCAAGCTCATAAATGCAACAAATGATTCGGAACCCAAATGCACACATATAGTACGCCGTTTCGTAGGTAATTACGCATAAAATACAACTAAACACTTACAATTAACATTGCAAAGCATTCAATGCATCAAAAATTCATTTTACTTTTATCAAACCCTAAATCAAAATCACAAATTTAGCAAATAAGTTTATGGAGTCTTTCTAAGTCAACCTACACATCAACTTGAAGCTAGTGATGTTAGTAACACATTTAATACATGCACTTTTAACATCTAACAACATTTAAGCAACTAAATCTCAAGATCAAACACACCCATTTCAAGTTTAATCTAGTTACATCAAAATGACAAGAACAAGCATATAAATCATATATTCATGTTAGACTTGAGCCATAGACACTAATTAACACTTTTATAAGTTAAAAACATCAAGAACAAAGAATCTAGTGATTTTAGAAAGTTACCCAAAAGTGATGAAGTTGGTATGGAATCGAAGAGGAAGTTGTAAGGATTCCAAATATGTAATTTGTTTTGATGTTGGCTTGCTAGATCGAAAATGGATGATGAATCTTTGTAGTTAGGGTTTGAGAGAAAAGTAGAAGTATTAAGATGAAGATGAGAGGTGAATGAATGGTGAGAGGTGGGTTTGACTAGTTCACTAGTCACCACTTTGCCCACTTGACAACATTAGTCCCTCGAGTTTAAAAGCGGGTGCGTGAATTACTAAACTAGATATTTTAAAAACGCGTATTAACGGAGGATGTTATAATTATATAACGGACTTTAAAATAGTATAATGAAAGATAAACGGAAAAAGGCGGGATGTTACAGTGGATCCCCTTGCCGCACCCCTCGTTCAAGTTTAAATTCTGAAGTGGGTGATCCGTTAACCAATATAGATATGGAAGCCGACCTAAGACACGCCAAAATCCATTTCATCCATTTGTCCCCAAAACCCCTGAAAGTCATCATATCCATAATGAAATCCCAATTTAAGCTATCAAAGGCTTTCTCAAAATCCACCTTGAAGACTAGGCTTGCCAGTTTTTTATTTCTCAAGAAATCAAGTGTTTCATTAGCAATTAACGCACTGTCCATAATAATACGCCCCTTTATAAATGCACTTCGTTCATACCCCACAAGTTTTGGGATCACCTTTTTGATACGGTTAGATAGAAGCTTCGAGACAATTTTATAATAACATCCAATTAAACTAATCGGACGATAATCATTAAGAGTCGTTGGTCCCTGCTTCTTCGGAATTAGGGTGACAAAAGAGGCGTTACAACCATTCGAAATTTCACCCTTGTCCCAAAAAAATCTAATCGTTTCGGTAAGGTCCGTACGGATAGTACTCTAAAATTTCTTGTTGAATCCATCGGGCCCTGGAGCCTTTAAACTAGCACAACCCTTGACCACACCCCAAATTTCCTCATCCGAAAAACCTTGATCCAATAGAGCCGCCTCTGTTTCAGTAAGTCGAAAACCAACAGACCCATCACCATCTAAATTCCCTCGGCCCAAGTCAGCTTTGTTGGAAGCCTGGTAGGGTTTATCAGGCCCAAAATATGTACTGGACTGATCAACTGGTCCGTAGCTGTTCGCGACCAGGCCCATAACATTCTGATTCAAATCAGCCATTCTTGGTCTGTTGCAAATGGCATCGCTGAATAACATTTTAAAGTGATTAAAACCTAATTTTTTGACCTCACTTGGATTATCATTCCACAAACCATTAATATTGAGACCCCGAAAGTTACACTTTTTATATTTATGACGAATGGAGTTGTGGAATAATTTGGAATTTTCATCTCCATCAAGGACCCATCTAATACGCGCTTTTTGCCTTAACATATCCGCCTTGACCTTCTCCTTTTCTAACCACTTTTTTCTACATTCAAGCCAAATAGTACACTCTCCATCAGTAATGGAATTTAGTTCAGCTTTCTTTTCCCATTCACTTACTTCTTTCCTCAAGGTATTGATTTCATAATCAAGGGTCCCAAACGAGTCTTTACTCCACGTTTTAAGCTTCGACTTAACATTCTTTAATTTGTCCTGAAATATACAATCTTTCCTATAACCTTGAACCGGCATCAACCAAGCATCGTAGATTACTTGCCCCACATCCTCTTTATCACACCAAGCATCGAAAACTTTAAAAGTTTTGGGGACCAAAATCAACAATTTTATCTCGCAAAACTACTGGACAATGGTCCGATAACTTTCGATCCAAGGCAATAATGGAAAGATCCTCCCATAGGTTTAAAAATTTTTCCGTCATTATAAATCTATCAAGCCTATTAAATTTAGTTCCATCATCATTAATACGCGTAAATTGTCTCCCACTGATCGGAATCTCAATCAAGCAATTCTTAGAAATGAAGTTGTTAAACCTAGTAGCATGATATTTAAGGAATTGACTATTTAGACGATCCGAACTATCTCGAACCCTCATTGAAATCACCGCAAAGTAACCACGCCGAATCGTTGGCCATTAGAAGATTTTCAAGAGAATCCAACATAATCTTCTTACCACTATCGTCATTAGGACCATAGATATTAACAATAAAGGATTCTTCCCCGGACGCTTTCCATTTACCTCGAATGGCAAAGAAGAATTCATTTCCCATTGCATCACTAGCCTTGAAACAGCAAGTGTCCCACACAAGTAATAACCCACCTGAATTACCCACAACCTCCTTTTGAATATACCCAAAATTACTATTACCCCACAGCGCTTCAACCCATTGACCACTAACACTATAACATTTGGTTTCTTGAAAGGCCACAACAAAAGGCCTTTTGGAACGACATATCTCTTTAACCCACCCAAATTTACCCGCAACCGCAAAACCCCTGACATTTAAAGAGATAATCTTCATTAAGGAAACAAAAACTAACGAGAGAAAATAAGTCAGACTTAGATATGGTCTGAGGTAGGCCACCTCAAACCAATTTGCTCCCCATATTTCTTCAATTCTTCGTTAGAAAAGGACACACCTCTTTCAGTCCCATTCTTCAATGTTATTTTCTTCTCATTGCCCTGGATCCTCGGTTTCACCTTAGACATTTTTGCCATAAGATTTACAACAATACACCATAGCTTTATCGATATTCGAACAGCCTCTAGCCATCGATTTGAACCTCATGATTCTTGAAGATGCTCTACAATTGCCTATATGTTTCCAATAACAATCACTGCAATTGGATACTTCCACCGAACCACTCGACTCCTTCGGTATACACCTTGAGGATTTGGATTTATCCTTCGACTGTGTTCTCCTGGAATTCTTGCCTTGATTGTTTCCCAAATTGTTGTACCCATCCAAATGTAAGACCCGTTTATTCGTACGATGTATATATGAAGAGCACGTACGATGTATAACGAATATATATATATATATATATATATATATATATATATATATATATAAAGAATGTATATATGTATATCGAGTATGTGTATATGTTGTATACATATATATATATATATATATATATATATATATATATATATATATATATATATATATATATATATATATATATATATATATATATATATATATATAGTGTACAAGGGTTGAACGAAGGGTTGTATAATTGTATAAATATGATTGTACGATGCGTGTATGAATAGTACCAAGCTTGTACGTGTTGCTTGTTTGAATGTCAAAGAAAACTGAACGTTGTTTGAGTTACAAAGTGTGTACGTACCTTTTCGACCCTAAATCAAGTTTGAGTTGATGTTTCAAAACCTTAACATTAGAAAGGAAATCTTATAACATTTCCAACGATATTTGATTCATCGAAAACGGAGTTAAGGTCAAAAATTTATGGCCGAAACAAGTTGCTGAAGTTCGGATGAAATAGGCTAACTCCGCGGCGCGACCAGAATCTCCACGGCGCGACTTTTGCCTATTTTGAGGGTCAGAAGGCTTGGAAATGTGAACTAAAATCACCCTTTAAGCCATGCGGAGGGTTTACTCCGCGGCGCGACGAGAGGCACGATCTGATGCTTTCCAATCTTTTAATGAGCTTAATGAAGGTTAAAGTTGTCTTTTTGCTTATGGACAGTTTGAGGGCCACATATCTGGCCAAAATCTTATCCCCATCTCATTTTCTTCATTCTCCTTCCCTCCCACTCACACACCAAACTCTAGAGAGAGAGTAAAGGGTTTAGAGAGAAAAAGCTCGAATTGGGGAAGAAGAAGAGTGTTTTGGGTCGGTCACAAGAGTTAAAATTGTTCTCCTCGTTCACGACTACGTTTTGGTAGTGTTGGTAAGTTCTAACTCCGAATTTCATTGTTTGATTTGATATTCAAAGTTAGGGTTTGAACTTGTTTGTTGAGAAACCCATTTAAACTCATGAAGTGAGTTTAGTGTTGCTAGTAATTGGGTTTTATAGTGTCATTGGTGGATTTTAGGTTGGTTGATGTTTTGGTCAATTTTAAGGCTTGCAAAATGAGTTTAATCACTAGGTTTAGTGATTATGAAAGTATTGAAATACATTTGGGCTTATTTAGTTGACTAATTTTGAGTTGGGTCAAACTTGATGGTGACACTAGTTTTGGTCAAAGGGATGTTAAACACTTTTGTTAAGTGTTAAATGGCGTTTTTGAATGAAAGTAAACGTGGGAAGTGATTTTGGGTAAATGATATTTTTAACATAAGTCAAACGTGGTCATAAGCAATATGGGTCGATATTGCACGTGTTGGGGTTTTTGGTGTATTTGGCGTTTGAAATGATTACTACCTAAGTAGTAATTTAATGTTAAGACCTAGGTTTGGTCTAATTGGTGTAAAGTATGATTTGGGATAAATTGTACTTTGTTGTGGGATTTGAATTACCACCCGTAGTGGTAGTTGGTGAAGTCCACTTTAGGTGTCTAAATGGGTAGATTGTGGAGGTAGGTATAAACCCTTGGTTAAGGGTGTTGGCGTCAAATCCTCTTGTAGAGAATGTATGTTGAATATGTGTATACCTATATGCATATTATAGGTAAAGGTTTGCTCGGTTGCATTGGAGGCGATTTACATACATGACTTGTGCGGGCTTTTCAAGGTGAGTGGAATAATTATACGTGTACGTATATAATGTATTTATTTGTGTAGGATGGATATGTGTTGTCTATACCACCCATGAGTTAGTGATATATGTTGTTTTACACTAACGGTTGTTATGAATGAATATGTGTTGTCGTTACCACCCATGAGTTAGTGATATATGTCGTTGTACACTAACGATTGTTATAAACGGATATGTGTTGTCGTTACCGCCCAAGGGTTAGTGATATATGTCATTGTACACTAACGGTTGTTATGAACACCGATGAGAAATTCGAGTACCATCCCCGTGTGCGAATGGTTAACCATGGTTATGTGTTGTAGTGTAGCATATTATATTGTTCTAGTTATATATGCTATTGTTTGTGCTAGCTTATGGTCTTGAAGTTTTAGCGTTATACTTTGCGATGGTATGATATATAAATTGCTAGCGGGTATGAGGTAATTGTGTAAGTGATTGCAAGTAAGTAGGTTATATATGTATATGTAAAATTATTGCATTCACAAAGCTTTATGCTTACCCCTCTCGCTGTTTACCTTTTTACAGGTATTGTGTGATGAAGCTTTCTAGATGTTAGACTAGAGGCTTAGGAGTGCTTGGGCTCGACGGGGTAGCCATTGGATATTGGACGTGGATTGGGGACTTGGTAGATCCTCGGGATTATTCTCTTGGTATCGGGTTGGGCTATTGTGTGTTAACCACGGTGTTGAGTAAATGTTTCGAGGTTGTATCGTTTGGTTATGTCGAGTCAAACTTTGTATGCAAA
Source organism: Rutidosis leptorrhynchoides (assembly GCF_046630445.1). Taxonomy (NCBI): domain Eukaryota; kingdom Viridiplantae; phylum Streptophyta; class Magnoliopsida; order Asterales; family Asteraceae; genus Rutidosis; species Rutidosis leptorrhynchoides. The sequence goes on from NC_092334.1 coordinate 265,486,407, forward strand.
ATACATTCTTGAAGGATGTATGGCGCCATTTATAAACCAAGAGTCGAGATAAAACGTTAACTGTGTTATTATGATAAATTGTATACGGAAAACTATTTTTTTAATAGTTTGTGTACTTGGATGTTAATGGGACCTAACTTATAAAAAAATGTGCTTCTTTTTTGGTAAACGGATTTAGGGTTGTTACACAGAATCAGTGTGTGAAATATTAGTGGAATTAGACTGCAGATTCCTAACCTTATTTTGAGGTGAGATTGGAACCGATGGTAAGTCAATTGGGTTAACATGACTAGAATTGGTTTTACTTAAGCCCCCTTCTCATTACCCACAAACTTAACATTAGGCCCATTTAGAATCCCCTCAATCGTTTGATCCACAACCTTCTCCATCCCACTTGGGCCAAGCCTACTACACAACTCATCGCCACCATCTGACTGAATATTATCCGGCCCATAATTATTGGACTTTGAAGGTACAATATTCGAATTGGAATTGGGCTTGTTGTCTTTAACATAATCAGCACCATGTACCACGTCCTGTCCAATCTCTGCATTAATTTCGAGAGACTCTTTGTCTCATTTGTTATCTTTACGTTCATATGAACGGTTACCACTGACCTCGATATTCACAAAAGTGTTATTATTATTTTCATTGGAACCCTTCACATCGCTGCCTATCTCATCTAGTGTTTCTGGCACCGCTTCGATATCATCAAAAAGTTCATTGATCCCAAAGAACTTGCATGGATCATCATCTAGGGTTTTACCATCCTTGCCGGAAGTGCTTTCCGACCTCTCTTCATTGGACAGGTTATCATCCAAATTATCATCAGATTGCAGGACCTCGTTATATAGACTAAACTCGTCCTAAGAAGGTCCCGAATAACAATCACTATCCGAAACCATATCAGAATTGATACTAGACTTAGAGAAGTCAGATGAATCTGAGATATTGCCCTTGTGACCCCTATATTTCGGATTTTCTGAAAAACCTATACCTTCTTCTTCAACATTGATAAAATAGAATTTGGACTTGTACTTCAGTTTCAGGCAACCCTTGACAATCTCAGGCTCGTTTAATGTGACGACCCGGAAATTTCGGACCAAATTTAAACTTAATCTTTAAATGATTTAGACACAGTAAGCAAAGTCTAGTAGTTTGCATCTCAAAAATTTTGAACTGTTTCATATATTCATTTGACCTTCGACTATTCTCGACGATTCACGAACAATTAATTGTAAATAGATAGGTGTGTCTATATATATATATATATATATATATATATATATATATATATATATATATATATATATATATATATATATATATATATATATATATATATATATATATAAGTGGTAATTGGAAATATAAATTGAAATATTATATATTATTGCTATTAAAATTCATTTATGTAAAATAAAATAAAAATAGGATATTATAATAATTATTATTTAGAACATATTTATATATAATAAAGTATATTAAAAATAAATATTAATTAAATGTAATGCTTGTATGTTGTTTCGACCGATATTAAACAAGTCTAAATATGAATTTATGTGCTTTTAAAATAAACGGTGATCCAAAAATGAGTTATATAAACTATAGGCTTATTGAAAATATAATTCGGAACTTTTTGTTTAATTTTAATATTTTTTATATTTTACTTGGGGTTGAGAGTAAATAATTAATGTAATTCTTATTTAATAATTTATGATCGAATTTTGTACCATAATGACCAAAATAAATAAATATATTTAATTTAAAAATTTGGGATTTTTTCAAAGATATTTATCTGTCACTAATTAACAATGGAATACAATATAATACCCCTATTAAAATATCGGTACAAGAATTTAAAAACCACGGCTGCTAACTATTGCACATGATTGAAATTTGATTACTGTTCTTGGATTCAATAATAATTTGATATAATATTACATATATAAATATATGTATATGTATATTCTTATTGTGAACTAGAAACTAAAAACCATCCCCTAGCATTCTCCATCACCTAGCATCCTCACTCAACCGGCCACCATCACCACCGTGCCGCCACCACTTCACCCCGGCCAACCACCAAAACCATCCTTAACCATTCGATGTTCCTGTGTGTATCATCACCAACGAAGACATCTTTGATCACCTCACCATCCTCCCTCACTACCATCGACAACCACAATACCACCTCAAACCATCATTCATTTACCACTCCTGCTGTACGGGTTTTTGTTCCTTTTCGCTGAATCAACAAAACCAACATCTCGTTTCTTTCCTACTTCGAATAAAAATCACCACCACAACCGAGACCATCTTCACCGTTACAAACCACCAACGATCACCCCATTAATTTTTTTTCCTTCTTTTTCTTCTTACCTGCTGCTGCTATGTAACTTCTGCAACCATCGCAACCCTCTCTCTCTCTCATCCTCTCTCTCTCTCACTTCAATTTCCTGTTTATTTTCGTTGAAACCCTCACCACAGACTATTGTTTCTGCTGCAACACCTTCATTTATGTTCTTGTTCAGCGAGTTAAAGGTCACAATTATGATAAGTGAACGAGGAGAAGAGGATGGTAACCGAAAGGTTGAGGTTGATGTGTTGTTCCTGTCTAAATATTTAAGAAGTAAAGACAATAATATTATTAGATGTTTGACGATGGTTCTGTGACTACAAGGATGATGATTACCGATGATATCAGATGATGTATGGTGATTATGATGATGATAGAAAGGAATAACGATGATGATGATGGACGGTTTTACAATAGAAGATGTTGATGCCGTTAAGTTGCTAGTATGATGATGACAGCTATATGATGATAATGATGATAATGGCATGATGATGATAATCATGAAGATGATAATTGATCGAGCTGTATATTTTTCCTTTTTGTAACCCCACGCGATTTCTTTAGATTAGGTATAAAAAATTTATATTTGGAATTAATATTATTTATATCTAAAATAATATTTTGATATTTATCACAAAACAGAATCGAATGGTTTTAAAGATGTGTTTGTAATTTATATCAGAGAAACTGGATAGCTCAGCTGGTTAGGAGTGTTGTGGTGTAAGTTAGAGGTCGCGAGATCGAGTCTCGTTCCGGGCAGTTTAATTCTTTTTAATGCTTCTAAGGTATTATTTGTTGTATTTATTATTATTATTATTATTATTATTATTATTATTATTATTATTATTATTATTATTATTATTATTATTATTATTATTATTATTATTATTATTATTATTATTAGTGTTATTATTATTAGATTTATAACAATTATCATTATTATTACTAATAAAATTATTAACTATCAATTATTGTTATTAGTATAATTATAGTTACAATTATAATTATTATTAGTATTATTGTTGAGTTAATTATTATTATTACTATAATAAATGCAATTAAATATTATTATTATCATTAAAATGAGTATTATTATCATAATTATAATTATTACTTTCATCATTAATATTAATATTAAGTTATTACTATATTATTATTAATATAAGTATTAAGTATTATTATTAGTATTATCATTTAGGTTATTATTATTGGTATCATTTTTATAATTATTATTATTATTATTATTATTATTATTATTATTATTATTATTATTATTATTATTATTATTATTATTATTATTATTATTATTATTATTATTATTATTATTATTAACATAAGTATCATTACTAGCAATATCATTATATTTATTAGTATTTATTATTAATAAGGTTAGTATTATTGTTATTAGTAAATCATTATTATCAGAACTATCATTTTAACAAATAAATATTGTGTATATAAAAATATACTTATACTAAAATTATATTAATACTACCTATAATTATATATTAAAAATATTAACATTTCTATTATGTATATACCAAATAAATACATATATAACATGCGATTCAAGATATAAAATATATTAGAATTCAGTACAAATTATATATAAAACTACAACACTAAATATATAAATACTATATAATTAATAGATGGAATTATTTGATTTTCATTATTTGTTTTAATATATATAACTGATATAGGTTCATGAATCCGAGGTCAACCCTGCATTGTTCAGTTTCGTCATATGTATTTTTACTACAAAATACAGTATTGTGAGTTTCATTACTCCCTTTTTATATGTATTTTTGGGACTGAGAATACATGCGCCGATTTTATTAATGTTTTACGAAATAGACACAAGTGATCAAAAACTACATTCTATGGCTGGATTATGAATATTGAATATCACCCCATTTTAGCTTGGTAACCTAATGATTAGGAAACAGGTATGGCCCCTAATCGACGCGAATCCTAAAGATAGATCTATGGACCTCGACAAGTCCCATCCGGGGTACGGATGCTTTAGTACTTCGAGATTATTATTATTATACAGGCGAGATGTTCTGTTTGGGGATATTCTATGCATTAAAGTTAAGTCGGTTATCAAGCGTTCACCATATGAATGATTTTTAATTCGCGGGTTACGCATGTTATTATGTACTCGGGTTACGTGTACAATTGAATATCTGAAATCTTGTGGTCTATTAAAATGATGGAAATGAATGTTTATGATAAACTAATGAACTCACCAACCTTTTAGTTGACACTTTAAAGCATGTTTATTCTCAGGTATGAAAGAAATCTTCCGCTGTGTATTTGCTCATTTTAGAGATATTACTTGGAGTCATTCATGACATATTTCAAAAGACGTTGCATTTGAGTCGTTGAGTTCATCAAGATTATTATTAAGTCAATTATAGTTGGATGTATTATGAAATGGTATGCATGCCTTCAACTTTCATTGTAATGAAAGCTTGTCTTTTAAAAACTAATGCAATGTTTGTAAAATGTATCATATAGAGGTCAAGTACCTCGCGATGTAACCAAATGTAATGTATTCGTCTAGATGGATTAGGACGGGTCGTTATATGTGGTATCAGAGAGGTGGTCTTAGCGAACCAGGTCTTGCATTAGTGTGTCTAACTGATAGTTGTTTAGATGCATTAGTGGGTCTGGACTTCGACCGTGTCTGCATGTCAAAAGTTTTGCTTATCATTTTGTGTTGAAAATTACTTGCTTACCATTCTTAGTCTAGACACATCTTACTACATTGATTGCATGAATAGTGTATAGACAAAAATTCATTTCTTAGCGTATCTGTTACTGTTACCTTTGCCTGACAGCTTTCGAAATTTTCTCCGTAATCTGCGAAATCTTTATGCTATATATATAGATATTCTATGTAATTAGAATACCACCCGATAGCCAGAAAATCATTTCATATCGAAATATCCTTTATTCGCTCGTACGAAATGGAACTCGACACTAGTTCAAGTTCCTCGAATTCCGATAGCTATTCCGATATGGAGTTTCACTCGAGCTCCGAAAGCAGCGTCACCAGAATAGATCAACTAATCAGTCATCATCAATTCATCTGATGGGTTCGTTGTCGACTTAATCAATGGAGACGAGAAGAAGGCGATCTTTTCCACCAACCAAATTCACCTCTTGGTGAAGAACCTGAAGCACTTACCGGTGAATGCATCCGAAACACCATTTTCAGTCTCACTTCCAGAGTATCTCGTTACAATTATATACTATCTCAGATTCTAGATCTTATTCATCCACTCGTTCCGACCGACAATCATCTCGGAGTAATGGAAGAAGTCAAATAGCTTCGCGCTCGAATAATCAATTTAGAGAATATGGTACAAAATTTACCAGCTTCAGCAACATCACCAGGACCAACAACACCACCAACATCCACACCAGTACCACCAACAACCTAAGTTTCAACATCACACACCTCAACATCACAATCTATACTTTCAAGCATAATCATCGTTCTACATGACGTTCTACATCATTTATCTTCGTTCGACATGGTGATTATGTAATCTCTAATGTTTTAAAGATTATATATTCTTGTTCTAACGGTAAATCAAATGAGTTTAATATCATATTGACTCCTTAAATCCATGGTTACATCTGAAGAATATATATATATATGTATATATGTTTTCATAAAGATTGTAATTAAAAATTCTTTTGTACAAACTGTTAATGGTGAAAATATTTTAACGGGTAGGTAATACCCGAGGAATATTTAGATTTCACATTAATAAGTACACTGTACATTCTTCGAATCTGATTCAACAGTCATTTACTATCCTACTTACATCCACAGATATACGTATCCGTTCACCGCAGAATAACTATTTTCATTCAATTTCATATTTGGATTTTGACCTATCAGAATCCAACAAGTGGCATAATGAAGAAAACATTTGACAAAATAAAATTTGTTAGAAACAAACAAATTAACTATGAGAAATTTTGTTAAGAATCCACGCTAACTGTTCCTAGCTAATTGTTCCTAGCTAACTGATTACATTTTATTTATCGTAATTTAATTATCGCAATTTACATTCTCGCAATTTTATTTATCATCATTTAATTTCTGTTATTTATTTTACGCACTTTATTTATCGTCATTTAATTTCTGTTATTTATTTTACGCACTTTAAATATCGGGACACGTATACAAGGTTTTGATATATCGTATCGACGCATCTATATATATTATTTGGAATAACCATAGACACTCTATATGCAGTAATGCTTGAGTTAGCTATACAGAGTTGAGGTTGATTCTATAATAATATATATACTTTGAGTTGTGATCGAGTCTGAGACACGTACACGGGTCACGATACGTATTAATTAATTCGAATATTATATATTAAGCTATATATGAATTATTGGACTGTTAACTGTGGACTATCATGAAAGGACCCGTCCTAATCCATCTGGACGAATACATTACATTTGGTTACATCGCGAGTGAAATGTCCCGTTCTTATTGATTAAAAACGTTCCATATTAATTGATTTCGTTGCGAGGTTTTGACCTCTATATGAGACGTTTTTCAAAGACTGCATTCATTTTAAAACAAACCATAACCTTTGTTTCATCAAAAAAGGTTTAAAAAGCTTTACGTAGATTATCAAATAATGATAATCTAAAATATCCTGTTTACACACGACCATTACATAATGGTTTACAATACAAATATGTTACAACAAAATAAGTTTCTTGAATGCAGTTTTTACACAATATCATACAAGCATGGACTCCAAATCTCGTCCTTATTTAAGTATGCGACAGCGGAAGCTCTTAATAATCACCTGAGAATAAACATGCTTAAAACGTCAACAAAAATGTTGGTGAGTTATAGGTTTAACCTATATATATCAAATCGTAACAAAAGACCACAAGATTTCATATTTCAATACACATCCCATACATAGAGATTAAAATCATTCATATCGTGAACACCTGGTAACCGACATTAACAAGATGCATATATAAGAATATCCCCATCATTCCGGGACACCCTTCAAATATGATATAAATTTCGAAGTACTAAAGCATCCGGTACTTTGGATGGGGTTTGTTAGGCCCAATAGATCTATCTTTAGGATTCGTGTCAATTAGAGTGTCTGTTCCCTAATTCTTAGATTACCAGACTTAATAAAAAGGGGCATATTCGATTTTGATAATTCAACCATAGAATATAGTTTCACGTACTTGTGTCTATTTTATAAATCATTTATAAAACCTGCATGTATTCTCATCCCAAAAATATTAGATTTTAAAAGTGGGACTATAACTCACTTTCACAGATTTTTACTTCATCGGGAAGTAAGACTTGACCACTGGTTGATTCACGAACCTATAAAAATATATACATATATATCAAAGTATGTTCAAAATATATTTACAACACTTTTAATATATTTTGATTTTTTAAGTTTATTAAGTCAGCTGTCCTCGTTAGTAACCTACAACTAGTTGTCCACAGTTAGATGTACAGAAATAAATCGATAAATATTATCTTGAATCAATCCATGACCCAGTGTATACGTATCTCAGTATTGATCACAACTCAAACTATATATATTTTGGAATCAACCTCAACCCTGTATAGCTAACTCCAACATTCACATATAGAGTGTCTATGGTTGTACCGAAATATATATAGATGTGTCGACATGATAGGTCGAAACATTGTATACGTGTCTATGGTATCTCAAGATTACATAATATACAATACAAGTTGATTAAGTTATGGTTGGAATAGATTTGTTACCAATTTTCACGTAGCTAAAATGAAAAAAATTATCCAATCTTGTTTTACCCATAACATCTTCATTTTAAATCCGTTTTGAGTGAATCAAATTGCTATGGTTTTATATTGAACTCTATTTTATGAATATAAATAGAAAAAGTATAGGTTTATAGTCGGAAAAATAAGTTACAAATCGTTTTTGTAAAGGTAGTCATTTCAGTCGAAAGAACGACGTCTAGATGACCATTTTAGAAAACATACTTCCACTTTGAGTTTAACCATAATTTTTGGATATAGTTTCATGTTCATAATAAAAATCATTTTCCCAGAATAACAACTTTTAAATCAAAGTTTATCATAGTTTTTAATTAACTAACCCAAAACAGCCCGCGGTGTTACTACGACGGCGTAAATCCGGTTTTACGGTGTTTTTCGTGTTTCCAGGTTTTAAATCATTAAGTTAGCATATCATATAGATATAGAACATGTGTTTAGTTAATTTTAAAAGTCAAGTTAGAAGGATTAACTTTTGTTTGCGAACAAGTTTAGAATTAACTAAACTATGTTCTAGTGATTACAAGTTTAAACCTTCGAATAAGATAGCTTTATATGTATGAATCGAATGATGTTATGAACATCATTACTACCTTAAGTTCCTTGGATAAACCTACTGGAAAAGAGAAAAATAGATCTAGCTTCAACGGATCCTTGGATGGCTCGAAGTTCTTGAAGCAGAATCATGACACGAAAACAAGTTCAAGTAAGATCATCACTTGAAATAAGATTGTTATAGTTATAGAAATTGAACCAAAGTTTGAATATGATTATTACCTTGTATAAGAATGATAACCTACTGTAAGAAACAAAGATTTCTTGAGGTTGGATGATCACCTTACAAGATTGGAAGTGAGCTAGCAAACTTGAAAGTATTCTTGATTTTATGTAACTAGAACTTGTAAAATATATGAAGAACACTTAGAACTTGAAGATAGAACATGAGAGAGATCAATTAGATGAAGAAAATTGAAGAATGAAAGTGTTTGTAGGTGTTTTTGGTCGTTGGTGTATGGATTAGATATAAAGGATATGTTATTTTATTTTCATGTAAATAAGTCATGAATGATTACTCATATTTTTGTAATTTTATGAGATATTTCATGCTAGTTGCCAAATGATGTTTCCCAAATGTGTTAGGTGACTCACATGGGCTGCTAAGAGCTGATCATTGGAGTGTATATACCAATAGTACATACATCTAAAAGCTGTGTATTGTACGAGTACGAATACCGGTGCATACGAGTAGAATTGTTGATGAAACTGAACGAGGATGTAATTGTAAGCATTTTTGTTAAGTAGAAGTATTTTGATAAGTGTATTGAAGTCTTTCAAAAGTGTATAAATACATATTAAAACACTACATGTATATACATTTTAACTGAGTCGTTAAGTCATCGTTAGTCGTTACATGTAAGTGTTGTTTTGAAACCTTTAGGTTAACGATCTTGTTAAATGTTGTTAACCCAATGTTTATAATATCAAATAAGATTTTAAATTATTATATTATCATGATATTATCATGTATGAATATCTCTTAATATGATATATATACATTAAATGTCTTTACAACGATAATCGTTACATATATGTCTCGTTTAAAAATCATTAAGTTAGTAGTCTTGTTTTTACATATGTAGTTCATTGTTAATATACTTAATGATATGTTTACTTATCATAGTATCATGTTAACTATATATATATCCATATATATGTCATCATATAGTTTTTACAAGTTTTAACGTTCGTGAATCACCGGTCAACTTGGGTGGTCAATTGTCTATATGAAACATATTTCAATTAATCAAGTCTTAACAAGTTTGATAGCTTAACATGTTGGAAACATTTAATCATGTAAATATAAATCTCAATTAATATATATAAACATGGAAAAGTTCGGGTCACTACAGTACTTACCCGTTAAATAAATTTCGTCCCGAAATTTTAAGCTGTTGAAGGTGTTGACGAATCTTCTGGAAATAGATGCGGGTATTTCTTCTTCATCTGATCTTCACGCTCCCAGGTGAACTCGGGTCCTCTACGAGCATTCCATCGAACCTTAACAATTGGTATCTTGTTTTGCTTAAGTCTTTTAACCTCACGATCCATTATTTCGACGGGTTCTTTGATGAATTGGAGTTTTTCGTTGATTTGGATTTCATCTAACGGAATAGTGAGATCTTCATTAGCAAAACATTTCTTCAAATTCGAGAAGTGGAAAGTGTTATGTACAGCCGCGAGTTGTTGAGGTAACTCAAGTCGGTAAGCTACTGGTCCGACACGATCAATAATCTTGAATGGTCCAATATACCTTGGATTTAATTTCCCTCGTTTACCAAATCGAACAACGCCTTTCCAAGGTGCAACTTTAAGCATGACCATCTCTCCAATTTCAAATTCTATATCTTTTCTTTTAATGTCAGCGTAGCTCTTTTGTCGACTTTGGGCGGTTTTCAACCGTTGTTGAATTTGGATGATCTTCTCGGTAGTTTCTTGTATAATCTCAGGACTCGTAATCTGTCTATCCCCCACTTCACTCCAACAAATCGGAGACCTACACTTTCTACCATAAAGTGCTTCAAACAGCGCCATCTCAATGCTTGAATGGTAGCTGTTGTTGTAGGAAAATTCTGCTAATGGTAGATGTCGATCCCAACTGTTTCCGAAATCAATAACACATGCTCGTAGCATGTCTTCAAGCGTTTGTATCATCCTTTCGCTCTGCCCATCAGTTTGTGGATGATAGGCAGTACTCATGTCTAGACGAGTTCCTAATGCTTGCTGTAATGTCTGCCAGAATCTTGAAATAAATCTGCCATCCCTATCAGAGATAATAGAGATTGGTATTCCATGTCTGGAGACGACTTCCTTCAAATACAGTCGTGCTAACTTCTCCATCTTGTCATCTTCTCTTATTGGCAGGAAGTGTGCTGATTTGGTGAGACGATCAACTATTACCCAAATAGTATCAAAACCACTTGCAGTCCTTGGCAATTTAGTGATGAAATCCATGGTAATGTTTTCCCATTTCCATTTCGGGATTTCGGGTTGTTGAAGTAGACCTGATGGTTTCTGATGCTCAGCTTTGACCTTAGAACACGTCAAACATTCTCCTATGTATTTAGCAACATCGGCTTTCATACCCGGCCACCAAAAATGTTTCTTGAGATCCTTGTACATCTTCCCCGTTCCAGGATGTATTGAGTATCTGGTTTTATGAGCTTCTCTAAGTACCATTTCTCTCATATCTCCAAATTTTGGTACCCAAATCCTTTCAGCCCTATACCGGGTTCCATCTTCCCGAATATTAAGATGCTTCTCCGATCCTTTGGGTATTTCATCCTTTAAATTTCCCTCTTTTAAAACTCCTTGTTGCGCCTCCTTTATTTGAGTAGTAAGGTTATTATGAATCATTATATTCATAGATTTTACTCGAATGGGTTCTCTGTCCTTCCTGCTCAAGGCATCAGCTACCACATTTGCCTTCCCCGGGTGGTAACGAATCTCAAAGTCATAATCATTCAATAATTCAATCCACCTACGCTGCCTCATATTCAGTTGTTTCTGATTAAATATGTGTTGAAGACTTTTGTGGTCGGTATATATAATACTTTTGACCCCATATAAGTAGTGGCTCCAAGTCTTTAATGCAAAAACAACCGCGCCTAATTCTAAATCATGCGTCGTATAATTTCGTTCGTGAATCTTCAATTGTCTAGACGCATAAGCAATCACCTTCGTTCGTTGCATTAATACACAACTGAGACCTTGCTTTGATGCATCACAATAAATCACAAAATCATCATTCCCTTCAGGCAATGACAATATAGGTGCCGTAGTTAGCTTTTTCTTCAATAACTAAAACGCTTTCTCTTGTTCATCATTCCATTCAAATTTCTTCCCTTTATGCGTTAATGCAGTCAAGGGTTTTGCTATTCTGGAAAAGTCTTAGATGAACCTTCTGTAGTAACCAGCTAGTCCTAAAAACTGGCGTATGTGTTTCGGAGTTTTTGGGGTTTCCCACTTTTCAACAGTTTCTATCTTTGCCGGATCCACCTTAATACCTTCTTTGTTCACTATGTGACCGAGGAATTGAACTTCTTCCAACCAAAATGCACACTTTGAAAACTTAGCGTACAATTCTTCCTTCCTCAATACTTCTAACACCTTTCTCAAATGTTCACCGTGTTCTTGGTCATTCTTTGAGTAAATAAGTATGTCATCAATGAAAACAATGACAAACTTGTCAAGGTATGGTCCACACACTCGGTTCATAAGGTCCATGAACACAGCTGGTGCATTAGTTAAACCAAACGGCATGACCATAAACTCGTAATGACCGTAACGTGTTCTGAAAGCAGTCTTTGGAATATCATCTTCTTTCACCCGCATTTGATGATACCCGGAACGTAAGTCAATCTTTGAATAAACAGACGAGCCTTGTAATTGATCAAATAAGTCGTCGATTCTCGGTAGTGGGTAGCGGTTCTTGATGGTAAGTTTGTTCAACTCTCGGTAGTCGATACACAACCTGAATGTACCATCTTTCTTCTTGACAAACAAAACAGGAGCTCCCCACGGTGATGTGCTTGGTCGAATGAAACCACGCTCTAAAAGTTCTTGTAATTGGCTTTGCAGTTCTTTCATCTCGCTGGGTGCGAGTCTGTAAGGAGCACGAGCTATTGGTGCAGCTCCTGGTACAAGATCTATTTGAAATTCAACGGATCGATGTGGGGGTAATCCCGGTAATTCTTTCGGAAATACATCGGGAAATTCTTTTGCAATGGGAACATCATTGATGCTCTTTTCTTCAGTTTGTACTTTCTCGACGTGTGCTAGAACAGCATAGAAACCTTTTCTTATTAGTTTTTGTGCCTTCAAATTACTAATAAGATATAGCTTCGTGTTGCCCTTTTCTCCGTACACCATTAAGGGTTTTCCTTTTTCTCGTATAATGCGAATTGCATTTTTGTAACAAACGATCTCTGCTTTCACTTCTTTCAACCAGTCCATACCAATTATCACATCAAAACTCCCTAACTCTACTGGTATCAAATCAATCTTAAATGTTTCGATAACCAGTTTAATTTCTCGATTCCGATATATATTATCTGCTGAAATTAATTTACCATTTGCTAATTCGAGTAAAAATTTACTATCCAAAGGCGTCAATGGACAACTTAATTTAGCACAAAAATCTCTACTCATATAGCTTCTATCCGCACCCGAATCAAATAAAACGTAAGCAGATTTATTGTCAATAAGAAACGTACCCGTAACAAGCTCCGGGTCTTCCTGTGCCTCTGCCGCATTAATATTGAAAACTCTTATGCGGCCTTGTCCATTCGGGTTCTCCTGGTTCGGGCAATTTCTAATAATGTGGCCCGGTTTTCCACATTTATAACAAACTACATTGGCATAACTTGCTCCGACACTACTTGCTCCGCCATTACTCGTTCCGACACCATTTGTTCCTTTCGTTCTATTAACCCCTGGTCCGTAGACCTCACACTTCGCCGCGCTATGACCATTTCTTTTACACTTGTTGCAAAATTGGGTGCAGAACCCCGAGTGATACTTTTCACACCTTTGGCATAGCTGCTTCTGATTGTTGTTGTTGTTGCGGTTATTATTGTTGTTGGGATGATTGTTGTAGTTGTTGTTGTTGTTGTTGTTGGGCCGTTTGTTGTAGTTGCGATTGATGTTGTGATTGTTGGGATAATTGTTGCGATTATTGTTGTAATTGCTGTTGTTGTTGTATTGGTGATTCTTATCACCGTTTTCCTCCCACTTTCTTTTGACTTGCTTCACATTGGCCTCTTCAGCAGTCTGTTCTTTAATTCTTTCTTCAATCTGGTTCACTAGTTTGTGAGCCATTCTACATGCCTGTTGTATGGAGGCGGGCTCATGTGAACTTATATCTTCTTGGATTCTTTCCGGTAATCCTTTCACAAACGCGTCGATCTTCTCTTCCTCATCTTCGAATGCTCCCGGACATAATAGGCACAATTCTGTGAATCGTATTTCGTATGTGTTAATATCAAATCCTTGGGTTCGTAACCCTCTAAGTTCTGTCTTGAGCTTATTGACCTCGGTTCTGGGACGGTACTTCTCGTTCATCAAGTGCTTGAATGCTGACCACGGTAGTGCGTACGCATCGTCTTGTCCCACTTGCTCTAGATAGGTATTCCACCATGTTAACGCAGAACCTGTGAAGGTATGCGTAGCGTACTTCACTTTGTCCTCTTCAGTACACTTACTTATGGCAAACACCGATTCGACCTTCTCGGTCCACCGTTTCAATCCGATCGGTCCTTCGGTTCCATCAAATTCCAAAGGTTTGCAGGCAGTGAATTCTTTGTAGGTGCATCCTACACGATTTCCTGTACTGCTAGATCCAAGGTTATTGTTGGTATGTAGCGCAGCCTGTACTGCGGCTATGTTTGAAGCTAGAAAAGTACGGAATTCCTCTTCATTCATATTCACGGTGTGTCGAGTAGTCGGTGCCATTTCCTTCAAAATAGTCAAATGGAACAAGTTAATCATACAGAATATTAACAGTAGTTAATAGTATTTCGTAGCATAATATGAACTCATTTATAAAAGCTTTTTCTTCATATTAGCGTTTTATAAGTTTAAATTCGGGTAGTACCTACCCGTTAAGTTCATACTTAGTAGCTAATATACAATTCAACTACTACAATTCTATATGAAAAACTGATTATAATAATATTTCGCGTTCAAACTTTTATACAATATTTTACAAACTTACAATACCTCTTATTTTACATAAAGCATGAAATATAACACACAATAACTTTGATACAAGATAGTTGTGAAGATAATTCTAGCTAGTACATAAGTCGTTCAGCAAAGGCAATAAAGACACGTAATTCATACGTCCAGAAACAAGTCATGCATTCTGGTTTTACTAGGACTACTTCCCATCCTTGGTCTTGTGGAACATAACCATTATGGCCGTTGATAAGACAGCGTGTTGTAACGTCGTCAAAGGGATGAGGGTTACGTAATGTCCAACAGTCCCGTAACAATCTAAAAACCTCATTTCTTACCCCAATTACCGACTCCGTCACTTGTGGAAACGTTTTGTTTAATAGTTGTAGACCGATGTTCTTGTTCTCACTTTGGTGAGAAGCGAACATTACTAATCCGTAAGCATAACATGCTTCTTTATATTGCATGTTAGCCGCTTTTTCTAAATCACGAAGTCCAATATTCGGATATATTGAGTCAAAATAATTTCTTAACCCGTTGCGTAAAATAGCATTTGGGTTCCCCGCAATATATGCGTCAAAGTAAACACATCGTAACTTATGGGTTTCCCAATGTGATATCCCCCATCTTTCAAACGAAAGTCTCTTATAAACCAAGACATTCTTGGAACGTTCTTCGAATGTCTTACAAACTGATCTCGCCTTAAATAGTTGTGCCGAGGAATTCTGACCGACTCTAGACAAGATTTCATCAATCATGTCTCCGGGTAGGTCTCTTAAAATATTGGGTTGTCTATCCATTTTGTGTTTTTAAACTGTAAAATAGACAAGAGTTAGATTCATAAAAAAATACTTATTAATACAAGCAATTTTTACATATATCATAAAGCATAAGCACACTATATTACATATATTACACCACACGAATACAACTATCTTATTCCGACTCGCTCGTTTTTTCTTCTTCAGTTTTGGTTCGTTTTGCCAAGTTTCTAGGGATATATGATGTTCCCCTAATACGAGCCGTCGTTATCCACATTGGTTTAGAAAAACCTGGTGGTTTAGAGGTTCCCGGGTCATTGTTACAACTTAAGGACTTCGGGGGTTGACGATACATATAAAGTTCATCGGGGTTGGAATTAGATTTCTCTATTTTTATGCCCTTTCCCTTATTATTTTCTTTTGCCTTTTTAAATTTAGTTGGGGTAATTTCTATAACATCATCGGAATTCTCGTCGGAATCAGATTCATCGGAGAATTGGTAATCCTCCCAATATTTTGCTTCCTTGGCGGAAACACCATTGACCATAATTAACCTTGGTCGGTTGGTTGAGGATTTTCTTTTACTTAACCGTTTTATTATTTCCCCCACCGGTTCTATTTCTTCATCAGGTTCCTCCTCTTCCGGTTCTGATTCTTCTTCCGGTTCTGACACTTCTTCCGGTTCCTCTTCGGGAATTTGTGAATCAGTCCACGAATCATTCCAATTTACATTTGACTCTTCATTATTATTAGGTGATTCAATGGGACTTGTTCTAGAGGTAGACATCTATCACATAATATCAAACGCGTTAAGAGATTAATATATCACATAATATTCACATGTTAAAAATATATAGTTTCCAACAAAATTTGTTAAGCAATCATTTTTCAAGTAAACACGGTCGAAGTCCAGACTCACTAATGCATCCTAACAAACTCGATAAGACACACTAATGCAAAATTCTGGTTCTCTAAGACCAACGCTCGGATACCAACTGAAATGTCCCGTTCTTATTGATTAAAAACGTTCCATATTAATTGATTTCGTTGCGAGGTTTTGACCTCTATATGAGACGTTTTTCAAAGACTGCATTCATTTTAAAACAAACCATAACCTTTGTTTCATCAATAAAGGTTTAAAAAGCTTTACGTAGATTATCAAATAATGATAATCTAAAATATCCTGTTTACACACGACCATTACATAATGGTTTACAATACAAATATGTTACAACAAAATAAGTTTCTTGAATGCAGTTTTTACACAATATCATACAAGCATGGACTTCAAATCTCGTCCTTATTTAAGTATGCGACAGCGGAAGCTCTTAATAATCACCTGAGAATAAACATGCTTAAAACGTCAACAAAAATGTTGGTGAGTTATAGGTTTAACCTATATATATCAAATCATAATAATATACCACAAGATTTCATATTTCAATACACATCCCATACATAGAGATAAAAATCATTCATATGGTGCACACCTGGTAACTGACATTAACAAGATGCATATATAAGAATATCCCCATCATTCCGGGACACCCTTCGGATATGATATAAATTTCAAAGTACTAAAGCATCCGGTACTTTGGATGGGGTTTGTTAGGCCCAATAGATCTATCTTTAAGATTCGCGTCAATTAGGGTGTCTGTTCCCTAATTCTTAGATTACCAGACTTAATAAAAAGGGGCATATTCGATTTTGATAATTCAACCATAGAATATAGTTTCACGTACTTGTGTCTATTTTGTAAATCATTTATAAAACCTGCATGTATTCTCATCCCAAAAATATTATATTTTAAAAGTGGGACTATAACTCACTTTCACAGATTTTTACTTCGTCGGGAAGTAAGACTTGGCCACTGGTTGATTCACGAACCTATAAAAATATATACATATATATCAAAGTATGTTCAAAATATATTTACAACACTTTTAATATATTTTGATGTTTTAAGTTTATTAAGTCAGCTGTCCTCGTTAGTAACCCACAACTAGTTGTCCACAGTTAGATGTACAGAAATAAATCGATAAATATTAACTTGAATCAATCCATGACCCAGTGTATACGTATCTCAGTATTGATCACAACTCAAACTATATATATTTTGGAATCAACCTCAACCCTGTATAGCTAACTCCAACATTCACATATAGAGTGTCTATGGTTGTTCCGAAATATATATAGATGTGTCGACATGATAGGTCGAAACATTGTATACGTGTCTATGGTATCTCAAGATTACATAATATACAATACAAGTTGATTAAGTTATGGTTGGAATAGATTTGTTACCAATTTTCACGTAGCTAAAATGAAAAAAATTATCCAATCTTGTTTTACCCATAACTTCTTCATTTTAAATCCGTTTTGCGTGAATCAAATTGCTATGGTTTTATATTGAACTCTATTTTATGAATATAAACAGAAAAAGTATAGGTTTATAGTCGGAAAAATAAGTTACAAGTCATTTTTGTAAAGGTAGTCATTTCAGTCGAAAGAACGACGTCTAGATGACCATTTTAGAAAACATACTTCCACTTTGAGTTTAACCATAATTTTTGGATATAGTTTCATGTTCATAATAAAAATAATTTTCTCAGAATAACAACTTTTAAATCAAATTTTATCATAGTTTTTAATTAACTAACCCAAAACAGCCCGCGGTGTTACTACGACGGCGTAAATCCGGTTTTACGGTGTTTTTCGTGTTTCCAGGTTTTAAATCATTAAGTTAGCATATCATATAGATATAGAACATGTGTTTAGTTGATTTTAAAAGTCAAGTTAGAAGGATTAACTTTTGTTTGCGAACAAGTTTAGAATTAACTAAACTATGTTCTAGTGATTACAAGTTTAAACCTTCGAATAAGATAGCTTTATATGTATGAATCGAATGATGTTATGAACATCATTACTACCTTAAGTTCCTTGGATAAACCTACTGGAAAAGAGAAAAATAGATCTAGCTTCAACGGATCCTTGGATGGCTCGAAGTTCTTGAAGCAGAATCATGACACGAAAACAAGTTCAAGTAAGATCATCACTTGAAATAAGATTGTTATAGTTATAGAAATTGAACCAAAGTTTGAATATGATTATTACCTTGTATAAGAATGATAACCTACTGTAAGAAACAAAGATTTCTTGAGGTTGGATGATCACCTTACAAGATTGGAAGTGAGCTAGCAAACTTGAAAGTATTCTTGATTTTATGTAACTAGAACTTGTAAAATATATGAAGAACACTTAGAACTTGAAGATAGAACTTGAGAGAGATCAATTAGATGAAGAAAATTGAAGAATGAAAGTGTTTGTAGGTGTTTTTGGTCGTTGGTGTATGGATTAGATATAAAGGATATGTTATTTTGTTTTCATGTAAATAAGTCATGAATGATTACTCATATTTTTGTAATTTTATGAGATATTTCATGCTAGTTGCCAAATGATGGTTCCTAAATGTGTTAGGTGACTCACATGGGCTGCTAAGAGCTGATCATTGGAGTGTATATACCAATAGTACATACATCTAAAAGCTGTGTATTGTACGAGTACGAATACCGGTGCATACGAGTAGAATTGTTGATGAAACTGAACGAGGATGTAATTGTAAGAATTTTTGTTAAGTAGAAGTATTTTGATAAGTGTATTGAAGTCTTTCAAAAGTGTATAAATACATATTAAAACACTACATGTATATACATTTTAACTGAGTCGTTAAGTCATCGTTAGTCGTTACATGTAAGTGTTGTTTTGAAACCTTTAGGTTAACGATCTTGTTAAATGTTGTTAACCCAATGTTTATAATATCAAATAAGATTTTAAATTATTATATTATCATGATATTATCATGTATGAATATCTCTTAATATGATATATATACATTAAATGTCTTTACAACGATAATCGTTACATATATGTCTCGTTTAAAAATCATTAAGTTAGTAGTCTTGTTTTTACATATGTAGTTCATTGTTAATATACTTAATGATATGTTTACTTATCATAGTATCATGTTAACTATATATATATCCATATATATGTCATCATATAGTTTTTACAAGTTTTAACGTTCGTGAATCACCGGTCAACTTGGGTGGTCAATTGTCTATATGAAACATATTTCAATTAATCAAGTCTTAACAAGTTTGATTGCTTAACATGTTGGAAACATTTAATCATGTAAATATCAATCTCAATTAATATATATAAACATGGAAAAGTTCGGGTCACTACAGCGAGGTACTTGACCTCTATATGATACATTTTACAAACATTGCATTCGTTTTTAAAAGACAACTTTCAATACATCGAAAGTTGACGGCATGCATATCATTTCATAATATATCCAACTATAATCGACTTAATAATAATCTTGATGAACTCGATGACTCGAATGCAACGTCTTTTGAAATATGTCATGAATGACTCCAAGTAATATCTCTAATATGAGCAAATACACAGTGTAGTGACCCGAACTTTTCCATGTTTATATATATTAAATGAAATTGATATTTACATGATTAAGTGTTTCCAACATGTTAAGCAATCAAACTTGTTAAGACTTGATTAATTGAAATAGGTTTCATATAGACAATTGACCACCCAAGTTGACAGGTGATTCATGAACATTAAAACTTGTAAAAACTATATGATGACATATATATGATTATATATATATATTTAACATGATATTATGATAAGTAAGTATCTCATTAGGTATTTTAACAATGAGTTATATACATAAAAATGAGACTATTGAATTTAAGAAACTCGAAAACGTTATATATAACTATTATCGTTATATCAACGTCTTACTAAGTACATATGAATCATATTAAGATATTGATACACTTGGTTAATTATTTTAAATTATAAGTAAATATATCATTAAGTGTATTAACAATGAACTACATATGTAAAAAAATAAGACTACTAACTTAATGATTTCGAAACGAGACATATATGTAACGATTATCGTTGTAACGACATTTAACTGTATATATATCATACTAAGATATATTATATATCATAATATCATGATAATGTAACAATTTAACATCTCTTTAGATATAATAAACATTGCGTTAACAACATTTAACATGATCGTTAACTTAAAGGTTTCAAATCAACATTTACATGTAATGAATAACGATGACTTAACGACTCAGTTAAAATGTATATACATGTAGTGTTTTAATATGTATTCATAAACTTTTGAAAGACTTTAAGACACTTATAAAAATACTTCTACTTAACAAAAATGCTTACAATTACATCCTCGTTCAGTTTCATCAACAATTCTAATCGTATGCACCCGTATTCGTACTCGTACAATACACAGCTTTTAGACGTATGTACTATTGGTATATACACTCTAATGATCATCTCTTAGTAGCCCATGTGAGTCACCTAACATATGTGGGAACCATCATTTGGCAACTAGCATGAAATATCTCATAAAATTACAAAAATATGAGTAATCATTCATGACTTATTTACATGAAAACAAAATTACACATCCTTTATATCTTATCCATATACCAATGACCAAAAACACCTACAAACACTTTCATTCTTCAATTTTCTTCATCTAAGTGATTTCTCTCAAGTTGTATCTTCAAGTTCTAAGTGTTCTTCATAAATTCTATAAGTTCTAGTTTCATAAAATCAAGAATACTTCCAAGTTTGCTAGCTTACTTCCAATCTTGTAAAGTGATCATCCAACCTCAAGAAATCTTTATTATTTACAGTAAGGTATCTTTCTAATACAAGGTAATACTTATATTCAAACTTTGGTTCAATTTCTATAACTATAACAATCTTATTTCAAGTGATGATCTTACTTGAATTTGTTTTCGTGTCATGATTCTACTTCAAGAACTTTCAAGCCATCCAAGGATCCTTTGAAGCTAGATCCATTTTTCTGTAGGTTTATCCACAAAACTTGAGGTAGTAATGATGTTCTTAACATCATTCGATTCATACATATAAAGATATCTTATTCGAAGGTTTAAACTTGAAATCACTAGAACATAGTTTAGTTAATTCTAAACTTGTTTCACAAACAAAAGTTAATCCATCTAACTTGACTTTTAAAATCAACTAAACACATGTTCTATATCTATATTATATGCTAACTTAATGATTTAAAATCAAAAAACACGAAAAACACCGTAAAACCGGATATACGCCGTTGTAGTAACACCGCGGGCTGTTTTGGGTTAGTTAATTAAAAACTATAATAAATTTTGATTTAAAAGTTGTTCTTCTGAGAAAATGATTTTTCTTATGAACATGAAACTATATCCAAAAATCATGGTTAAACTCAAAGTGGAAGTATGTTTTCCAAAATGGTCATCTAGACGTCGTTCTTTCGACTGAAATGACTACCTTTACAAAAATGACTTGTAACCTGTAATTTTGACAATAAACTTATAAATTTTCTGTATAGATTCATAAACTTAAGTTCAATATGAAACCATAGCAATTGGATTCACTCAATACGGATTTAAAACGAAGAAGTTATGGGTAAAACAAGATTGGTTATTTTTGCTTATTGTAGCTACGTGAAAATTGGTAACAAATCTATATTAATCATATCCTAGCTAACTTATATTTTATTATACATGTATTCTAATATATTATGTAATCTTGGGATACCATAGACACGTATGCAAATGTTTTGACATATCATATCGACCCATCTATATATATTATTTGGAACAACCATAGACACTCTATATGCAGTAATGTTGGAGTTAGCTATACATGGTTGAGGTTGATTCCAAAAATATATATAGTTTGAGTTGTGATCTAGCCTGAGACGTGTATACACTGGGTCGTGGATTGATTCAAGATAATATATATCGATTTATTTCTGTACATCTAATTATGGACAACTAGTTGTAGGTTACTAACGAGGACAGCTGACTTAATACACTCAAATCTTTAAAACATAATAAAAATGGTTGTAATTATATTTTGATCATACTTTGATATATATGTACATATTTGTATAGGTTCGTGAATCGATCCGTGGCCAAGTCTTATTTCCGAGGAAGGAAATATCTGTGAAAGTGAGTTATAGTCCCACTTTTAAAATCTAATATTTTTGGAATGAGAATACATGCAGGTTTTATAAATGATTTACAAAATAGACACAAGTACGTGAAACTACATTCTATGGTTGAATTATCGAAATCGAATATGCCCCTTTTTATTAAGTCTGGTAATCTAAGAATTAGGGAACAGACACTCTAATTGACACGAATCCTAAAGATAGATCTATTGGGCCTAACAAACCCCATCCAAAGTACCGGATGCTTTAGTACTTCGAAATTTATATCATATTTGAAGGGTGTCCCGGAATGATGGGGATATTCTTATATATGCATCTTGTTAATGTCGGTTACCAGGTGTTCACGATATGAATGATTTTAATCTCTATGTATGGGATGTGTATTGAAATATGAAATCTTGTGGTCTTTTGTTACGATTTGATATATATAGGTTAAACCTATAACTCACCAACATTTTTGTTGACGTTTAAAACATGTTTATTATCAGGTGAATACTAAGAGTTTCCGCTGTTGCATACTAAAATAAGGACAAGATTTGGAGTCCATGTTTGTATGATATTGTGTAAAAACTGCATTCAAGAAACATATATCGATGTAATATATTTCTATTGTAAACTATTATGTAATGGTCGTGTGTAAACAGTATATTTTAGATTATCATTATTTGATAATCTACGTAATGTTTTTAAAAACTTTATTGATAAAATAAAGGTTATGGTTGTTTTAAAAATGAATGCAGTCTTTGAAAAACGTCTCATATAGAGGTCAAAACCTCGCAATGAAATCAATCAATATGGAACGTTTATAATCAATATGAACGGGACATTTCAGTTGGTATCAGAGCGTTGGTCTTAGAGAACCAGAAAATTGCATTAGTGTGTCTTACCGAGTTTGTTAGGATGCATTAGTGAGTCTGGACTTCGACCGTGTTTTTCTTCAAAAATGATTGCTTAACATTTTTTGTTAGAAACTATATATTATTAACATATAAATATTATGTGATATATTAATCTCTTAACATATTTGATATTGTGTGATAGATGTCTACCTCTAGTACAAATCCCATTGATTCACCTAATAATAATGAAGAGTCGAATATATTTTGGGAAGATTCACAAATTCCCGAAGAGGAACCGGAAGAAGAAGAACCGAAAGAGGAGGAACCGGAAGAAGATGAACCAGAAGAGGAGGAATCGGAAGAGGAGGAACCAGAAGAAGAGGTTCCAGAGGAAGAAATATTGATACCTATAGTAAATCGATTAAATAAAAGAAAATCCTCAACCAACAGACCAAAGTTAATAATGGTCAATGGTGTTTCCGCCGAGGAAGCAAAATATTGGGAAGATTACCAATTTTCCGATGAATCAGATCCCGATGAGGATTCCGATGATGTTATAGAAATTACCTCGACCCAATTTAATAAAGCGAAAGAAAATAATAAGAGAAAAGGTATAAAAATAGAGAAACCCGATTCCAACCCCGATGAACTTTATATGTACCGTCAACACCCGTATTTTCAATATCGTGACAATAACTCGGGAACCTCTAAACCACCAGGTTTTTCTAAACCAATGTGAAAAACGACGACTCATATTAGAGGAACATCATATATCCCTAGAAGATTAGGAAAAAGAACCAAGTCCGAAGAAAAAGAAACCAGTGATTCAGATTAGAGGGGTGTGAGCATGTTGTGTAATAAATGTATTGTAGTGTGCTTGTACTTTTATGTTCTATGTAAAAATTGCTTGTTTTGTTTGTTATTACGAATCTAAAAACAAAATGGACGTTAAGGGTAGACAACCGAATATTTTAGAAGACCTACCAGAGGATATGATTGAGGAAATCTTATCTAGAGTCGGTCAGAATTCATCAGCACATGTAGTTATGGCAAAATTAACTTGTCAAACATTTGAAAGACTTTCCAGAAATGCCTTAGTTTATAAAAGGCTTTCCTTTGATAGGTGGGGTATATCACATTGGGGAGACCGTAAGTTACGCCGTGTTTTCTTTAAAGCGTTAAATGCGGGGAACCCAAATGCAATTTTACGCTACGGGTTAAGAACCTATTTTGACTCAACATATCCCAACATAGGATTTCGTGAATTAGAAAGAGCTTCTAACATGCAACATAAAGAAGCATGTTATGCTTACAGGTTAGTGATGTTTGCTTCTTACCAAAGTGAAAAAAAGAACATTGGATTGCAACTTTTAAATAAAACCTTCTCACAAGTGATGGATTCAGTATTTGGGGTGAGAAACAAGGTTTTTAGATTATTACGGGGCTATTGGACATTACGAAATCCTCGTCCTTTTGACGACATTACAACATGCTGCCTAGCCAATGATCATAACGGTTATTTTCCACAAGACCAAGGATGGGAAGTCGTCTTAGTAAAACCAGAATGCATGACTTGTTTCTGGACTTATGAATTACGTGTCTTTATTTCCTTTGCTGAACAACTTGCGTATTAACTAGATTTATCTTCAAAACTGTCCTGTATCATAGTGTACTATATTTCATGTTATATGTAATATAGCGAAGTTGTAAGTTTGAAGAATATTTGTATGTGATATATTATTATAATCAGTTTTTCATATGGAATTGTAGTAGTTGAATTGTATATTAGCTACTAAGTATGAACTTAACGGGTAGGTAGTACCCGAATTTAAACTTATAAAATGCTAATATGAAGAAAAAGCTTTTATAAATGAGTTCATATTATGCTACGAGATACTATTGACTACTCTTAATATTCTGTATGATTTAATTGTTTCATTTGACTATTTTGAAGGAAATGGCACCGACTACTAGACACACCTTGAATATGAGCGAAGAGGAATTTCGTGCCTTTCTTGCTTCAAACATAGCCGCAGTACAGGCCGCGCTACATACCAACAATAACTCTGAATCTACCAATACAGCTAACGGCGCAAGAAATCATGTAGGATGCTCCTACAAGGAATTCACTGCCTGCAAACCTTCAGAATTTGATGGGACCGAAGGACCAATTGGATTGAAACAGTGGACCGAGAAAGTTGAATCGGTGTTTTCCATAAGTAAGTGTGCTGAAGGAGACAAAGTGAAGTACGCTACGCATACCTTCACAGGTATTGCGTTAACATGGTGGAATACCTATCTAGAGCAAGTGGGACAAGATGCTGCTTACGCGCTACCGTGGTCAGCATTCAAGCACTTGATGAACGAGACGTACCGTCCCAGAATCGAGGTTAATAAGCTCAAGTCAGAACTTAGAGGGTTACGAACACAGGGATTCAATATTACTTCGTACGAAAGACGATTTATAGAATTGTGCCTAATGTGTCCGAGAGCGTTCGAAGATGAGGAAGAGAAGATCGACGCGTTTGTGAAAGGGTTACCGGAGAGAATCCAAGAAGATATAAGTTCACACGAGCCTGCCTCCATACAAAAGGCATGTAGAATGGCTCACAAACTAGTGAACCAGATTGAGGGAAGAATTAAAGAACAGGCGGCCGAAGAGGCCAACGTGAAGTTAGTCAAAAGAAAGTGGGAGGAAAACGGTGATAAGAGTCACCAAAACAACAACAACTATCCCAACAATCGCAACATCAATCGCAATTACAACAAATGGCACAACAACAACAACAACAACAACTACAACAATCATCCCAACAACAATAACAACCGCAACAATAACAATCAGAAGCAGCTATGCCAAAGGTGTGAAAAGTATCACTCGGGGTTCTACACCAAATTTTGCAACAAGTGTAAAAGAAATGGTCATAGCGTGATGAAGTGTGAGGTCTATTGACCAGGGGTTAACAGAACGAAAGGAACAAATGGTGTCGAAACGAGTAATGGCGGAGCAAGTAGTGTCGGAGCAAGTTATGCCAATGTAGTTTGTTATAAATGTGAAAAACCGGGCCACATTATTAGAAATTTCCCGAACCAGGAGAACACGAATGGACAAGGCCGCGGAAGAGTTTTCAATATTAATGCGGCAGAGGCACAGGAAGACCCGGAGCTTGTTACGGGTACGTTTCTTATTGACAATAAATCTGCTTACGTTTTATTTGATTCGGGTGCGGATAGAAGCTATATGAGTAAAGATTTTTGTGCTAAATTAAGTTGTCCATTGACGCTGTTGGATAGTAAATTTTTACTCGAATTAGCAAACGGTAAATTAATTTCAACAGATTATATATGCCTGAATCGAGAAATTAAACTGGGTAGCGAAATATTTAAGATTGATTTGATACCAGTAGAGTTAGGGAGTTTTGATGTAATAGTTGGTATGGACTGGCTGAAGGAGATGAAACCAGAGATCGTATGTTACAAAAATGCAATTCGCATTGTACGAGAAGAAGGAGAACCCTTAATGGTGTACGGAGAAAAGGGCAACACGAAGCTACATCGTATTAGTAATTTGAAGGCACAAAAACTAATAAGAAAAGGTTGCTATGCTGTTCTAGCACACGTCGAGAAAGTACAAACTGAAGAAAAGAGCATCAATGATGTTCCCGTCGCAAAAGAATTTCCCGATGTATTTCCGAAAGAATTACCGGGACTACCTCCACATCGATCTGTTGAATTTCAAATAGATCTTGTACCAGGAGCTGCACCAATAGCTCGTGCTCCTTACAGACTCGCACCCAGCGATATGAAAGAACTGTAAAGCCAATTGCAAGAACTATTAGAACGTGGTTTCATTCGACCAAGCACATCACCATGGGGAGCTCCTATTTTGTTTGTCAAGAAGAAGGATGGTACATTTAGGTTGTGTATTGACTACAGAGAGTTGAATAAACTTACCATCAAAAACCGTTATCCACTGCCGAGAATTGACAACTTATTTGATCAACTACAAGGCTCGTCGGTTTATTCGAAAATCGATTTACGTTCTGGATATCATCAAATGCGAGTAAAGGAGGATGATATTCCAAAAACTGCTTTTAGGACGCGTTATGGTCATTACGAGTTTATGGTTATGCCGTTTGGATTGACTAACGCACCAGCTGTGTTCATGGACCTTATGAACCGTGTATGTGGGCCATATCTTGACAAGTTTGTCATTGTTTTCATCGATGACATACTTATTTACTCAAAGAATGATCAAGAGCACGAAGAACATTTGAGAAAAGTGCTAGAAGTATTGAGGAAAGAAAAACTGTATGCTAAGTTTTCAAAGTGTGCATTTTGGTTGGAAGAAGTTCAATTTCTCGGTCACATAGTGAACAAAGAAGGTATCCTGGTGGACCCAGCAAAGATCGAAACCGTTGAAAAGTGGGAAACCCCAAAAAATCCGAAGCATATACGTCAATTTTTAGGATTGGCTGGTTACTACAGAAGATTCATCCAAGATTTCTCCAAAATAGCAAAACCCTTGACTGCATTAACGCATAGAGGGAAGAAATTTGAATGGAAGGATGAACAAGAGAAGGCGTTTCAGTTATTGAAGAAAAAGCTAACTACGGTACCTATATTGTCATTACCTGAAGGGAATGATGATTTTGTGTTTTATTGTGATGCATCAAAGCAAGGTCTCGGTTGTGTATTAATGCAACGAATGAAGGTGATTGCTTATGCGTCTAGAAAATTGAAGATTCACGAGCAAAATTATACAACTCACGATTTGGAATTGGGTGATGTTGTTTTTGCATTAAATACTTGGAGGCATTATTTATATGGGGTCAAAAGTATTATATATACCGACCACAAAAGTCTCCAACATATATTTAATCAGAAGCAACTGAATATGAGACAGCGCAGGTGGATTGAATTGTTGAATGATTACGACTTTAAGATTCGTTACCACCCGGGGAAGGCGAATGTAGTAGCCGACGCTTTGAGTAGAACGAACAGAGAACCCATTCGAGTAAAATCTATGAATATAATGATTCACACTAACCTTACTACTCAAATAAAGGAGGCGCAACAAGGAGTTTTAAAAGAGGGAAACTTAAAGGATAAAATACCCAAAGGATCGGAGAAGCATCTTAATATTCGGGAAGACGGAACCCGATATAGGGCTGAAAGAATTTGGGTACCAAAATTTGGAGATATGAGGGACATGGAACTTAGAGAAGCTCATAAAACCAGATACTCAATACATCCTGGAACGGGGAAGATGTACAAGGATCTCAAGAAACATTTTTGGTGGCCAGGTATGAAAGCCGATGTTGCTAAATACGTAGGGGAATGTTTGACGTGTTCTAAGGTCAAAGCGGAGCATCAAAAACCATCAAGTCTACTTCAACAACCCGAAATCCCGGAATAGAAATGGGAAAATATTACCATGGATTTCATCACTAAATTGCCAAGGACTGCAAGTGGTTTTGATACTATTTGGGTAATAGTTGATCATCTCACCAAATTAGCACACTTCCTGCCAATAAGAGAAGATGACAAGATGGAGAAGTTAGCACGACTGTATTTGAAGGAAGTCGTCTCCAGACATGGAATACCAATCTCTATTATCTCTGATAGGGATGGCAGATTTATTTCAAGATTCTGGCAGACATTACAGCAAGCATTAGGAACTCATCTAGACATGAGTACTGCCTATCATCCACAAACTGATGGGCAAAGTGAAAGGACGATACAAACACTTGAAGACATGCTACGAGCATGTGTTATTGATTTCGGAAACAGTTGGGATCGATATCTACCGTTAGCAGAATTTTCCTACAACAATAGCTACCATTCAAGCATTGAGATGGCGCCGTTTGAAGCACTTTATGGTAGAAAGTGCAGGTCACCGATTTGTTGGAGTGAAGTGGGGGATAGACAGATTACGAGTCCAGAGATAATACAAGAAAATACCGAGAAGATCATCCAAATTCAACAACGATTGAAAACCGCCCAAAGTCGACAAAAGAGCTACGCTGACATTAAAAGAAAAGATATAGAATTTGAAATTGGCGAGATGGTCATGCTTAAAGTTTCACCTTGGAAAGGCGTTGTTCAATTTGGTAAACGAGGGAAACTAAATCCAAGGTATATTGGACCATTCAAGATTATTGAATGTGTCGGACCAGTAGCTTACTGACTTGAGTTACCCCAACAACTCGCAGCTGTACATAACACTTTTCACGTCTCGAATTTGAAGAAATGTTTTGATAAAGAATATCTCACTATTCAATTAGACGAAATTCAAATCAACGAAAAACTTCAATTCATTGAAGAACCCGTCGAAATAATGGATCATAAGGTTAAAAGACTTAAGCAAAACAAGATACCAATTGTTAAGGTTCAATGGAATGCTCGTAGAGGACCCGAGTTCACCTAGGAGCATGAAGATCAGATGAGGAAGAAATACCCGCACCTATTTCCAGAAGATTCGTCAACACCTCCAACTGCTTAAAAATTTCGGGACGAAATTTATTTAACGGGTAGGTACTGTAGTGACCCGAACTTTTCCATGTTTATATATATTAAATGAAATTGATATTTACAATATTAAGTGTTTCCAACATGTTAAGCAATCAAACTTGTTAAGACTTGATTAATTGAAATAGGTTTCATATAGACAATTGACCACCCAAGTTGACCGGTGATTTACGAACGTTAAAACTTGTAAAAACTATATGATGACATATATATGATTATATATAAAGTTAACATGATATTATGATAAGTAAGTATCTCATTAGGTATTTAAACAATGAGTTATATACATAAAAATGAGACTATTGAATTTAAGAAACTCGAAAACGTTATATATAACGATTATCGTTATATCAACGTCTTACTAAGTACATATGAATCATATTAAGATATTGATACACTTGGTTAATTATGTTAAATGATAAGTAAATATATCATTAAGTGTATTAACAATGAACAACATATGGTAAAAAAATAAGACTACTAACTTAATAATTTCGAAACGAGACATATATGTAACGATTATCGTTGTAACGACATTTAACTGTATATATATCATACTAAGATATATTATATATCATAATATCATGATAATGTAACAATTTAACATCTCTTTAGATATAATAAACATTGGGTTAACAACATTTCACATGATCGTTAACTTAAAGGTTTCAAATCAACATTTACATGTAACGACTAACAATGACTTAACGACTCAGTTAAAATGTATATACATGTAGTGTTTTAATATATATTCATATACTTTTGAAAGACTTCAAGACACTTATAAAAATACTTCTACTTAACAAAAATGCTTACAATTACATCCTCGTTCAGTTTCATCAACAATTCTACTCGTATGCACCCGTATTCGTACTCGTACAATACACAGCTTTTAGACGTATGTACTATTGGTATATACACTCTAATGATCATCTCTTAGTAGCCCATGTGAGTCACCTAACATATGTGGGAACCATCATTTGGCAACTAGCATGAAATATCTCATAAAATTACAAAAATATGAGTAATCATTCATGACTTATTTACATGAAAACAAAATTACACATCCTTTATATCTTATCCATATACCAATGACCAAAAACACCTACAAACACTTTCATTCTTCAATTTTCTTCATCTAAGTGATTTCTCTCAAGTTGTATCTTCAAGTTCTAAGTGTTCTTCATAAATTCTATAAGTTCTAGTTTCATAAAATCAAGAATACTTCCAAGTTTGCTAGCTTACTTCCAATCTTGTAAAGTGATCATCCAACCTCAAGAAATCTTTATTATTTACAGTAAGGTATCTTTCTAATACAAGGTAATACTCATATTCAAACTTTGGTTCAATTTCTATAACTATAACAATCTTATTTCGAGTTATGATCTTACTTGAATTTGTTTTCGTGTCATGATTCTGCTTCAAGAACTTTCAAGCCATCCAAGGATCCTTTGAAGCTAGATCCATTTGTCTCTTTTCCAGTAGGTTTATCCACAAAACTTGAGGTAGGAATTATGTTCTTAACATCATTCAATTCATACATATAAAGCTATCTTATTCGAAGGTTTAAACTTGAAATCACTAGAACATAGTTTAGTTAATTCTAAACTTGTTCGCAAACTAAAGTTAATCCTTCTAACTTGACTTTTAAAATCAACTAAACACATGTTCTATATCTATATGATATGCTAACTTAATGATTTAAAATCGGAAAACACGAAAAACACCGTAAAACCGGATATACGCCGTTGTAGTAACACCGCGGGCTGTTTTGGGTTAGTTAATTAAAAACTATGATACATTTTGATTTAAAAGTTGTTCTTCTGGGAAAATGATTTTTCTTATGAACATGAAACTATATCCAAAAATCATGGTTAAACTCAAAGTGAAAGTATGTTTTCCAAAATGGTCATCTAGACGTCGTTCTTTCGACTGAAATGACTACCTTTACAAAAATGACTTGTAACCTGTAATTCTGACTATAAACTTATACTTTTTCTGTATAGATTCATAAACTTAAGTTCAATATGAAACCATAGCAATTGGATTCACTCAAAATGGATTTAAAACGAAGAAGTTATGGGTAAAACAAGATTGGTTATTTTTGCTTGTTGTAGCTACGTGAAAATTGGTAACAAATCTATATTAATCATATCCTAGCTAACTTATATTGTATTATACATGTATTCTAATATATTATGTAATCTTGGGATACCATAGACACGTATGCAAATGTTTTGACATATCATATCGACCCATCTATATATATTATTTGGAACAACCATAGACACTCTATATGCAGTAATGTTGGAGTTAGCTATACAGGGTTGAGGTTGATTCTAAATATATATATAGTTTGAGTTGTAATCTAGCCTGAGACGTGTATACACTGTGTCGTGGATTGATTCAAGATAATATATATCGATTTATTTCTGTACATCTAATTATGGACAACTAGTTGTAGGTTACTAACGAGGACAGCTGACTTAATACACTCAAATCTTTAAAACATAATAAAAATGGTTGTAATTATATTTTGATCATACTTTGATATATATGTACATATTTGTATAGGTTCGTGAATCGATCCGTGGCCAAGTCTTATTTCCGAGGAAGGAAATATCTGTGAAAGTGAGTTATAGTCTCACTTTTAAAATCTAATATTTTTGGGATGAGAATACATGCAGGTTTTATAAATGATTTACAAAATAGACACAAGTACGTGAAACTACATTCTATGGTTGAATTATAGAAATCGAATATGCCCCTTTTTATTAAGTCTGGTAATCTAAGAATTAGGGAACAGACACCCTAATTGACGCGAATCCTAAAGATAGATCTATTGGGCCTAACAAACCCCATCCAAAGTACCGGATGCTTTAGTACTTCAAAATTTATATCATATCCGAAGGGTGTCCCGGAATGATGGGGATATTCTTATATATGCATCTTGTTAATGTCGGTTACCAGGTGTTCACCATATGAATGATTTTAATCTCTATGTATGGGATGTGTATTGAAATATGAAATCTTGTGGTCTATTGTTACGATTTGATATATATAGGTTAAACCTATAACTCACCAACATTTTTGTTGACGTTTAAAGCATGTTTATTCTCAAGTGAATACTAAGAGCTTCCGCTGTTGCATACTAAAATAAGGACATGATTTGGAGTCCATGTTTGTATGATATTGTGTAAAAACTTCATTCAAGAAACATATGTCGATGTAATATATTTCTATTGTAAACCATTATGTAATGGTCGTGTGCAAACAGTATATTTTAGATTATCATTATTTGATAATCTACGTAACGTTTTTAAAACCTTTATTGATAAAATAAAGGTTATGGTTGTTTTAAAAATGAATGCAATCTTTGAAAAACATCTCATATAGAGGTCAAAACCTCGCAATGAAATCAATTAATATGGAACGTTTATAATCAATATAAACGGGACATTTCACACATCGGAAGATTTCTTTAATACCTGAGAATAAACATGCTTTCAAGTATCAACCAAAAGGTTGGTGAGTTCATAAGTTTATCATAAAACAAAAAAATTCATCATTTTGATAGACCACAAGATTTAAATGATGCATGGTACAAATGGGCCCAAATCCTATACCCACCTGTAATGTACATGCGATATCTTTTAAATACAGTACACCTTTCTCGTGTACGAAATCATCTTTCATAAATCTTAGTAACCGTACACGTATCTCGTGCATAAAAAATAACATACACATAACCTGTGTATAAAATCATTCTCTCGATACATAACATTCACTTTTCATTGCTTTCATAGCTTGGATTGGTAACCGACCTTAACATATAATGCGCATAATAATATCCCCAAAACAGAATATCTCGTCTGTATAATAATCATATAAACTTCGAAGTACTAAACACCACGCCTACTAGCCCTTCCGTCTAGTGAACATTCTGGGTAGGGGTGTTAAACGCGGTAGCTACCTTTAGGATTCGCATCAATTAGGTGTGCACTAATTCTCAAAATTAGTGATGTTCCCTAATTCTTAGGTTACCAATCATTAATAATCAGGGGAAAAATATTCATATCAATTGTGGAAATTATCACGTCCACATAATTCAATGGTGGCAATTATCATGTCAACATAATTCATTCGAGGAATGTTTTGCTTGTTTCTATCTCGTCAAACATTTATAAAAGCATTTCATGTATTCGCAGTTCAAAAATGTATTTCAAAAGTATTTAATAAAGCAGTTTTAAAAGTAGCGCATGTATTCTCAGTCCCAAAAATGTAAAGAGTAAAAGGGAATCAAATGAACTCACACATATAAATATTGTAAAACAGTTATTAAAACTACACATGAATTCACAGTCTAAAAATGTAATGAGTAAAAGGGAGCAAATGAACTCACCTATTGTATTTTATAGTAAAAATACATATGACGAAACTGAACAATGCAGGGTCGTTCTCAGATTCACGAACCTATATCATGTATATATATTAACACATATTATGGTAATCAAACAAATTTATGTATTATTAGTGATATAGTTGTTATTTTAATATTTCATTAATAACTTAATCAAACAAAGTTTGTCTTGTTCGATGGTGGTGATGTAAGTGTTTGATGGAAGAAGATAGTATGATTGTTGGTTTGATAACACTGAATGTATCATATGTATACGTATATATAATATATGATCTATTTGTGTTTTAGTGAAGTGATGGAAATAAAACAATCAAATACAGTATTCGATCAATCAAAATAACAATCCTATAAAGTGATTACATAGTAAACTCATTTTAATTCACGGATAAATTTATAATGAGACAAGTGAGTGTTGCGATTTCAAACACCTAAAGTAGAAAATAATACTAATAATAATTAATAATAATAATATAATAATAATAAAACTATAATCTAATGGAAGTGTAAAGAACGTGCAGCAAAATTTATTTCAAACTTAGAATAGTAAAGAAGCCAAGTAATTGGCATATTCTACCGACACCAATTCACGGGTTGTGTATCGTGCACTATTTGAAATCAATGGTGGATAAAAGTCTTCGGAAAAATCCCAAACTTTCCCAGTAATTATCTTTATTTATTTCGGTCATTATGGTATAAAATTCAGTCTTTAACCATTAAATAAAATTTACATTAATTATTTACTCCCAACCCTAAGTAAAATATAAAAAGTTTTAAAATTCAACAAATAGTTCCTAAATACATTTTTAATAAGCCTAAAATTTATAGATCATTTTCGTATCACCGTTTATTTTAAAATTACATAAGTTTGAATTTAACTTACTTAATATCAATCGTAACATCAAACGAGTATTACAATCATTTAATATTTATTTTTAATATACTTTTATTTATATATAGATATGTTTATAAATAATAATTATTATATATTTCATAACAATAACATTTAATATTTCAAATTATATTTCAAATTATTATTTATATATATACACACATATCTATTTACAAATAGTTGTTTGTGAATCGTCGAGAACAGCCGAAGGTCAATTGAATATATGAAACAGTTCAAAACTTTTGAGACTTCAACATTACAGACTTTGCTTATCGTGTCAGAAACATATAAAGATTAAGTTTAAATTTGGTCAGAAATTTTCGGGTCGTCACAGTACCTACCCGTTAAAGAAATTTCGTCCCGAAATTTGATTGAGATGGTCATGGCTGACAATAAGTATGTTTTCATGATGTATACGAGCTGAAAATTAAAGTTTTATCATCATCGAGTAATATAGACAAAACAATTTGATTTTTTTTGAAGAGTACGACTGAAGCTATTACAAAAGAGTGAAATGAGAAAATACATATTCATCTTAACCGATGACGTAGTCACGGTTGATTTTTGGAATTTAAGGAATTTAAGGAAATCTTCTAATCAGAAAGAAAATGTAATATCATGATTAATTAGCAAACTGTTGAAATTACGGTAAGGATAGAACTATCAAGAAAATAATCTCTTGATATGTTTAGAGGTTAAGTAGAATGAAAGAGTTATGTAACATGGCACATGATGATGTTATAGTCTGTGAATCATCACGTTCCATTAGAAACTCAGCATGACTTACTGTAATATAATCACGTTGATCAAGTGTCATTATATTATACTAACTCATGCTTCAGCTCCCAACACTACTTCAATATCATTCATATTTTAAATTCGAACTTTTCAGAATTTAGAAACTCGAACAGTTTCCTTTATGATGTAACGCAAATAGCGTGAAGAGATAAATGATTTCAGATAAGAATAGTTATAAAAATATCTTCAAAAATATCGAGGATATTTATAATGAAAGATACGATGGTATCTTAGAATTTCTAATATCGATGGATGATGATGAAGATTTGTTTGTAAAAGTGTAGAGTCAGGAGCATGGTATTAGTTAATGACTTCAGTAGATACTGGATCATTTGGATTCTTTGGAGCAGGTTTAGACTTTGTGATTTGTCCATAGCCTCCTTCAGGGTTTGCTCAATTCGTTTTTCAAAATCAAAACTTTTGAGCTTTTTCAACACTCCATTCTTTATCATCAACTTTTGACTGCTAAGGCAGTCTTCAGTTTTCGCCACTTCATCAGCTTTTTCAAGATTCGGAGATCTTATTCGTAAGCTAGAGTGCTTTTCAGGAATTCAGGGATTCTGAATTGAAATTCATCAGTCCAGAAGATATACGTTATAGATGCATAACTATTGACGTAGGAACGCTGCGAAATTCGAGAATTAATGATTAATGCTTCTCGGTATTTGGTATGGCAACTATCATTACAAGATGCAGATGAGTGCATGATAGGGTTTTGATAAATATAATAATTTTTCGGAAAGTCAAAGATCAATGAAGTTGTTGGTAAGTTTACTACTAATGTGGTGAGATATAGACGGTTCTTCGGTAACGATGACGAAAAGAGCAAACATATATATCAAAGTTATAATAAGATTTATTCGAATGAAAGTCGAAGTTGATTTGCTGGAACTGTGACAAAATTGGCTAATTTGAAAAGAAATTGCAAAGTTATTTTCTGTAATAACTACGCCAAAGGAGCTAGCACAGATATGTGTTAAACGCTTACTCAGGTTCCGAGTGTTTCTTAGGTGCATTACTATACGCATAAATCTTTCTTTCTGCAGATGAAGTGCGGTTGGTTCATCCTCTCGTTTGAGGTGTCTTCACGAATCATGAAAGGTTTGAACGCGGATTGTAATCGTCAAGATACAAATGAGGTTTAAG
Source organism: Rutidosis leptorrhynchoides (assembly GCF_046630445.1). Classification (NCBI taxonomy): domain Eukaryota; kingdom Viridiplantae; phylum Streptophyta; class Magnoliopsida; order Asterales; family Asteraceae; genus Rutidosis; species Rutidosis leptorrhynchoides. The sequence continues at coordinate 265,523,823 of NC_092334.1, forward strand.
ATGAAATCAAGTGGCAAACTTGAAGAATTGTTTATTTTCATATGTTATAATTAATATTTTAATTCATTTTAATTGTCCAATGTTGGTAGTCCACGGTCGATAGTCCACAGTTAACAGTCCAATAATTCATATATAGTTTAATATATAATATTCGAATTAATTAATACGTATCGTGACCCGTGTACATGTCTCAGACTCGATCACAACTCAAAGTGTATATATTATTGTAGAATCAACCTCAACCTTGTATAGCTAACTCCAGCATTACTGAATGTAGAGTGTCTATGGTTATTCCAAATAATATATATAGATGCGTCGATATGATATGTCAAAACATTGTATACGTGTCCCGATCTTTAAAATGCGTAAATAACAGTATTTAAATGACGATAAATAAATTGCGTAAAATAAATAACAGAAATTAAATGACAATAAATAAAATTGCGAGAATATAAATTGCGATAAATAAATTGCGATAATAAATTGTAATAAGGAATTAACAGTTAGCTAGGAACAGTTAGCTAGGATTTTGTTAGCGTGGATTCTTAATAAAATTTTCACATGGTTAATTTGTTTGTTTCTAACAAATTTTATTTTTGTCCAATGTTTTCTTCATTATGCCACTTGTTGGATTCTGATAGGTCAAAATCCAAATATGAAATTGAATGAAAATGGTTATCTTGTGATGAGCGGATTCGTACTTCTATGGTTATAAGTAGGATAGTAAATGACTGTTGAATTAGATTTGAAAGAATGTACAGTGTACTTATTAATGTGAAATCTAAATATTCCTCGGGTATTACCTACCCGTTAAAATATTTTCATCATTAACAGTTTGTACGAAAGAATTTTTAATTACAATCTTTATGAAAATATATATACATATATATTTTTTTCAGATGAAATCATGGATTTAATGAGTCTATATGATATTAGACTCATTTGATTTATTGTTAGAACAAGGATATATAATCTCTAAAACACTAGAGATTACATAATTGCCATGTCGAATGAAGATAACTGATGTAGAACGATGATTATACTCGAGATACAGAATGAGATGTTGAGGCATGGATTGTTGATGGTACTGTTGCTGTTATTGATGGTACTGCTGGTGCCGATGATGTTGCTGAAGCTGGTAAATTTTGCACCATATTCTCCAAATTGATTACTCGAGCGCGAAGTTCGTTAACTTCTTCTATTATTCTGGGATGATTGTCGGTCAGAACGAGTGAATGAATAAGGTTTAGAATTGTGGATAGAATATAATCGTGGTGAGATATTCAGAAAATGAGGGTGAAAATGGTGTTTCGGACTGGTTCGCCGGTACGTGCTTCAGGTTCATCGCCAAGAGGACAATAAGGTGGGTGGAAGGATCGCTTTCTTCTTGTCTTCATTGGTTTAGTTGACTATGAACCCATCCCCATTTCATCCAAAATAGATGATGGATAATTGGTTGATCCATTCCGGTTACACTGCTTTCGGAGCTTAGGTGAATATCCATATCGAAATAGCGGTCAGAATAACTATCGGAATAGCTCATCGGAATTCGAGGGACTCAAACTGGTTGAGGGATCCATCTTGTACCATCAGATGAAGGATTTTCGATAAGAAATAGATTATAGGATTTAGATTAGTACCCTACAATACATAATTTACATATGCATATATAATACTAAAATCCCATAAGTTACGGAAGAATCTACGAAATATGTCAGGCAAAGTTTACAGTAATAGATACGCTAAGATATGAATTTATCTATACACTGTCTATGCAATAGAGGCAGTAAGACGTGTCTAGACTTTAAGGATGATAAGCAAATAATTTTCAACACTAAATGATAAGCAAAACTTTTGAAATGCAGACACGGTCGAAGTCCAGACCCACTAATACATCTAAACAACTATCAGTTAGACACACTAATGCAAGACCTGGTTCGCTAAGACCACCGCTCTGATACCAACTAAAAGGACCCGTCCTAATCCATCTAGACGAATACATTACATTTGGTTACATCGCGAGGTACTTGACCTCTATATGATACATTTTACAAACATTGCATTCGTTTTTAAAAGACAACTTTCAATACATCGAAAGTTGACGGCATGCATATCATTTCATAATATATCCAACTATAATCGACTTAATAATAATCTTGATGAACTCGATGACTCGAATGCAACGTCTTTTGAAATATGTCATGAATGACTCCAAGTAATATCTCTAATATGAGCAAATGCACAGCGAAAGATTTCTTTCATACCCGAGAATAAACATGCTTTCAAGTGTCAACCAAAAGGTTGGTGAATTCATAAGTTTATCATAAAATAAAAAAATTCATCATTTTGATAGACCAAAAGATTTAAATGCTGCATGGTACAAATGGGCCCGAATCCTATACCCACGTGTAATGTACATGCGATATCTTTTAAATACAGTACACCTTTCTCGTGTACGAAATCATCTTTCATAAATCTTAGTAACCATACATGTATCTCGTGCACAAAAAATAACATACACATAACCTGTGTATAAAATCATTCTCTCGATACATAACATTCACTTTTCATTGCTTTCATAGCTTGGCTTGGTAACCGACCTTAACATATAATGCGCATAATAATATCCCCAAACCAGAACATCTCGTTTGTATAATAATCATATAAACTTCGAAGTACTATACACCACGCCCACTAGCCCTTCCGTCTAGTGAACATTCTGGGTGAGGGTGTTAAATGCGGTAGCTACCTTTAGGATTTGTGTCAATTAGGTGTGCACTAATTCTCAAAATTAGTGATGTTCCCTAATTCTTAGGTTACCAAGCATTAATAATCAGGGAAAAAATATTCATATCAATTGTGGCAATATCACGTCCACATAATTCAATGGTGGCAATTATCACGTCCACATAATTTATTCGAGGAATGTTTTGCTTGTGTCTATCTCGTCAAACATTTATAAAAGCATTTCATGTATTCGCAGTTCAAAAATGTAATTCAAAAGCATTTAATAAAGCAGTTGTAAAAGTAGCGCATGTATTCTCAGTCCCAAAAATGTAAAGAGTAAAAGGGAATCAAATGAACTCACGCATATAAATATTGTAAAACAGTTATTAAAACTATGCATGAATTCACAGTCTAAAAATGTAATGAGTAAAAGTGAGCAAATGAACTCACCTATTGTATTTTATAGTAAAAATACATATGACGAAAATGAACAATGCAGGGTCGGCCTCGGATTCACGAACCTATATCATGTATATATATATATTAACACATATTATGGTAATCGAACAAATTTATGTATTATTAGTGATATAGTTGTTATTTTAATGTTTCATTAATAACTTAATTAGATATATTTATTCTTATATACTTTAACTAGATAGTTAATATTTATTACTGAAATATTAATATAGTCATGATTTATGCCATAATTATATTTTTATATAGAAAAATCTTTATTTGATATATTAGTAATACTAATAATAATAATGATAAATACTAAAATCATGATAAATCTAATAATAATAATAATAATAATAATAATAATAATAATAATAATAATAATAATAATAATAATAATAATAATAATAATAATAATAATAATGATGATGATGATGATGATGATGATGATGATGATGATGATGATGATAATGATGATGATGATGATGATGATGATGATGATGATGATGAGGAGGAGGAGGAGGAGGAGGAGGGGGAGGAGGGGGAGGGGGGAGGAGGGGGAAACTACCTCAAAGAAGTAGCCCCTAAAAATTCCCAAGTCCGGGTTTGAATCTGCGACGTTCTGCTAACCCGATAATATCCTTAACCACTACTCCTTTTACCATTTTCTGTTTTAATCACCTCCCTAAATTCTTTTAACCTTGATGTGTTTCCATTTTCATAACCCAACATTTTCATCTCAACATTCTTTTAGATCATGTATCATCTTCATCTTAGTATCATTAATTTCTGCGTTCGATTAGAAACAGAAAATACGAATGATAGTTTTATCATCATCATAAGTTTAACATCCACACTCATCATCATTTGTTCATATCATTATCATTTCAACATCTCGTCATCATCAACTACATTACTTCATCACCATTATCATGATCTAATCATCATAATAATAATTTAATCATTATCATACTTATATAACGTCATCATCATCGATCATATTTAGTTGTAACCATCATCTAACTTCGTTACCTCTAAGTATCATCATATCATAATCATCATCATCATTACTTACATTTGAACATCATCACAATCCAATTTTCTAATCATCATCATCGATTCTCTGCATTTTTCTTCACACTACCCTTAGGCTTAATTCGGTAGACTTAATAATTAAAGGGAAAGCTCAGTTTCAAAAGAAATCACAAAGTGTCCTTGGCATATAATTCATCAGGTGTTGCATATGTGTCGTATAACTTCCAAGTAAATAAAACCCAAGTTTGCAAGTCCAAGAAAGATTATCTAGCCCAACAATACAAAAAGGTATTCGGCCCAACTGAAAATTATAAAACCTTGGCCCAAAATATAAAATAAGATGCAAGCCCAACGATTAATCTGGTCACCTCATTCAAATAGATCTGTTAAACAAATTTTATCGTAACAGAACCCTAGTTGACTTAAATAATTCGCAAGTTGCACAAGTGGTGTAACTAGTTAGAATTGTCGGCCATATTAAATAAAAAAAATATATCACACGATCCCATCTTTGATTTATATCCTTTTGTTTTTTATTTTAAATTTCATATACGATTTATAGTGACTGTGTATATGGTGTATGGAGGTTATGGTGATGAGGTAATGGTTTACAGCATCAAACAGTGATCGTTAAGGTGTGTGTGTGGGTTTTGGTTTTAATGAAGGTGGTGGTCTAAATGGGTTACGTATGAAGAGATGGAAGATGGGTTTGTAGGGTGGTTGATATATGAATATGGTTTTGTGGTTACGATAGTGCAGATGGGTGGTGAAAGATTGTGGCGGCCAAAGGTTACATTTGCAGGAGTTATTCGAATAGTAGCCAACAGAAAGACAACAAGACTTGTAGCAGGTTTAAATATGATATTTGATGATGATGGTACACAATATTCGATGGTTTTCATGGTGAACGGAACAGTAGTTAAAGCGTAAAGTAAATAACGATAATGAAATTGCGATAAATAAAAGTGCGATAAAATAAAATTGCGATAATTAAAGAGTACGATAATTAAAAGTGCAATTAAATATAATGACAATAAATAAAAGTATAATAATTAAAAGTGCAATTAAATATGAAATATATAAATTATGCTTATTTAAACTTCCGTAATCATGATGTTTGACGTGTTGTTTTTAGTTATTTCCATGGGTTAATTGTTCTTTGTCCTGGATTATTCAATATGTCCATACGGATTTGTCCATAATAGTCCATCAGTCATAATCATAAAATGCGGAAGTCTTCGTCAAATTATTCTTATTCCCTAAGTCAAATATTCTAATTAATTGGGGATTCGAATTGTAACGAGGTCTTAATACTTTGTTTAATGAATACACCAGGTTATCGACTGCATGTAGACCAAGGTTTTACTACTTTGTTAACAATTACACCAATTACCCTTGAATGTAATCCACCCCTGTTTCAACAAGTCTATTAACTATTAATCCAGTTTCGTGTCCGGTAAAATGAACAATTAATGGTATTTATAGATATCCCGCCCACCGTACCCAGCCAAGCGTATGTGGTTATATATATAAATACGTCAAATTATAAGTCTATATATTAAATCAACGAGGTATCATTTAGTGAATATAAAACCCATTAATAGCCAATAGTCTAATTTCCACAAGTGTCGTTCTTTTATCCAAACCCCAATTATGGTCCAAAGCCCAATTACCCAATTTTAATATTTAGCCCAACATCACGATTACTTCGGCATTAAATAAGCATAATAATAACTTAGCTACGAGACATTAATTTAAAAATAACATTAACCATAACTTACAGTGATTAAAAATAGCGTAGCGTTACACGGACAGAATTTCGACTTACACCCTTACAACATTCGCTAACATACCCTTATTATTAGAATTAAAATTAAAATTATAATATATATATATATATATATATATATATATATATATATATATATATATATATATATATATATATATATATATATATATATATATATATATATATATATATATATATATATATATATATATTATACGAGTGAGATAGAGAGAAAGATATATGGATGTGTAAAAGATCGCTCAAAATTGCGAAATTTATAGCATGTGGCCTGACTTTTTGGCTCATGCGATCGCATGAGATTATCTCATGCAGGCCATGCGATCGCATGGCCTGGGATTCCAGCTCACATGTCTTTGTTTGCATTCTGCCGACGGATTTTAAATATAAATATAATATATAAATAATTTTAAGAATTATTTAAATATTATATTATATTTATGTGCATAGTTGACTTGTAATTTTAGGTCCGTTGCGTCGAGCGTTAAGAGTTGACTTTTGTCCCGGTTCCGGATTTTCGAACGTCCTTGCGTACAATTTAATATCTTGTATTTTGCGTTTCGCGTCTTGTACTCTTGTAATTTTGAGACGTTTCTCATTAATAATTGGAACCACTTTGATTGTATTTTGTACTTTTGAGCTTTTTGGTCGTTTGCGTCTTCAATTCGTCGAATCTGTCTTTTTGTCTTCACCTTTTATTATTTAAACGAATATCACTTGTCAATAGAACAGTTGCAACTAAAAGCTTATCTTTCTTGAGGGATAATGCTATTAAATATTTGTTCATTTTTAGCATTATCAAATATTCCCACACTTGAGCATTGATTGTCCTCAAACAATATAGTCTTGAAATAAAAATACTAGAATCACTTCTTTATTCTTCACACTTTGTACATCAGTGATTTCTATACGGCGGTATAAACAATGGTAGTAACGATGTGGTTTACAGTCCCACATGACTATAAAAATTTAGATCCTTTAGGAAATTGGATCTTTATGAAAACATTTGATTTTTTGAAAATTCAATATAGTTTTTAACTTAGATAAGTTTTTCGGAATAACCCTTCACCGGTGTTTGCGAAATTGTTTTTGTTGTGGGTTTTGTGGGTTTCAGATTTTAAAATTTTAGCTCAAAACTTGCGGTTTTGTGTCACCCACTTGCTAACCTTGTATTAGGAAAGCAACACGTCCAGTATACTTGCTCCGTATATTACCTTTCGGTAAACTACCGTCCGGTTGTAAAGGAAAGTGTTGAACAAGCAACTGTTAAGGCAATGTCCCCTGACATGCTTTTAATTATGGTCTATAATGTGTCGGATGCAATTACTATTCTTTGTAGGAGCAATAGTAAAGCTCACCCTATAGTTTTTCGGTCTGGCACAAGGTCCTGTCTTCGACCATGCTATGCAACCACCGTTCTTACGGCTGACACCCGATTTGGTTCAGGTGACCTAATGAATTCTAGGTGAATCCCTAGGATTTTACTTTAAATGGTAATGAACGCATTAAAAATGGGTTTTTCAAAAAACAAATCGGTTTGTAATTTTGATCAAAATATTTTCTCGTTCAAGCTCGAGTTTAGATATCATCGAATTCCATGAGTTTGTAATTCTCAATCTTTAAGGTCAATCTCTAGGATTGAATAATATCAGGCTTAAAAGCTGATTTTTAATCTTTAAGGAGATTATCCTTTTCCGGGGGTCTGATTCATTTGTCTTATCAAGCTAATTTGCACGGCGTCCTCCCCATTTTACGAGACAGATCCTCTCATGGTTAGGATAAGTCTGACCACTTGGCGACCCTGTTTGATGCTGAGGTCTGTGGATTTCCTGCTGATTTTAGTGATGACTTTTCTAGATTTTTCGTCAACCAACAGCTGGTCTGGACGACAACTTCATGACCTAAATCAAAAAGCGCGTGTCTTTTTCGGAAGACTTTACTTCCTTTTAATGATGGAATTGATTCATCGTGTAGATCCATCTTTCTTTCAAAAGTATTACAATAAATCAGGTAAAATGGTTAATTTTGTCCAAAATAAAAGTATCTTTGTACAAAATATGTGATATATGTTTTAAAAAGCTTGGTAATTTTTCCCACACTTGGCTTTTATTTTCCTTTCTTTGCCTTTTTATTGTCCTCTATTCCATTTTAAATGAATTCTAACATTTTAGGTTGTTTCTCAATTTATGTCCTTTCCGAGGTAACAATAATTTTGGTGTTAACACCTAGTTTTATCGTTCATAAATATGTATAAACATGATTTTGAATTCATTTAATTGAAAATTTTGAAAATTTTACTAGAATTGGATGGTCAGTATTTAAGACTAGGGCTGTTCTTTATTATCATAGAGCACTAGATTCTAATACAACTACTGCATTACTAGTATTTTTAATGGTAACCAAGTGTATAAGTCAAAAATTTTAAAAATCCGAAAGACTTTAACCCCTTCCCACACTTAAGATCTTGCAATGCCCTCATTTGTAAGAAATTAGTAACAATTTAAATTATTGAGGGTGATTAGCGTAGAAAAATGATTAAATTTTACCAAAGTTTCCAAACATATTGGCGTTTGTTTGCTGAATGATAAATGGTGCACATCATTTGTTCATTCCGTCTTGTTGTTACATCACATTTTTTTTTTCATTTTGTCGTCAAAATTAGTAGCTTTTGCTGAACTTAATGCCAGTCTTTGAAAATGCGCTGTTTTACCTTGTTGTGTACAATTGACAATATACATACATACAAATATAAACATGCATGGTAATATGAAATGGGACTTAAAATCCCACTTTCAAATCAAATATGAAATATTAGTACCAAATAATAAAAATATTAAACAATACATTAATGTATCACAATATCATATGTTTAAACATAAATAAATAAAAATAATAAAAAGATAAAAATCATAGAAATCACCAACGGAACTATATCAATCTGGATAGGGGTTCCAGTTCATGTCATCGTCCGGGTTCCATGGTTGGTGATAGGTGTACTGGTAGGCCTGGTTAGGGTAGTAGAGAGTATATGGTGGTCTCATCTCGGGCTGGTGTGGAGGATAGTAAGCGGGTCGGGTCAGAACGTAGTGATCCTGAGGTGACAGCCGGCTCATAATCTGTCGCTGATGATAGTCCCATCTATCATGCTGTCGTTGCCTGGAATGCTCGTAATCATTCCCGGCTTGCCACTGCTCCATCCGACTAAATCTCTCCCCGTTTGTCATATCTACCTCATCTACACGCTGGTAGACGTCAGTCATAGCCTCCCTAATGACATCATTAATGTCATCCGCTTCCTCTATTTCCTCATCTGAAACTCTCTCTACCTGAGGATGACTACCTTCATAGGGTACTGGCTGGTTGCATCTGCTCTTTAATACCTTAGCACCCTGATAGACCTTCAATCCTAAAGGCTCAACCTGTTCCCTACATACCATAAGTGGAACCCCTTGGTTCCTATCTACACCCAAATACTCTCCAATGAGAGTAACAAAAATACCTCCTCCTATAATCCCCCCTTCCTGTATTCCTTCCACCATCTTAGACAAATAAAAACCAACACAGTAAGGGATATTAACAAATCTTCTTGGGTCTCGAATACACTTTAGGTAAAATAAATCATGTAAGGTCATTTTCTCCTTGTTGTGACCTCTCTGTGTAATCGAGTTAGCCAAAAATCTATGAATTATACGAAGCTCGGATTTGTTAATATGTAAGTAGGAGTGTTTTCCTCCCAGTGTAAAAACATTATAGTTTGACATACGCCTCCAAACGGCGTTCGCGTCAAAATTCCTATCTACCCTTTCACCACGATAAATCAAATTCATACAATCGGGTAGTAGCAATTCACTAGGAGTATATATCTGCAAAGCCCTGGCCATGTCCAGCATGGACATCCTATACATCCTACGGCCAAGTATAAATCTAAGAAAACTTCTATCGTCTAACCTATATACATCTGCATTTAATGCTATAGTACTCATAAGCTCGATACACCATTCCTTATATACAGGCCTACGAATGGTGAATAGACGTTCCCAATCGGTAAAAGAAGAACTGCCATACCTTTGAATCAGTAGCAGTCTAACACGGTCAGCTGGATGTACCGTTTCTAAAGAATTCCAATCAATTACCCTAGGCACCTCTACATCTTTCGTTACTAATTTGAATTTATTACTTTGATATGCCGGGTAATCTCTCCAGCTTCTATCAAATCTCAGATTAGGATGCAATGTATGTTCAGGAATCGTTGGGTATTCTACTGGCGGATGCATCGGAAATACTGTGAAGGCATCAACAAATTGTAGCGGATCATAATAAGGTACATGTTGATCAGGTTGATGTTGTTGTTCCTGTTGTGGTTCTTGTTTAGGTTCTGGCTCGTATTGCGATTCATATTCTGGTTCAGGTTCTTGTTGTGGTTGTCTAGATGATGATGAAGCACCAGCAGCATCGGTTTTCTGCAAAACACATTAAACACAAAATTTGTGCATCCAAATATGCATTAGTGTTAGCAAAATAACAAATTGAAACAATTACAATAGCATGTTAAATCAAAATTAAACTTATTCACATTTTCACAATTTTATTAATTCTACACTTTTTCAAATAAGCCTATATGAAAATGTATACAAAGTTCATAAGCATTTAACTCAAATAACATGTCAAAATAGTCATTACTAACAATTAAACAAGTCTCAAATGTCAATTATATCAAATTAATCAAGTTCATGAATTTTGTACCTAAAAAGTCCACTTTAATTCTCAAAAATCATGTTTAGGATCGAAGTTTGGATCATTTAACTACCTAAACATGCTACATTACTTAATTTAGCAATAATTCATGACAAAAATCGGCCATAACCTGTTTATATCAAAAAGCCCCAAATTGCTCAAGAACACAAACCCTAGATTTCTAAAAATTTTGAAGTTTTTGGCTTCAAATCATGTTAAATAGCATCAATCTAGGCTATACATGCATAAAATACTAACAATTTAACTCTAATTACATTAGAAATTAACAAAATCAAATTAGGTAAATTATAGCTCAAGAACACTAAAAATCAAATTTAAAGAGGTTTAGGAGTGAAATTTTTTACCCTTTTTGATAAACTCCTTATCAAATTCATGTTTAGAGCGAATTGTAGCGAGAAATTTGGTGAATTTTGGTGTTAAAATGGTAATTTTAGGAGATAATATGTGTATGTGTTCGTGTATATGTGTGTGGTGGAATGGACAGAACACAGCTCTCGCTGCCTTTTTGTTTCTGAGCTGATATCCAGCCTCACGCGACCGCATGAGGTTTGTGAAGGAACCTCATGCGATCGCATGGGGTCTGTGTTTTTTTTTTTTTTTTTTATAAAAACCCTTACTTAATAAAACATATATTTAATTAAAAATTAAAATTTTGTTTCTTTTTAGGATGAGGGCGTTTCGGATCGTTGTCCTAGTCCGTCCCTCGACAAAATTTTAAAATTTGTCATTTTTAAGCGCGGTTTTAAATGTAAAGATTTTTGGGTTTTTTAAATGTTTTTGGCATACTTTAATTCAATAAGATTAAAAATAATGATAATAAAAGTTCCCGTCCCTCCCTTGGGTAGAGCAATTTCGGTTCAACGACCTAGTTTTCAACTCACGACGAATTTTTAGAAATCAAATTTTTAACTTAGCGAAATAAAGTAAATTTTTGTTTTTAAATTCACACCAAACTTAAATTTAAAATGCATAAAATTAAAAATTCATATTAATATTATTAAAAATTCACACCAAATTCATATTATATTTTTGTTTTTATACATACAAACTTATAATAAAAATATTAATTTTTCAAATATTTACAAATTTAAATATATCGATTTTAAAAAGTTTACAATAATAATTTAACATTTATTTTAAAAACAAAGTAAAAATACAAATTAAAAATCTTTTTGGTCTTTTATCCCACTTTAATCAATCAAATATTATCAAAAATATACGCCCCTCTTTTCGGTAAAGTAATTTCGGTTCCATAACCTAGTTTAACTCATGATGAATTTTTGAAATATTTTGGGTTGATTGATTAAAGATATTTATACCTTAAGAATAAACGGTAAATTTCGCAGTGATGTAATAAATTTTTGTATGATATCAATAATTTCGGTCGCAAAACCTAATTTTATTGAATACCAATTTAATACTTTATAGCGAACGATTTAGCGTTTATTATCAAAAGATTAAAAATAATAAAAATAAAAATAAAAACTGTACTTACTTACCTGTTAGATAGAATTCTCAGTGACCTATTTTAGTCCACTCATAAGATAGTTGGACTAATTGGTTTTCCATAGCTACATAGGCGTAACCTCGAGCATTCAACGATTTTTCTTCGAAACATATGAACGGTTCTTCTCTGCATAAAGTAACGAACTCGGTATTTGAATATATTTGATTATTTAAACATTTACCTTCGTGTGACCATTTTTCGCATTTGTGACATCTTTCAAGGTGTCGTGCTCTTTTTTTCGCTACGGATTTTGATTTTCCTTTACCAAAATGTAACTTATTATTTTCGTTCCTGAATTCTTTTCTTACTCCGTCCAATTTACCTCTGATTAATGATACCAATTCACTTGGAAGGGTGTCATTATTACGTTTAGTGATCAAAGCGTGTAGCATTAGATCATGGTTTAGTTCACAGGAAGTCTTCATCTCGTAAAACCTAAAAATACAAATAAAAATTCAGAATGGGGGGAGAAGACTAGTTCTTTAGGGTCTACTAGGGAAAGACCATTCGGATTCCATTCTCGAGAACTACACGAAAACAGAATATCTAACTCTAACAGAAATACATATTACCCTAAAAAGATTCGAACCTCCCCACACTTAGTTAGATGTGGTGCTGAAATTGTGGTTAACTTCATTTTCAATTGGATCATCAACAACTTGTATATCTCTGACTTTTGCTTCAATTCATTTGTTGATTTCTTCCATAACTTTCAAAAATTCACCTAACATTGCCTTTTCTTTTGGCGATAAATTGGATACTAATCGGTTACATAACTTAAAGTTTCCCTTAATCTTAGCATCGTGAATCCGTTTATAAAGTTTCTTCGTTGAACTGTTAAAAATGGGTTCATCTAATTTTGTATCATCAACAGGGTTCTTTGTGATTGGATCATCATTAAGTGTTTCTTCATCTTCCCCACACTTATGTATTTTTATTGGTCTAACAGTTTTGGTTGGTGGAGATCTAAACTTTCGGTTCATAAAGGTGATTGATTTATCACCATCCCTAAGTGTCATTCTACCTTCTCTTACTTCAATGAACGCCTCGGTGGTTGCTAAAAAAAGGCGACCTAAAATTAGAGGAATATCAAGGTTTTCCTCCATATTAATCACTATGAAGTTTGTAACAAAGGTCAAACTTCCCACGTTAACAAGTAAATTATTTGCTATTCCAACCGGGTGTTTAATGGTTAGGTCAAATGATTGAACACCTATTTTGGTTGGTTTTAATTTACCCATACCTAATCTTTTGTATAAGGAAAGAAGCATAATATTTGCACTTGCTCCTAAATCTGCGAGTCCATTATATACAGCACCATCATTGAGCAAGCAAGAAATGATAAATTCACCCGGGTCTCCTGCTTTTGTAAGTCGAGTTGGTTTGTAAACCTTTTTTGGGTGTTCTTTTCTTGGTTCTTTCACTTCTATTTGAACTTCTTGTTCACATTTTTCTTCATTTCTTGGAATGGGAGGTTTGTATAAGAATTCTTCTTCATCACTCCAATTTGAATCCTCCCTATTTTCCAATTTTGATTTTTCATATGTTGTTGATAACATATTTATGTTTTCATTTTGAAGGTTTTCTTGGGTGGTGAAATTATGATTGACTTCATTGTCAACTTCCATCGGACCATGTATGTAATGTTTAACTCTGTGACAATTAACTTTAAATTCAATCCCATTTGAATTTATTAACTCTATGGTTCCGTATGGGAAAACTCTTTTGACTGTGAATGGTCCAGACCATCTTGATTTCAATTTTCCAGGAAATAGCTTGAATCTTGAATTGAAAAGAAGAACTCTGTCTCCTTCTTTAAATTCTTTTAAACTTCTGATTCTTTTATCATGCCATTTCTTCGTTCTTTCTTTATAGATTAACGAATTTTCGTATGCTTCAAGTCTTAATTCTTCTAATTCGTTTAGTTGACTTAATCATAGACGTCCAGCTTCATGAAAATCAAGATTACATGTCTTCAAAGCCTAAAATGCTTTGTGTTTAATTTCTACTGGAAGATGACATGCTTTTCCGTAAACGAGTCTAAAAGGTGTGGTTCCAATTGATGTTTTGTAGGCTGTTCTAAAAGCCCAGAGTGCATCCTCCAATTTCATGGACCATTCCTTCGGATTTGATCCTATGGTTTTCTCTAGAATACGTTTTAAAGCTCGGTTAGTATTTTCAACTTGTCCATTTGTTTGTGGATGATAAGCAGTGGAGATTTTATGAGTTACTCCATATCTTTTGAGAACTTTCTCAAGTTGATTATTACAAAAATGAGTACCCCGATCACTTATTAAAGCTTTCGGTGTTTCGAACCTTGCAAAAAGACGTTTTAAAAAGTTGACTACAACTCGTGCATCGTTAGTTGGGAGAGCTTGTGCTTCCACCCATTTAGATACATAATCAATGGCAACGAGAATGTAGAGATTATTATGAGATTTTGGAAATGGACCCATAAAGTTAATACCCTAAATGTCAAATACTTCACATACTTGAATGACATTTTGTGGCATTTCATCACGTTGACTTATTTTTCCGGCCCTTTGACACACATCACAGGATTTTCAAAGAAGGTGTGCTTCTTTAAAAATTGTAGGCCAATAGAATCTTGCATCGTAAACTTTTCTTGCTGTGAGCTGAGGCCCATAATGCCCTCCTGTTGGTCCTGTGTGACAATGGTTTAAGATTTGACTAGCTTCATCCCCGAATACACATCGACGTATTATTCCATCGGGACAACTTTTAAACAAATGTGGATCTTCCCAGAAATAGTGTTTTATATCACTGAAGAATTTCTTTCGTTTTTGGTACAATAATCCTTTTTCAAGGAATCCACATACTAAGTAGTTTGCATAGTCTGCAAACCATGGAATTTCATTATAATCTATCTTCAATAGATATTTATCAGGAAAGTTGTCTTGTATGGCCGATTCATTTAGAACTTCTAATTCAGGATTTTCAAGACGAGAAAGATGATCAGCTGCGAGATTTTCTGCTCCCTTTTTATCTCGGATTTCAATATCGAACTCTTGTAAGAGTAAGATCCAACGGATTAATCTTGGTTTAGCATCTTGTTTTAAAAATAGGTATCTAAGAGCAGAATGGTCAGTATAGACCACCGTTTTTGCTATAACGAGATATGAATGAAATTTGTCAAAAGCAAAGACAATAGCAAGGAGTTCTTTTTTAGTAGTTGTATAATTCGTTTATGCTCCTTGTAACGTCTTACTAGCGTAATAAATAGGTTGAAATCATTTTTCAATCCTTTGTCCTAAAACGGTTCCCACTGCAAAATCACTTGCATCGCACATTAGTTCAAATGGTAGATTCCAATTTAGAGTTATCATAATCGGCGCATTAGTGAGTTTCTCTTTAAGAATATTAAAAGATTTGATGCATTCATCCGAAAAGATGAATGGAACATCCTTTTCTAGGAGTTTATTCATAGGAGTGGCAATTTTAGAAAAATCTTTTATGAAACGTCGGTAAAAACCGGCATGCCCTAGAAAACTCCTAACTCCTCTAACATTGGTGGGATGTGGAAGTTTAGCAATTATATCTACTTTAGCTCTATCCACTTCAATTCCTTCCTTTAAGATTTTATGTCCAAGAACGATGCCTTCTTTAACCATGAAATGACATTTCTCCCAATTAAGTACTAGATTTGATTGTTCGCATCTAATAAGCATTCGTTCAAGATTAACTAGACATGATTCAAATGTATCACCAAAGACTGAAAAGTCATCCATGAAAACTTCCATGCATTCTTCTATCATGTCGTGAAAAATAGCCATCATGCACCTTTGAAAGGTTGCAGGGGCGTTGCAAAGTCCAAATGGCATGCGTTTGTAAGCAAAAGTACCATAAGGGCACGTGAACGTGGTTTTCTCTTGGTCCTCGGGTGCTATTGGAATTTGAAAATATCCGGAAAAACCATCAAGAAAACAATAGTAACTATTTCCGGCTAATCTTTCCAACATTTGATCAATGAAAGGTAAGGGAAAGTGATCTTTTCTGGTGGTGTCATTTAATTTTCTATAATCAATACAAACACGCCATCCTGTTACAGTCCTAGTAGGAATAAGCTCATTTTTCTCATTTGTGATGACAGTCATGCCACCCTTCTTAGGTACGCATTGAACTGGGCTTACCCATGGACTATCAGAAATTGGATAAATTAAACCTGCATCTAGCAGTTTAATAATTTCTTTCTTAACAACATCTTGCATATTAGGATTTAGTCTTCGTTGGCATTGCACATACGTTTTATGACCTTCTTCCATAAGGATTTTATGTGTGCAATACGAAGGACTTATTCCTTTAATATCATGAATTTTCCATGCAATAGCTGGTTTATGAGCTTTTAGCATAGAAATGAGTTGTGAATTTTCATTTTCAGTAAGAGAAGACGATATTATTACAGGTAATTCAGATTCACCATGTAAATAAGCATATTCCAAATGGTTTGGAAGTGGCTTTAACTCTAATGTCGGTGGTTCTTCTATCGATGATTTATATCGATATCTGCCTTCTTCTTTTAGCATTTGAATTTCTTCTATTGTTGGTTCATATCCATTAGCCATAAGTGTAGCTAACATTTCAGTTTCATCAATTGGTTCAGTTCCTTCTCCTAAAGAACATTCTCCTGTTCCTTGTGATTCTGGAAATTCTTCTAACAATTCTGTATGTGAATCTATAGTTTGAATATAATAGCATGTATCATCTGCAGATTGCGGTTATTGCATGGCTCTATCAACAGAAAAGGTAACACTCTCGTCCTCTATACTTAGGGTCAGTTTCTTACCAAACACATCTATTATTGCTTTAGCAGTGTTTAAGAATGGTCTTCCTAATATGAGAGGTACTCGAGAATCTTCTTCCATGTCCAGAATAACAAAATCTACTGGAAATACTAAAGTACCAACTTTAACTAGCATGTTCTCCATTATCCCTCTAGGATATTTTACTGATCGATCGGCTAGTTGTATACTTATTCGTGTTGGTTTCAATTCACCAAGGTCTAGTTTAGCGTATAGTGAATACGGCATTAAATTTATACTAGCACCTAAGTCTGCCAATACTTCTATTGAACTAAGACTACCCAGAAAACATGGAATTGTGAAACTTTCTGGATCTGATAATTTTTCTGGTATCTTATTCAACAGCACTGCAGAACAATTAGCATTCATAGTAATAGCCGAGAGTTCTTCCATTTTCTTTCTATTCGTGATTAGATCTTTGAAGAATTTATCATATCTAGGCATTCCTGAAATCACATCAATAAAAGGAAGATTGACATTTATTTGTTTAAACATATCCAAAAATTTGGATTGCTCGGCTTCAAGTCTCTCTTTTCTCATTTTACTCGGGTAAGGAAGTGGTAGTTGATATGGTTTAACATAAGGTTTAGCCTTAACTGTGTTATCTTCATTAACCTTTTCAACTATCGGTTCTGTTTTCTTATCTTGCTCAGGTTGTGGTTCTTGTGGAGTAGGAATAGCTTCATCAGAAATTACATGCATTTCAGGTGGTTTAAGTGTAATACCACTTCTTGTGGTAATGGCTTTAGCTGTTTCATTCCGGGGGTTAGCATTTGTATCACTAGGTAGACTTCCCGTTTTTCTTTCACCTATTAACCTTGCTAGGTTACTTACTTCTTGTTCCAAATTTTGAATAGAAGCTTGTTGATTTCTAAATGCTTGAGCATTTTGTTCATTGGTTTGTTTCTGAGATGTGAAAAACTGCGTTTGAGATTCAACTAGCTTTGACATCATATCTTCTAAATTTGGCTTTTTATCATCCGTTTGTAGTGGTTTGTTTTGAAAAATAGGTCTTTACTGATTGTAAGTATTGTTGGATACTTGTTGATTACTAGGACCTTGTTGGTTGTTGTATGGAACATTACGGTTATAGTTCTGATTTTGATTGTAGATTGGTCTTGGCGGTTGATAATTATTCTGATAATTATTTCCAGGTCTTTGGTTTATGTATGAAACATTCTCTCTTTGTTCCATTGTTAGTTCAATATTGAGACAATCTTTTGTCAAATGTGGTCCTCCACACTGCTCACAACTAATTCTTATTGAGTGGATATCTTTAGTCATCTTTTCCATTCGTCTCTCCACAGCATCTATCTTTGCGGAAATGGAATCTAAGTCATGGCTAGAATCGGCTCTAGCTGCTTTAGATGATCTAACGATATCTTTTTCTTGGTGCCACTCATGTGAGTGGGAAGCAGTGTTATCAATAATTTTATAAGCGTCAGTAGCGGTTTTCTTCATAATGGAACCACCGGCTGCTATATCGATGTATTTTCGTGTAGTGATGTCGCATCCTTGGTAGAATATTTGTACTATTTGACAAGTGTCTAAACCATGTTGCGGACATCCTCTTAATAATTTTCCAAATCTGGTCCAAGCTTCATATAAAGTTTCATTTGGCTTTTGCGTGAACGTGACTATTTCTCCTTGAAGTCTCACGGCTTTAGATGCCGGAAAGAATTGTTTAAGAAAATTTTCAACTAAAACATCCCATGTATCAATCGCCCCTTCAGGTAATGATTCTAACCAATCTTTGGCTTCTCCCTTCAAAGTCCAGGGAAATAACATGAGATATATCTGTTCATCCTCAACTTCTCTTATTTTGAATAAAGTGCAGATCCTATTAAATGTACGAAGATGTTCGTTTGGATCTTCCTTCGGCGCACCACTAAATTGGCATTGATTAGTTACCATGTGTAGGATTTGTCCTTTAATTTCATAATCTGGTGCATTAATGTCTGGTTGAGTAATTGCGTGACCTTGGCCAGTGCGTTTAGCTCGCATTCGGTCTTCCATACTTAGAGGTTCCAGATTCTCCATGATTGAATTTGTTGAATCTGAATCACTAGAGGATTTTGATTTAATGGTTGGTTCCTCGACAATCTCTGTTTGAATGATTGGTGGTTCCGGAGGAAAGATTAGTGGTTCAGGATCTCTGAATTGTCCCTGAAGATCCTCCGGATTCTCAATTGTGAGGTCGGGTTCAAAAAATGGATTATCGGAAATTTGAATTGGAGTACTTGGTCGACTGGATGACGATTCTAAAGAAAAATCAACGGCGACAATATTTGCTAGATGTCTTGATCGAGTTACAGGTGGTGAACGTACAAAAGGTGGTGAACGTTTTGCTCGGTGCATTCACTGAATATCCTATTAGTTATAAAAGATAAAAATTATTAAAGTTATCAAATTAATAGACTTTTCTGCTTGTGCCTACGTTTCGAATCTCCAATAGATGCAGCAGGGAGCCAGAACCCTTTAAATCGGAAGCTCACAACTCAGCCACTAACAAATCCAACTATTACTACGAAGCAGAAAATTTGGATATCTATCAATTTAACCACTTAAAATAATTTTTCGTTGAAATTTAAAGAAATTTTAGAGAAGAAATAGAAAAAATCTAAGTCCTAAAAACTAGAATGTCGAGAAATAAGAAAGAAAAAGAGCGCGTCGAAAAACGTCAAAAAATAAATAGTCGAAAAATAAAAATAAGAAAGTAGCGCGTCGAAACTTAAAAAGGAACTAAAAACTAAGAATTAAAAGTTGCGTCTAAAAATATTAAAGCTTAAAAGAAAAACTATATCCCAAATGGCAATAACTTGAAAAGGTACTAAAATATATAAAACGGCGTCGTAAAATTCTAAAACACCTAAATCTTAGTCTAAAGAAAAAGTACTTAAGGGATTTTACGGCAAAGCCTAAAAATATAGAAATAAAAATAACTATGGCAAAAAACTATGTCTTAAAACTAAATACGAGCGAATAATACAAATATTACGCTAAAACGAATAAAAAGATACAAAATATAAAAATATACTTAAAGTTGTAAAAAGTACAATTTTTATAAAAATATTATTTTTATATTATTTATTTTATAAAAGTATTAATTTTATATATTTATAAAACTAATTACACTTAATAATACAAATTAATTAAAAACTAAAACAAATAATTATTAAATATAACCCTAATTAGGGTTTTAATTATAATACTTATAATTAAACTAAACCCTAAACAGTCGGCTGAGGTTACCAGGCATGTCAAGTCAAGCCATGCGATCGCATGGTTTGATAGTTAAAACCTCATGCGATCGCATGAGGTTGGATTTCGGGCCATGATCTGGACTGCTACAGTAACGGGCCAAGAGTGTTTTTATATTTTTTTTCTGTTTTTCTGTTTAAATAAAAATATTTATATAAAACTTATTTTTTTACAAACTAAAATAAAAATAAAGAAACTTTATAAAACTTATATATTTAACAAACTCTTAAATATATATATTTTTTTGTTTTTCTTTTTATATTTTTGAATATTTAAAACGTATTTTTACAAAAGCGTATTTTTATAAAAGTAAACTAAAAATTAATAAAAATCTTTTTTTTATATATATAGCGTTCCGCTTCCGGCGTTTAAGCGTTCCCCGACAGCGGCGCCAAAAATACTTGATGTTATGCGAGGTGGTGTATAAAATAGTTATATTTTTTTTCAAGGAAACACTATTAAATACGATACAATTTTACACAAGATATTTATTTATTTATAGAATGGATATACCTAAACCTTGCTACAACACTTATAGGCAGTGTACCTAATCGTACAGTAGTGTAGTTTTTAGTAAGTCCGGTTCGTCCACAGGGAACTCTAGCCAAGTTTAACGCTATATTAGTTTTTACTTATAATTGTAAAAATACAAAAATATATATAAGTAGTATTATTATTGTAAAGGGGGTTTTTACCGTTTAATGACCGGTTTGTCGATTTTAAAAGTTTAGTCGCAGTTAAAACCTAAAGTAAAATATTAAATATATAAAAGACTTAATTTAAAGCATAAAGTAAATAACGATAATGAAATTACGATAAATAAAAGTGCGATAAAATAAAATTGCGATAATTAAAGAGTGCGATAATTAAAAGTGCAATTAAATATAATGACAATAAATAAAAGTGCGATAATTAAAAGTGCAATTAAATATGAAATATATAAATTATGCTTATTTAAACTTCCGTAATCATGATGTTTGACGTGTTGTTTTTAGTTTATTCCCATGGGTTAATTGTTCTTTGTCCTGGATTATTCAATATGTCCATACGGATTTGTCCATAATAGTCCATCAGTCATAATCATAAAATGCGAAAGTCTTCGTCAAATTATTCTTATTCCCAAAGTCAAATATTCCAACTAATTGGGGATTCGAATTGTAACAAGGTCTTAATACTTTGTTTAATGAATACACCAGGTTATCGACTGCGTGTAGACCAAGGTTTTACTACTTCGTTAACAATTACACCAATTACCCTTGAATGTAATCCACCCCTGTTTCAACAAGTCTATTAACTATTAATCCAGTTTCGTGTCCGGTAAAATGAACAATTATTGGTATTTATAGATATCCCGCCCACCGTACCCAGCCAAGCGTATGTGGTTATATATAAATACGTCAAATTATAAGTCTATATATTAAATCAACGAGGTATCATTTAGTTAATATAAAACCCATTAATAGCCCATAGTCTAATTTCCACAAGTGTCGTTCTTTTATCCAAACCCCAATTATGGTCCAAAGCCCAATTACCCAATTTTAATATTTAGCCCAACATCACGATTACTTCGGCATTAAATAAGCATAATAATAACTTAGCTACGAGACATTAATTTAAAAATAACATTAACCATAACTTACAGTGATTAAAAATAGCGTAGCGTTACACGGACAGAATTTTGACTTACACCCTTACAACATTCGCTAACATACCCTTATTATTAGAATTAAAATTAAAATTAAAATTATAATATATATATATATATATATATATATATATATATATATATATATATATATATATATGGATGTGTAAAAGATCGCTCAAAACTGCGAAATTTATAGCATGTGGCCTGACTTTTTTGCTCATGTGATCGCATGAGATTATCTCATGCAGGCCATGCGATCGCATGGCCTGGAATTCCAGCTAACATGTCTTTGTTTGCATTCTGCCGACGAATTTTAAATATAAATATAATATATAAATAATTTTAAGAATTATTTAAATATTATATTATATTTATGTGCATAGTTGACTTGTAATTTTAGGTCCGTTGTGTCGAGCGTTGAGAGTTGACTTTGGTCTCAGTTCTGGATTTTCGAACGTCCTTGCGTACAATTTAATATCTTGTATTTTGCGTTTCGCGTCTTGTACTCTTGTAATTTTGAGAAGTTTCTCATTAATAATTGGAACCACTTTGATTGTATTTTGTACTTTTGAGCTTTTTGGTCGTTTGCGTCTTCAATTCGTCGAATCTGTCTTTTGTCTTCACCTATTATTATTTAAACGAATATCACTTGTAAATAGAACAGTTGCAACTAAAAGCTTGTCTTTCTTGAGGGATAATGCTATTAAATATATGTTCGTTTTTAGCATTATCAACATTGCACTAGATGATTTTGTTACAAATATTGATGAGTCTTTGATTGGCAAATTCAAGATCATGTTCTTCTTCAACAGTTAAAGGTGAAGGCTTACGATGGTAGTTTGATTAGTGATGGTGTTCCAAAGTTTGTCTTGTTCGATGGTGGTGATGCAAGTGTTTGATGGAAGAAGATAGTATGATTGTTGGTTTGATAACACTGAATGTATCATATGTATACGTATATATAATATATGATCTATTTGTATTTTAGTGAAGTGATGGAAATAAAACAATCAAATACAGTATTCGATCAATCAAAATAACAATCCTATAAAGTGATTACATAGTAAACTCACTTTAATTCACGGATAAATTTATAATGAGACAAGTGAGTGTTGCGATTTCAATCACCTAAAGTAGAAAATAATACTAATAATAATTAATAATAATAATAATAAAACTATAATCTAATGGAAGTGTAAAGAACGTTCAGCAAAAGTTATTTCAAACTTAGAATAGTAAAGAAGCCAAGTAATTGGCATATTCTACCGACACCAATTCACGGGCTGTGTATCGTGCACTATTTGAAATCAGTAGCGGATAAAAGTCTTCGAAAAAATCCCAAACTTTCCCAGTAATTATCTTTATTTATTTCAGTCATTATGGTATAAAATTCAGTCTTTAACCATTAAATAAAATTTACATTAATTATTTACTCCCAACCCTAAGTAAAATATAAAAAGTTTTAAAATTCAACAAATAGTTCCTAAATACATTTTTAATAAGCTTAAAATTTATAGATCATTTTCGTATCACCGTTTATTTTAAAATTACATAAGTTTGAATTTAACTTGCTTAATATCAATCGGAACATCAAACGAGTATTACAATCATTTAATATTTATTTTTAATATACTTTTATTTATATATAGATATGTTTATAAATAATAATTATTATATATTTCATAACAACAACATTTAATATTTCAAATTATATTTCAAATTATTATTTATATATATACACACATAACTATTTACAAATAGTTGTTCGTGAATCGTCGAGAACAGTCGAAGGTCAATTGAATATATGAAACAGTTCAAAACTTTTGAGACTTCAACATTACAGACTTTGCTTATCGTGTCGGAAACATATATAGATTAAGTTTAAATTTCGTCAGAAATTTCCGGGTCATCACATATCAACTGTGGACTACTAACATTGGACAATTAAAATGAATTAAAATATTGATTATAACATATGAAACTAAACATTTCTTCAAGTCTGCCACTTGATTTCATCTTAAACCTCATTTGTATCTTGATGATTACAATCTGCGTTCAAACCTTTCATGATTCTTAAAAACACCTCAATCGAGAGGATGAACCAACGGCACTTCATCTACGGGAGAAAAGATTGATGCATATAGTATGCATCAGAAAACTCTTGGAACCTAAGTAGAAGTTTAAAACGAATTTATGATCCTTTGGCGTTGTTATTACTGAAAATAACTCTGCAATCCCTTTCCAAAGTAACGAATTTTGTCACAGCTTCAGCAAATCAATTTTGACCTTTCATTCGAATAAGTCTAATTATAACCTTGATATATAAGTTTGCCTTTCATCATCGTTACCGGAGAACCGTTTATATTCCACCACATTAGCAGTAAACTTACCAGCAACTTCATTACTCATTGGCTTAAGTCTCTCCGAAGAACCATTATATTTGTTCGTTAAAACCTATTCATATACTCATCCACATCTTATAACGAGAATTGCTATAGCAATTACCCAGAATCAGCAATCAGTACTCTGAAAACTCGTAGCATGCCTACATCAACAGTTATATATATACCTAAAACATTTATCTCTTAGAATTATGATCTTGAATTCTGAAACTCTGAAAATCAACCAGTCTACGAATCAATACTCTGAATTTTGAAAAAGTCGAATGAAGCGGCAGAAACTGTAGACAGCTGTATACGACCTTAACCGTCGAAAGTTTGATAATAAAGAATAGTATGTTGGCAAAGCTCGGGAAGGTTGGAACTGGAAAACGGATTGAACAAATCATGAAGGAGGCTATGGACAAATCACAAAGACTAAACCTGCCTTCAAAGAACCCAAATGATTCAGTGTCTGCTGAGGTCATTAACGAATAGGGAGAGTTATGTGTGAAAATACGGGTTTTACACTGTTATTTATGCAAAAGCCATTTTGATGTTCAATACCATGTTAAAGTGTGTTTGACACCACATTGAGATGCGGGTTCTATACAGAAGTATGTAGAAGCCATTATGGATGAAACTCATGTTGGTTTTAATCCTTTTACCCTCCCCCTCAATATATGACGTGTCATGTTTTGATAAAACCTTTATTTTCTTGGTCTTTTTCTCCCCCTCAAAATATGATTTATTTGAAATTAAAACATATTTTGCCAATTTGCTACACAGAAAATATAGGTTTTGATGAGAAAGGTTGTAAGACAGTTGAGACACGGGCCATATAAGGTTTTGGTGAAAACCTTCTTTGCGGGTCCATTTGGATAAAACCTTCTTTGAAGTGCAGTTCCCATACATATCTATTATGAAAACCATCATGATCTCTAAGGGAACCGTCATTCCCCTTCTTCCTAAAATTTTTTTTGACGTTTCTCCGTTGAGATATTTTTAAGAGAAAGAGTGGTAGGCATTTGAGACGTGGGGCATACACTGAAATGTGTGCATACACCATATAAGCTTTTGGACGAAACCTACTTTGATTTGCGGGTCCCTTAGAGATCTATTATGAAAACCATCATTCCCAGGGACTTCTTTGGTTTGCGGGTCCCATAGAGATCTATTATGGGAACCATCATGATCTCTATGGGAACCATCATTCCCCCTTTCTCCCCCTAAAAAAATTGACGTTTCTCCATTGAAATGTTTTTAAGAGACAAAGAAAGACAGTTGAGACTCGGGGCATACACTGAAATGTGTGCATACACCGTATAAGGTTTTGGTGAAAACCTTCTTTGAAGTGTGGGTCCCATATAGATCTATTATGGGAACCATCATGATCTATATGGGAACCCACATTCCCCACTTCTTCCCCTAAAAAAAATTTGACGTTTCAGATTTTGATAACTGTCATTTCATTTCGGGTCTCATTGCTCCTCTAGGCACATGCATTACTCCCCCTAGGAACATGCATTGCTCCCCCTAGACACATGCATTTGTCAAATTCATCCAAGAGAAGAAACTCAGATGAGTCGTTTTCAACGGATGGTGATTCGCCTACAACTACTGAAGTATATGTACCAAAGGTTATGGATTCAGGCGAAATTGGTTTTGGATTAATCGGGGATTGGACGAGGTTGGAGGAAAGATAGGTTCAAACAACACATCAGGTCATCTGAGGTTGTGAGTGGGACATGCTTGAGTGGACAGTCAGGTGTCAGCGGGTTAAGATCGGGTCTTGAACCGATGTGTCCAAGAACCATTTTGCAGTTAAATCAATTTTTGAAAGTCAACTTTGAATACCATTTATAGGCATTGTCGATCTGATTTATGGACGTTGAATTCCACTTGGGTTTGATACACGACGTATCCTTACGAAGTTGTTTTTGTGGAATCAAGGATGATTGAAAATCTTTTGACATAGCCAGAGAAACAGATCTCGGCTTAATTTTAAGTAACTCAAACGAAGAGTACTTAATTGGTTTTGAAGAAGAAGTGGATCTTGGTGTTGAAAATGGTTTGGTTGTCCACTTCTTATTTGACACTTGTTTAGCAAGATTATTCTTTGAGTGTTTAGAAACAAGGTCAATTTTGGTGCGCGGGATATTTTTCAGACCTATGGATGGCTTCATGGGTTTGTGTGGAAGCCAACCATATTGATCGCGAATCTCCGTAACCTACCCATTTTTTCCATTAGTTGTTTCAAGAAACGGGCGATTGAACTTGGTCGGGTAACCGGAGTAAGTCCTTTTGCTTGGGAACTTGGGTTCTACGGGTAGGGAAACATTAAATTCCTTTGGTTTGGGTTGGGTAACTTTGGGTTCGTTTGGTTTCGAGGATGTTTTTCTCGGAGTCACCGTTGACTTTGGAGAACCTCGTTCTTTTGGTTTGGGGTTAGAGAATCTTTTGGGTGGGGTATCCAGGTGAACTTTTGGTTTCATGGGGATTTCCTCGGTGCCTGTGTAGACTTAGGAGGACCGTTGTCTTTTATTTTTGGAGCCTCCAAGGTCTTTGGTGTTTTACGTACAGCAGTCTTTGAGTACATTGAGGATTGGTACACTATGGGTTTGGGATTGGTCTTGGCAAAAGTCACATGCTTTTTCACAGTCTTGGGAGTAGACATTGAAGCATTGGACAACTCAGACTTAGTACCTTGGGAACCAACTAACACATTTGATTTTGGAGTGTCAGTGGAGGTCAGTATGGTCTCAGTACCAGGACAGATCTTATAAGAACCAGGTTTTGAATATATGGTCTTGGTCACGAAGTCCATACTTTCCAGTGAATCACATTGGTTATGCAAGTTCTCATTCTCTTCCTTAAGTAGATTCACATGAGCTTTTAACTCCTGAATTTCTAAGACAAGGTCATCAATAGAAACTACAACAGTCTTTAAACTCATAAGTGGGTTCTACTTTGGGAACTGTAGGCATCTTCTCAATTGTTGCTAGAGTTTTCTTGTAGGTCTCACATTTAACCTGAAGATCTATGTTTTCTCGTTCTAGCTTGTCAACAAATTGAGTAAGGTCAGTCTCTACATCCTGAGCTCCTAAAGTGATAGGTTCTTTCTCGGGTTATGGTTCTACCTTAACTTCTGGAATCTTGGGTTGAGATTCTAAGAAATGATCTAGAGATTTGGACCTAGATGATTCTAACCTACGTTCAACAGTGTCAAACTTGGTCAAGAGAGAATCACTAAAGTCTTTGAGTTCTTGTGCTAGACCTACACAATCGATGGAGTCATTCACAGATTTCGGGTTTGAGTTCCGTGATTCAGTGTTCTTTGAAATCAATTCACAAAAATTAACAACTTGATTTGCAATTTGATTTTCAAGTTTATGAACATTGGAGACCAGTTTGTTGTTTTGGGTTTCAATGACACAGATATGGTGTTGTAAACCCTTAATGATCATTTGATATTTGAGTTCGTTGTCAAAATATTTGATTTTGTTTTGATCAAGTTCGTCCTCCGGACTGATGATGTATCTTTCTAAAACCAAGGTTGTTAAATAGATTATACGCTTTTTAGGACTATTTTGAGCATTCAAACTTTCAAAATCATTGAATAAATCGAGAGGTGTGTTATAATATGAACCATCTTTTCTCATGTAATTTGCATTTATTTTGTCATAAATTAACGACACCTCACGTTTCATTTTTGTTGATCGATTGGCTATTATTTCCTCAATCTCACTTTCATTGGCAAACGTGAGTCTCTCTGGCAAACCTATCTTAATGTATCTACCATCATATAAACAAGGTTCGGCTTTGGAGATCTTGGACTGTATTTGAGGATTTTCAAACCCTAACCCCTGGTGTTTTTGGTAGGAGTTTTTGGGCCGATTCAAGAACAGAGCTTGTTTAGAAATGTGGCCATCTAAGACTACTTTAGCTTGGTCAGTTCTGTAAAGTTTTTCTTAAAGTGAACTTAGTTAGGTTTTCAAGTCTAAGTTTTCTGTAACTAACTTAGAGCATTCAAAAGTCTTCTCAGCCAGGTTACTCAAAGGCTTTCTAGTGTTCTGTTCTACAGTCTCTAGGAAAAGTTTCTTAGAATCATTAAGCTTCTTAAGTTCTTTTTCAGCGTTGTTAACTTTTTCCGTGAGAACTGCATTTCTCAGTTTAAAATTCGTCCTTTCTATCCGTAGAGGTTTCACACTACTTTCTAGCTCTCTTAATTCAGTTACTTTGTCAGCTAGATCTTGTTTTAGTTTCAAATAAGTATGATTTGACACTTTCATTTCCAATTCAGATTTCAACCTAGAGTTCTCATTTTTCAGTTCGCTAATTTGACTAGCAAATGATCTAAGGTCTCTATTCATCTTGGCAAAGTTGTCTACATACATATCAGGTAGTATAGGAAACACACATTCATCATAAACAGGCACAGATTCAGATTTAATGGGCGGTTTCATTTGAACATGTGGAAGTGGGGTATGACAAGCAGAGCTACATGCAATTATATCATTTTGATCAAGAGGTGTTTCAGAACAAGTTTGCAATACATCAGATATAAACACATAATTATTTTGCACAGATTTGTAACATTCATGAGTAATATCAGTGTGTAATTGTACCTCTTCCTCGACATTAGAGGACACGTGATCACCATGATTTGCCATGTTAACAGGACGGGTGTTCAACAAGGGGCTTAGGACAGACAAGGCAAATCACGAAATGACAAATAAACTTAAAAAATATCACTTTTCTCCCCCTCAAAATATGATTCACGTGAATCAAATTTTGAAAATGAGGTTTCGTTGATTTTCGGTTACTTTTCGTTAAGTGTCTGATAAGTGCACGATTTGAATTTCCCTCCAAAATTTTCAACAAAAATTAATGTCATAAACTTTTGGAATATGAACTAATATTTGACCGAGGGGGTTGAGGAAAAATTTTGACTTTTTTCAAAATTTTCCGGAAAATTTCATTCAAAATCGTGCGTTTTCTGGTGGTTTTTGGGGTCGAAAAGTTTTCTATCGTGAAAATTTAAATCTCGCGTAAAAATGATCTTTTGAGTCCAAGGAAAAAATTTAAATTTTACCCGAGCTTTCCCGCCCTTTTTTTTAATAAGAGACCAGGTCGGTTCCTGGGTCTGAGCCTGGTCGAATCCGATTTTTGGTTCGGGTCGGATCTGGGTGTGAGTGGTTCACAGATCAGGGTGAAGGTTCAATGGATGAGGAGTTCTTTGATGGTTCATGGTTCATGGTTAAAAGCTTGTATTTGTTTTTGGTACCAATCTAATTTCACAAATTAAATTATCAAAACAAGAAATGTTCACACAACCATTTGTCTATCTGCATTGTTGGGAACAAGGGAGACAAGAAAAAAAATCACGTGGGTATCCTCTTGATTGTTACATCCAACAAAGAGGAAATGGGACCCATTTGCAAATAAAGTTCACTCAATTTACAGTCATGCCATTCTCATTTTTCAAGTATTGTACTATTTGTTCTTCTTCCAAAAAAACGAGTAACATGAGATTTTATTTTTTTATTTTTTATTTTTTTTATTTTGAGTACTAAATTTTTAAGCACCAACCAAGTTTTTGAGTCCAAAGTTTTTGAGCAGACTAATTTTTCGAGCAGGGTGATATAAAAATTTCGAGCACAATTTTCAAGATTTCGAGCAGGAGCAAGATTAAGATTTCGAACAGGTTAGCAGGAAAAAAAATTCCGAAACATAGTAGCTGAAGCAAGTTTTCGAGCAGGAGCAAGATTCAAGTGGTTTTCGAATGGGTACTGTTTTCGAGCAGGAATTTGGGTACATCTATCAATGTTTGACTTTTACCCAAACCTTTTGTCCTTTACTAACTTTTCAGACTATTCTTACACATCATGTGCTACCTTACACGTATCTTTTGTATTATTATTATTGTTATTATATATATATATATATATATATATATATATATATATATATATATATATATATATATATATATATATATATATATATATTAAAAGGAGCATGGATGTTCACAAAACAAAAGCATGGGTATATATAAGTCAATGCATGTGTCAGTTTTTCCAATGGATATTGTGATTTTCGATGGGTATTGTCCAGTGAATAAAACAAGGTTTTGGAACAAGACAAATACTTTGAGGTTTTCGAACGCCTATTTGTTACTTTTGAAAGTTTTCGAGCATCAATCTAAAGATTTCGAATAGGCTGTTTTAACATAAAACACACACATTTTTATTTATTTATTTATTTATTATTTTTAATATATATTTTTTTTTATTATTATTATAAGAAAAATGCAAATGCTTGATTTCTATGAGTACTATGGTCAAAAATCCGTATTGTCGAAGCAGATTCAAACACAAAACAATTGATTTTAAGATGTTTTTAGCATGTAAATGTTAAGGGTGCACAAAAAGACAGTGGGTTAATATTGAGATATGAAACAAGTTCGTTCAAATTTAAGCACAAGATCTAGTAGTTTAAGTGGTTTATCAACAAATATATTATGAAACGAGTATTAAACCAACAAAAATAACAAGATGAGTTGAGTTATGTAGGTACCTAAACCGAAATCGAGCACAAACACTTTAAAAATGCGATGGAGACCTTTGAGCAACGGATCTTCTATGCAAAGAGCTTAGACCCGCTCTGATACCATTTTTTTTTTTTTGTGAAAGATAAGGGTTTCATGCAGGAGGTTTTTAGGCAGGATGTATTCGTGCAATGGTTTTCAAGCAGGAGGTTAGGTTATTATGTAAAGTTTTCGAGCAGCTGATTTCAAACAAGTTTTCGAGCAGGAAGGTTTTTGAGCTAAGTTTTCGAGCAGGATTTTTCGATCAGGTTTTCGAGCACCTTTTTAACTAAGTTTTCGAGCACTATGTTTTCGAGCAGTTAAACACATAAAAGTTCAAAGTCAAGATTTTCGA
This sequence comes from Rutidosis leptorrhynchoides, assembly GCF_046630445.1. Taxonomy (NCBI): domain Eukaryota; kingdom Viridiplantae; phylum Streptophyta; class Magnoliopsida; order Asterales; family Asteraceae; genus Rutidosis; species Rutidosis leptorrhynchoides. The sequence continues at coordinate 265,555,167 of NC_092334.1, forward strand.
GCAGCAAGTTTTTGGGCAGGGGTTTTTGGTCCAATTTTTTCGAGCACAGGTCTGTCAGCCTTTTTGTACTTTCGTCCTTTTGACCCTTGTACTTTTTATGACACAACAAGGTCAAAGATGCTTTTCAGTGGGTAATATCCACAAAATAATTAATTTTCGGTGGGTATTATCCAAGGGATAAAATTATGGAGCCAAAACTAAGTCAAACTTGGAGCCAAAATTATAAGGTTTTAGGAAAAAAGTGGCACAAACTCAGATTTTCGAGCAGCAATCTGTCACAGAGGTCGGTTTTCGAGCAGCTAACTGGACAGATTCCAGATTTTCGAGCATTTAATTTCGAATGAAAACACACTAAACTAAGTTCATACAGGTTGTTGATAGCACGTTTTTATGTTCTAAAGCCTTTAATCAGTGAGTTTAACGGGTTAATGGGTTGAACGAATGAGTTGAATAAATCAGTGGGTTTTATGAAGTTAACTTTAAGATTCAAACATAGAGTTCAAGCACATATAAATACACACAAGTTTTAACTTCAAACAGTGGGTTATATGCATGTATATAGGTTCGATTTTAAGCAAAAAAGGGTCCAGAGGTCAGACTTATCTTGATGAGGGAGATCTGTCTAGTTCAACGGAGAGGCAATATGACAATACTTAGGCTTACCTTGGTAGATTAATCAGACCTCCGGAAGGATGATCACCTTAACGATCAATCAGCCTTTAAGCCTGATAACACACACTCCTTAGAGAGTGCAACAACTGAAAGAGATGTGTCACCTCATGACATATCAATGACTTCAGGACGCGATGTAACATCTTCCTACATTACATTGATTTCTACCGACACCAATGCGGTGTTAGGTACAGTTGGAAGACTTGGTATAACCAAGAGCGACATAGTCACACAAAAGTCCCATGATACTTTAATCATGGAGGTGGATAGCTTGCTAACGCCGACTGGAACTTTGGTGATCAGTCATCCTCAACATCCACTGAGGTTAAACTTGGACCTACCAATACCGACTGGAACTTTTGGTTTCAGAAAACTTGTCTAGTGTAACAACTAGCATGCTTGATTTAAACCTGTCTAGTTTAACAATTAGCTTGATTTTTACAAAATCGAAAATGATTTCTGAAGATCCTGTTTTCCCCAAGGATCAAACTTTTTCCTTAACCACTTTGTCTCTTCTTAGCAGGTACACATTCCCTCTCTAATGATAATCATATATGCTCTCTCCGCTATTTTGCGATGAACACGGGATGCCATATTCATGCTACACGAGCTGAACACGGTACACCATATTCATCATGCGGGGAGAATGAAACTCGAGTCAAAAACAAACCAATAATGATCATGAAAAAGACGAGTCAACATTTGAGGGGAAACAAAAGAGGTTTACACAAGATCACTTCAAGGTACTTTCAATTCACAAAGATGGTCGAAAGTCAAAGATCAAGACCTCATCACCCGCCCGGACTAATGAAGAAGACAGAACAAATCAACCATAATACTCCCAGATCAGTTCATCCTATGTGCAAGTTCGTGTTCAAAGCTGACAGCATCAAAAGCGTCATAGCTTCAAATCGAAATCAATGCCCAGAAAAAGGCTGCACAAGAAACTGCAAGAGAATGATCAAGGGAGGGTTACATCTTTTGAAAACCCCACGCCAAGGACTAGGTGTTGATAATCAAGGGAAAGACTGTTGACAAAGGGAAGACTGTTGACAATCAACACTATTTTAAAAAATCCCATGCCAAGGGGGAGATTGTTTACAATGAATATTGTCTATTATTTGTGGCATGCGGTTTTAGTATTACTAATGTAATAGGTAGTTTACTTGTTATGTTATTACTTAGTTTTACCATGGTAAATGTAACATACCATGTTAAGTTACCACTTGGAGGTTGCTAGTATAAAAGCAACCTCCCACTCTTATTTGTAACTAGTTGAGTTATTCTACAAGTATTATCTTTCACACATATTCTCTCAACCTTATCACCATATTACTTGTTCTTATCATCTATACCCACTTACACTAACAAAATTGACCGACCTTAGCTAGATTTGGGGCTAACAAACATGATAAGGAATTCGACATTGATGAAGATTGATCAAGATTTAAGAATGACATGCTCTATTATGACCCATTTTTTGTAACTTTTAAACTTTGTATCATGTATTTTGTATTTGCTATTTGATGTTAACATTGATGCTATTTGATGTTTGATGTTTAAAATTGCTAATGATGCTTATTTAAGTTTCATACAAAGTCAATTTGTATTGAATCAAGCATATAAGCAACATATATACACTTTTGGAACATATATTACAACATCATACACACACACACACACACACACACACACACACATATATATATATATATATATATATATATATATATATATATATATATATATATATATATATATATATATATATATATATATATATATAAAAACTAAAAAGTCAACATCCGAGTACTCTTCCGAGTTCTCCCCGAGTCGCCGATTACTCCTCAAAAACCTCCGGCCGAGTACTCCCTGAGTCGTGAGTTTTACAACCTTGATTAATACTCCTTCCGTCCCAATTCTATAGTCCAGTATTCAGTTTTGGGATGTCCCAAATTAATTGTTCACTTCTATAAATGGTAAAGAATAATGTGATAAATGTCTTTTATGTCCCTACTTTACTCATGTAAAACAAAACGATGGGTAAAAAGTAAGGGGTAAAACTGGAAAGTTAACAGGAAAAAGTACATGTGTCAGTCACTTTTTCTTAAACTGTGTGTTTTTTGTCTAGGGACAATAGATTTGGGACGGGAGAGTAATATTAAATATGATTATAAGTGGATAAAATTGCTTAAATATTAAATATGAAATTGAATTAAATTACATTGAATAATATAAAGAAATACAATATATGATACAATTAACAAGTCGAGCTAGAATTTGGATCGGTTTCAAGGTTTCCTCCCGGACAGCGATGGGGGCGGGGTATATCGCTGCATCGGCATAGTCGAAACGGGAGATGATCGCAACGGGTGGTTAAAGTCCCCCTCGGATGATCCCAATCGCTGTTTATATATATATATATATATATATATATATATATATATATATATATATATATATATATATATATATATATATATATATATATATATATATATATATATATATATATATATATATATATATATAAAAAATAAGAGAAGCCCGAGTTTGAAATATTATGTTCAAATTGAACCTAGTTTGTCTCGACTCATTTACATCCCCTAAAAATAAGGTTGTTAAAATGGATTTACTAGCTTGCCTTAATAAAGATATAAACAAAAGGCAAATTACGATTCTGCCCTCATGAAAAGTACTCCCTTCATTCGATATTGATTGTCCATTATTCCATTTTCAGTTGTCTCAAATTAATAGTCCACTTTCATATAAAGATAAGAATAATAAGATAAAGTTCTATTATGTCCTTAATATATATGGATATGATTAAAAGTGAAAGAAAAAGTAAGGGTAAAACTGGAAAGTAAACAAAAAGTAAAGTACTTTTATGACATTTCCTTAAACTGTTGTTTTGTGTTTGTGGACTACTAATATGAGACGGAGAGAGTAACTGACTCGCCATAAATATAATATAATTATAAATACTATCATTAATCATAATTATCAATACTTTTAATATATTACTATTAAAATTAATGTTAATTATTAATTTTCCGTTGAATTGGAAAGTTGTGGATATGTGGAAGACATTTAAGCCTTTTGGGGCAGTTCGTGACGTGTACATCGCGGTGAAGAGGCATCGTAACGGTGATCGTTTTGCCTTCGTGAGATTCGTTGACGTTAAAGATGTTAGCAGATTATTGAGGTCATTGGAAAGCATAATATTCGAAAACAACTACATCAAAATATTCATGGCTACTAATAGAAAACTTATCCCTAAATCCAATGATTCGGGATATGCTAATGGTAACCTGAACCAAAACAGTAACATGCCAGAATGGAACTCCTTCCAAGATGGTAGATAATTTAATGAAGTTGTGGGTAACTGTTCGAGAGATTTAAGAAACAACATAACAAATAGGAAAGCGAAAGTTATGGATGCAGGTGAAGGAATACCTAAAGAAGGGAAAAAAGAGAAAGTTGCTGTTATTGATGACAACGAATGTAACCTTGAGGCATTACAAAATGCTATTGTGGGTGAGGCCAACAACATAGATATTCTACAAAACTTAGATGTAATCTGCAAGGAAGAAGGCTTCTACGATATCCAGATTAAACTTCTTGGTGGTTTGAATATTATGCTTCTCTTCAAGTCTCTAGATGCAGCTACTGATATGGTTAAACAAAACAACCATCCACTTATAAGATGGATCCGGAAAATAACAAGATGGGATGACTCCTGTTTGACGGAAGGATGAATGACATGGCTTAATGGTGGGGACCTGTGTATGAACTTGAAAACTGTTCACTTTCGGGTAATCAAAGGCTAACATTTGGGAGGTTGTATGTCAAACTGTTGAATCCTGATGTGTTAAATGATACCTTAAAACTTCAGCACAAGTCCAGGACATATTTCATTAATATTAAATAAGAAAGAAAGAAACGTCCAGATTGGGAAGTAATGAGTAACCAAAGTGATATTCAGTCAGGATGTTCGGTGTATAGCTCAGAATATGTAGACTTAGATGAACTATCGAGTGATGATGATGTTGACTGTTAGAATGGTGATGACAACCATGACATATTCAATAGCTTCATTGAGCCAGAGAACAAGATGGAAGAAAACTATAAGTTTGATTCGGTCAAATTCATAGCTGGGAAGTTCGCTGGTGACGGTGCTGGAAATCCAAAAGTTAATTATTTAAGTGAAGAAGAAGACCAACAGTCAGGGTGCTTTGGGATTCTAAACCTTATTGAGGAAATAGAAGAGTTTGTGTAACACCCCATATTTTTAGGTGAGTAACGACGTTCCTATGGAACGACATTGTCACAAAAAGGAACGACGTTCTTCCATTTGCAGGAACGATGTTCCGGAACGACGTTCCTGTGTCTTAGCTGTGATTCTAACTCGTTTTCACTTGTGGATTATGATCTTGAGATACTTTACCACCCAGGTAAAGCTAATGTGGTTGCGGATGCATTAAGTCAGAAGAACCAAGTTCCGAGTTTGCAAGTAAAGTCGTTGCGAACGATCCTTTCAAATGATTTTCTCGAGAAACTTGGTGAGATTCAAATCGAGGCGTTTGTCAATCGTAAGCGTGAAGAGTGAATTCAAGGATAAACAGAGTCGATTGTCCTAGGTACGCATGGTGATATCGGCTAAAAAGTCACGTTTTCACCCCGGTATTAAGGCCCAAAAATAAGAAAGATTCGAACTTTATCGGAAAAATACCTGCTTCATCTGTTAAAATTGAGGATCAAGTAATTACGAAGACAGTGCAAAAAGAATCAAGAGAATCGGAGCTAAAACGAAGATTCTAGAGCGAAAACGTTGAAAGACAAGAAATCAAGTTACAATCCAGCGAATCAGCAAGCCAAACGGCTTGCCAAACGGCTTGCCAGTATGGCAAACGGCCTGCCATATGCCCAGATCAAAAGGGCATGTTAAACGGGCTGGCCTCGCAAACGGCCCCTGCAAACGGCTTTCCAAATGGCCTGCCAGCCGTTTGCAGGCAAATTTCAAGCTTATTTAAAGGGTCTTTGTCATTCATTTCAACACACACTTCAATTCTCTTCTTTCTCTCTCTTGTACAATATTAGTCATACTTTCAAGGTCTTCGACTCCGTGCGGGAAATCTAGTACCCGGAGAAGAACGCCGAAGATTGCATTAGGAGCGGTCTGGAGTTTGAAGTTGTCACTTTTGTATTCGGAACTCGTTTAATCTACTGGTACTTCTATCATTTATCTTTATATAATGTCTTCTATCATTATGTTCTGTGATGTTGTTGCCATGATTAGCGAGTAGTTATCTTTAGTGTATGCTATGATGTAACCAGTTATAATGCCGAGATAATATTATGGTTTGTGTATGTTGTCAAAATGCTTTTCTATTATGCTTTGAACTCAATCGCTTTTTCAACTAATAGAACGTAGTTATTGGCTCTGTTATTGGGAAGTCGCGAACCCCGATTCAGAGTACACTATCTGTGTCACCCCTTGGTAAGAGAAGTCTATCGGATACAACGTAAGATCGACTGAGGCACACCGGTTGTAGTAAGTCTATCAAGCTTTGGATTTCGACTGAAGAATCTTTCATAGTGAAACATCTGATTAGACCCTTAGTACATTGTCAGTCCCAGACCATGCTAGTGTAGTCACCAAGCATATAAACTTCGTACGTGCATGCTGAAGCACAACAGTTGTTGTAAGCTGTACTTCTGCTAAGTAAGGCCATGGAACCCGGTCAGTGCTGATTAGTACACTGCACCATAACGCGGTCTCAAACATTGCACCCCGCTTGAGGGATTCTTGGTTAATTAAGGAACTGTTTGTTTAAACTCATAAAGGATTGGACTGTTAGGATAACCGAACGTGTTCATGGAAGTCAACTTGACTTGGCCATGGTGTTCTTTATGGTTGAACTCTTTTTAAAGGGCCTAACTATCTTTTAAACCCAATCATTAACGAAAGCATTGAAACATATCACGTCTGTCGGATATGGTAAAACCTGTATTCTATTATGCTTAAGAAAGTTTAGACCTTTGTGGAATGTTAATACGTCACCCAATCGAGTCGCTCAATTGGATGGGCCATCTGAATGTGTATGCCTGTAGTCAGACTGCACGGGCGTCGGGGGTAAGGGACGTTGCTGTCTATTCAGAATCTTCAAGCCTATCGTATTACCCAGTGACATGTCTTACGACAGGGGCGTTTAGGACCAGTGTAATGAATACAAGGTCTCTACCTATTCGTGAGCCAACATTCCATAATCTCGGTAGAGTAACTGATGAAATCATAGTATGCACTTGTTTTAACCTTATCTGAATTAAGAATTTTATTTCATTTACTTTATCTGTCTTATAAACTAGAAAAATACAAAATTAGGTAACCACTATTCCTTCTCTTTATAACTATCTTAAGCTTTAAATATAGGTTCGATTCTACTGATATCTTAAAAATACGACCCTAGGTCATACTTCCCTTACTCATAATAAGGAGTAGTACGATTTAGGCCCCATTAAATATAAATTTAAAACAGTACCCCCTCTTGGTGGCTGATTCTGACGTGTTGCGACCTAACGCACCGCACAAATAAAACTGTCCGTTTCGGTCATATCAAGAGGGAAGCTAGTTTTTGGCGCCGCTACCGGGGAACTGGTATGAAATAATACTGCTTTCTATCAAACTCATTCACAAACATTTAGTGATGTCTAAGAAAGACAATTATACACGGACTTGGTTGTTGGATTTTCCGAACAGTCTCCAATTATATTGGAACCAAAAGGATCCTGCCTCTTCGTAGTCGGCCTGGCCACTTGGTTTGTTGAATAGTTCGTGCGAAGCTCTGTTATTGAAATACCGGGGAATCAGTAGCAAGAACCAAAAACATATTCAACCTTAGGATAGTTAGATTATCTTAGATTAAATTAGATTACTTTAAATTAGACTACCTTAGATTAAGATTACCTTAGATTGCATTAGAATTACGTTAGATTACCTTAGAAATTTAGTTTATCGGCTTAAAATTAAAAACAAAAAGGCATACCCAGTGTATGACCCAAACCCGATCTAGACCAGGGCCGTTGTTATTCGTACCTGATCCAAACGCAATAATCTCTAAAGCACGCAAGGAAGCACGAATCAGAAATCAAATGGCGTTACGCGTTACTTTAGCAGAAAATACCAAACCCTTGATTGAAGGTCGAGGAGGACCGATCAGATTTCCAGAGATTCAAGGACACTCATTCGAGTTAAAACATCACATTATACAGCTCATCCAAAACAGCTGTCAATTTCATGGACTACCGAATGATGATCCTAACTCTCACCTTGATAAATTCATATCTCTTTCGAACTCCTACAAACAGCCAGGGATAGGACAAGATATAGTCCAGGTATACTTGTTCTCCTATTCTCTCACTCATCATGCACAAACATGGTTCGAAGGACTGGAAAAAGATTCCATCACGTCATGGACGGAGATGGCTACTAAATTCCAGACCAAATATTTCCCTCCTTCTAAACAAACCAAACTAAACAATGACATCATTAACTTTAAACAAAGTTATGATGAATCTCTTTACACTGCATGGGAGCGATTCAAAACCCTGCTGAAGAAATGCCCTAATCACTAGTTAGAACGGTCAGCTCAAATCCACACCTTCTACAATGGTCTTACGGTAAATCATAGGACGACGATCGATGCAGCAGCTCAAGGAAATCTGATGAACCAAACCGCAGACGAAGCATGAGAATTGCTCGAGAACATGACAATGCATCATCATGACTGGAACAGTAGTGAAACAACTTCATCATCTGCCCCACTCTCTGCACTTAACAATCAAACAGAGGCCATCAAATCCCTCACGGATAAGATGGAATCTCTCACTAAACAACTCGGAGAATTGAAGACGTAGCCGCAGCAGGTTAACCAGGCTCAGGCCTGTGTTAAATGTACCAACCCGCAACCCACTGAAGAATATCAAGTTGAGTACGAGAACCCTGACGGTTCAGTTTGTTACGTTCAATACCCAGCTCGTTAACCAAATCCCGGATTCAATCAACAACCTAGGGTTAACCAATTTCAACGAAACAACCAGCCTTTCCGCTATCACTACCCACCTTATCCACCTCAACAATCTCAATTGTCCTACGATCAACCACTTCCACTTACTGGTCCGCCAGTCGAGGAAAATTCCCCAAAAACCTAAATTACAAAGTAACCAACCCCACTCTCGGAGCTAATGATCCGTTGACTCAGTTCATTCAAGGACAACAACAGCTAAATCAGAGAACTGCATCCAGACAAGACCAGATGGAGTTACTAATGAGAAATCAATTGGCTCTGCTCAAAAGTCTAGAAACGCAGCTCGGACAGTTATCACAATGCCTTGAAACCCGACCACAAGGAAGGTTACCTAGTAATACTATCCAAAATTCCTACATAGAGGAAGCTAAGAAAATGAATTCTGTAATCCCAGAGGAATAACCACAGAGAAGGTCAGCAAGGCTCAAGAACAAATTGACATATACTCAAAAGCTGCCCATTGCAACTCCAGTTTGTGTACCCTACCCTAGAAGGCTACAGGAGGAACCATCCAAGCTTGATTCCTTCAAACTTGATGGAAGATTCCTGGATACCATGTCCAAGGTTCCCAAACAGAGGAGATACATTCGAAGGCTTCTCTCTACTAAGGAGAGGATACCAGATTCTAACAAAATTCCACTTAGTGAAGAATGCTCGGCATTACTCAGAAACTCTCTACCACCAAAGCTAGGAGACACATGCCGATTCATTTTTCCGTGTTCGATCTATCAATCTGGAACCATTCATGCGCTAGCAACAAGAGATTAGAGTTAGGAGACTTGTCACCAACTAAAATGACAATTGAACTTTCCGATCACACAATTCGATATCCTAAGGGCATAGTTGAGAACGTCTTCGTGAAAGTCGACAAATTCTTGTATCCTACGGATTTCGTAGGATGGACATTAAGGAAGACCTACACACACACCAATAGTGTTAGGAAGACCTTTCATGAATATGGCTAGGACTGTTATTGATGTGTACAATTAAACCTTGATCTTGTGATCACATGGGAAGAGCGTCACCTTCAAAATTGACCGACCTACCGATCTTTCTGGACAGGCAGAGATGTTTGCTATTTCCACCAGACGGATCACTTTTGATGACGAGTCTTCACCACCAGCTGATGATATCGAAATGGGTGTTGAATCACAGTCTGCAGACGACCCGAAAATGGAAGAAGAGGATCCAGCGAAGAAATAGAGGAAGAGGAAGAATCTGAAGAGGAAGAGGAAATGGAAGACGTAAAAGAGACTGCGATAATACCCTCTCAAAGCATTAAGCATCATGAAGAATTAAGGAGGCTTGAGACGGAAGATCACAGTTTAATCATTCGTTTCAAGAAGAAGACTGATAAGGTTGAGGTTAAAGATATAGAAATTGACCCAGCAGGTATCAAAGTAGAGAACCAGAATACTGAAGAAGCACGTTCAACAATGACATGATGAATTTGAAGATATTCTCGAAGCCATCCCTAAATCAACAATTGATTTCATGCTACGCTTAACGGAACGAATCATGGCTATACGAGAAGAATACAACCTCTATCTCCATAGAGGAGACAATGATGTTGAAATCCTAGAAGAGCGCATTCAAGACTTTATCAATACCCTTCACGATCATATTTACCGCGAAGAAAAGCAACGAGAGCACAATTCAGTGGTCCGCACAATTCTTGAGACAAGATTCTGTTGAGATCAGAAGATCATTTACTCTAAGGTTTACAACGCCTTAGCCGGATCTTCACTTCCTTTCTCAGCAAACCAACGAGCACTACTGACTCTCATCCGAAATCATATGGATCTTTCCATCGGACGCCCGACTTATCACTCTGATTTGCAAATAATCGAGGATATTCACAGGTTTTTCGCTCTCTTGGAAAGAGATAATTTCGAAAGCACACCAGATAGGCTAGTGATTTATGTAACAGTTGATCAGCACGTTGATCTGATTATCAAAGAGTTACGAGATGCAGTTACAGAAGAAGTAAGACGCAACAATTCGTTCTCTCATCTTGAACTAGACCGAGTCAACATTACCACCTACGTTACGAAGCAGATAGCACGTATCTTCTACGAATCCACGGATCTAAGTTTCACATTTAAAGCCAGATGTCGGGAGATATACTCAAAGACGGTGACATTAATGCTTGGGTCCAGATTGCTTTTCACTTCTTTTCAGATTCGCCTTCTGACCAATCTGTGCAAAGCTACAGACTTTTACTATGGAGAACACCATTCCGAAGACTTCGAGATACTAAAGATACATTTTCTAACACTGTTTGAAGACCTCCGAAATGACCATCCTATCAGAGAAATAATCACCACCAGCACTACCTCTATGATTAACATTCATGGGTCAACCAGCAGAGCCGTGGATCATATTCTCATCGGACTTTAAGATTTATCACGAGCTGAAACTGCACACTACCTATCTTTCAGAAGATCTTCAAGAGAAGTACCGGATCTTCTACCACTTTTGGTCCGACACTTTCTCAGGATCTACCCACCAAGAAACACATTCCCTCGAGAAGACCAAGATTACAACCACCAGCATGGAATATTTGCTTTCTAAGCATCACTACGATCGAGCCAACGACCTTAAACAAAAGCGCTTCTCGGGAGGTAACCCATGCAATAAAGTAGAGTAGAAGAATAAAGGATGACAAATGAGCCGATCAATAAAGGACAAAACTTCAAAGATTGCAAGCCAGTCAGTATCTTCACAAGCAACATCTGCTAGGGGTACTCTTTTCTTCCCGTTACTAGCTCAAACTCTAAATTATGCCACATCCTAGCTTAATCACTAAGTGTGGGATCCCAACTCAAATAAACACTAGACAAATACTCCCAAATTTTCAACTAAAACTCCTAAGTGTGGGATACACTAGGAACATTGAGGACAATGTTCATCTAAGTGTGGGATGTTGGTATAATCTTTTTATTTTGTATTAAAATAACCCATTACGAAGATTCTAAGTTCTTAAGCCAAATTTTAACCGAAAAAATTTTAACAAGAGAAAACCTTTCCGAAAAACTTTATCACTAAAATACCCGCTTCATTAGTTAAAATTGAAGATTAAGTAATTACGAAGACGGTGCAAAAAGAATCAAGAGAATCGGAGCTAAAACGAAGATTCTAGAGCGAAAACGGTGAAAGACAAGAAATCAAGTTACGATCCAGCGAATCAGCAAGCGAAACGGCTTGCCAAACGGGCTGCCAAATGGCTTGCTAGTATGGCAAATGGCCTGCCGTATGCCCAGATCAAACGGGCATGTTAAAAGGGTTGGCCTGGCAAACAGCCCCTGCAAACGGCTTGCCAAACGGCCTGTCAGCCGTTTGCAGGCAAATTTCAAGCTATTTTAAAGGGTCTTTGTCATTCATTCCAACAAACACTTTAATTCACTTGTTTCTCTCTCTTGTACAATATTAGTCATACTTTCAAGGTCTTCGACTCTGTGCGGGAAATCTAGTACCCGAAGAAGAACGCCGAAGATTGTATTAGGAGCAGTCTGGAGTTTGAAGTTGTCAGTTTTGTATTCGGAACTCGTTTAATCTACTGGTACTTATATCCTTTATCTTTATATAATGTCTTCTATCATTATGTTCTGTGATGTTGTTGCCATGATTAGCGAGTAGTTATCTTTAGTGTATGCTATGATGTAACCAGTTATAATGCCGAAATAATATTATGGTTTGTGTATGTTGTCAAAATGCTTTCCGATTATGCTTTGAACTCAATCGCTTTTCTAACTAGTAGAACGTAGTTATTGACTCTGTTATTGGGAAGTCGCGAACCCCGATTCAGAGTACACTATCTGTGTCACCCCTTGGTAAGAGAATTCTATCGGATACAACGTAAGATCGACTGAGGCATACCGGTTGTAGTAAGTCTATCATGCTTTGGATTCCGACTGTGGACTCTTTCGTAGTGAAACATCGGACTAGACCCTTAGTAAATTATCGGTCCCAGACCATGCTAGTGTAGTCACCAAGCATATAAAGTTCGTACGTGCATGCTGAAGCACAATGGTTGTTGTAAGCTGTACCTCTACTAAGTAAGGCCATGGAACCTGGTCAGTGCTGATTAGTACACTGCACCATAATGCGGTCTCAAGCATTACACCCCGTTTGAGGGATTCTTGGTTAATTAAGGAACTGTTTTTTTAAACACATAAAGGATTGGACCGTTAGGATAACCGAACGTGTTCATGGAAGTCAACTTGACTTGGCCATGGTGTTCTTTATAATTGACCTCTTTTTAAAGGGCCTAACTATCTTTTAAACCCAATCATTAACGAAAGTATTGAAACACATCACGTTTCTCGGATAGTGTATTCTATTATGCTTAAGAAAGTTTAAACCTTTGTGGAATGTTAATACGTCACCCAACCGAGTCGCTCAATTGGATGAGCCGTCTGAACGTGTATGCCTATAGTCAGACTGCACGGGCGTAGGGGGTAAGGGACATTGCTGTCTATTCAGAATCTTCAAGCATATCGCATTACCTAGTGACATGTCTTACGATAGGGGCGTTTAGTACCAGTGTAATGAATACAAGGTCTCTACCTATTTGCGAGGCGATTTCGTCAGATATGTTGGCAATGTTGTTTATTAAAGAGGTAATTTCAAGACACGGGGTACCGGTGTCTATTGTTTCGGATCGAGATACGCGTTTTACTTCTCTATTTTTGGGGCATAGTGAATTGGGTACTCAAGTGAAATGGAGCACCGCCTTTCATCCTCAAATAGACGGTCAAAGTGAAAGGACCATCCAAACCTTGGAGTCGGGCGTGTGTGATTGATTTTGGTGGAAGTTGAGATGAACGTTTGCCGTTGGTGGAGTTCTAGTACAATAATAGCTACCATGCTAGTATTGGAATTCCACCGTATGAGATGCTTTATGGGCGACGATGCCGAACCCCGATTTGTTGGGGCGAGGTGGATCAAAAGAAAGTTGGAGGTACAGAAGTGGTTCTTGAGATGAACCAAAAGATGGATGTGATTCGTGCTCACCTCAAAGCGGCACAAGATCGACAAAAGTCGTATGCAGATAATCGATTGAATTTAATGAAGGTGATATGGTGATGCTTAAGGTGTCACCATGGAAGGGTGTAATTAGGTTCCGAAAGCGGGGAAAACTTGCTCCTCGATTTATTGGACCTTTTAAAGTGTTGGCCCTCGTTGGTGAGGTTGTATATCGTTTGGAGTTACCCGAAAAGCTTGCAGAAATCCATAACACATTCCATGTTTCCTATCTTCACAAGTGTCTTACGGATGACTCGATGCGGGTACCGTTAAATGAGATTACTCTAAATAACAAACTAGAGTATGTGAAAGAGCCGGTTGCTATTCTTGATGAAAAGGTTAAAGAGATTCGTAATAAGAGGATTCAAACTTATAAGGTACAATGGCACCACCGAAAGGGGTCCGAGTGTACTTGGGAATCCGAGGAATTTGTGATGGAGAATTTACCTTCATTACATGCTGCGTGGATCGCAAGGACGCGATCGGGTCCAAGTGTGGGAGAGTTGTAACACCCCATATTTTTAGGTGAGTAACGACGTTCCAAAGGTCTTTGGTAAAAGTGCCACTAGAATTAGAAAAGTGCCACTATAGCTGGGATGCATTCAAAAGTGCCACTCCATTTGCAGGAACGACGTTACTGTGTCTGAGCTGTGATTCTAACCTGTTTTTAAGGGTTCCAAATGAAGGGTAATTGGGTCTTTTCACTTGTGGATGAGTTTAAGGCTGGTAGAATTGAACTCAAAACTCATTTGCATTTTATTTCACATTCACAAACTCTTCCATTTAGAGTGAGAAACCCATTCTAGTGAGAGAAAGCTTAGATTGGAGATGAAGGAGATCGAATCCCACCAAGGTGCAAGAGTTAGCATTGTTCATCTTGCTTCTAGCTACGAGGTGTTAGTGGTGGTAAGTCCTAACTCTGATTTTCATTCAATTTGAGGTTAGGGTTTGAAATTGAATGTTCTTGATAAGACCCATCTTGCTCGCAAATGGGTGTTTGAAGCTAGTTGTGGGTATAAACACTATTAGCTTGACCCAAAAATTCACAAGTGCAACTTTGACCCACTATAGCTGGGATGCATTCAAAAGTGCCACTCCATTTGCAGGAACGACATTACTGTGTCTGAGCTGTGATTCTAACCTGTTTTTAAGGGTTCCAAATGAAGGGCAATTGGGTCTTTTCACTTGTGGATGAGTTTAAGGCTGGTAGAACTGAACTCAAAACTCATTTGCATTTTATTTCACATTCACAAACTCTTCCATTTAGAGTGAGAAACCCATTCTAGTGAGAGAAAGCTTAGATTGGAGGTGAAGGAGATCGAATCCCACCAAGGTGCAAGAGTTAGCATTGTTCATCTTGCTTCTAGCTATGAGGTGTTAGTGGTGGTAAGTCATAACTCTGATTTTCATTCAATTTGAGGTTAGGGTTTGAAATTGAATGTTCTTGCATCTTGCTCGCAAATGGGTGTTTGAAGCTAGTTGTGGGTATAAACACTATTAGCTTGACCCAAAAATTCACAAGTGCAAATTTGGGTGATATCATTAGCCAACTCTAGGTTTCTACAAAAAGTTTTGGTGCATTAAAAAGGATGATCTCATTGAAGCAATTCATTCATTTTGGGAGACCGGGGAAATCTCAAAGGGATGTAATGCATCATTTATCACCCTTATTCCAAAAAAATCGTATCCTTCGTGCTTAAATGATTATCGATCGATTAGCTTAATCGGTAGTTATAATAAAATTGTTGCAAAACTGCTTTCTAACCGACTTAGGAAAGTAGTTCCAAATCTTGTTGGATTCGAACAGAGTGCATTTATAAAAAGGAGAACATTATGGATGCCGCACTGATTGCTAATGAAATGCTTGAGTATCTAAAACACAAACGTATGAAAAGACTCATCTTCAAAGTGGGCTTCGAGAAAGCGTTCAATAGTTTAAGTTGGGAATTATTATTGAAAATTATGGGCATCATGGGATTTGGGGTAAAATGGAGAAACTGGATCCTTGCTTGCCTAAAATCGGCTTCTATCTCGGTCCTTGTCAATGGGTCTCAAGCTTGTGAATTCAAGCTAGAACGTGGTGTAAGGCAAGGAGACCCGCTTTCTCCTTTCCTTTTTATCTTGGCGGCGGAAGGACTAAATGTGTTGACCAAACTAGCCGTGAGAAACAATAAATTCGTGGGTGTTGAAATTGGCAATGATAAAATTTCTATCTCTCATCTTCAATATGCGGACGACACCATCTTCAATAGCAGCAACGGTTTATTCAAAACTAAAATTCTGTCTACTTTTATTATTTCGAAAATGTTAAGTGCGAGTCCAAATGCTCAAGAAACGCTCCAAAATCATTTGGTTCCTAAAAAGGTTGAAGTTTTTATTTGGAGAACTAGGAAGAAATGATTACCGATTCTAACCGGATTACATAAGCAATGTATTGATCTCCACCCGCCCCGTTGCCCATTGTGTGATGATGATCTCGAATCGATTGATCACTTACTATTTTCGTGTAAAAAAGTCTATGAAGTGTGGCCCAAAGTGTTCAATTGGTGGGATTTTAGTGGGTTTACAAATACAAACTACGTTGAGCTTGTCCAAGGTAATTCAGTTCAAATAAGTTCGGACTCCGAAAAATACATTTGGCAAGCGGTGGTGTGGGCGAGTAGCTACTTATCGTGGAAGAACCGGAATCAAACAATTTTAAATAAAAAAAATTGGAACTCTCCGGTTGCGTTGTGCGAAATTCAAATTAAGAGCTATGAGTTGATCGCGAAAACATGCAAAGAAAAAACTCTCGACTGGCATAATTGGTTGCATAATCCATCGAGCTTCATTTAATGTAATTCACGTGTGTTTTGTTGGTACCTTAGCAACCCATGTTGTCAGTTTAGTGTTTGATGTACTCATATGCTCTTGTGTAATATGCTCACAACAGTGTTGTAAAAGTCGGCCGACTTGGCCGACGCGTTAGCCGACGCGTCGTTTTTTTGAGTTTCTCGTCCCGGTTTTGCTGAAAACGACTCAAAAGACGGTCAAAGCTAAAAGTTCGGTCAAATTCTGTCAAAGACGGTCAAAGTTGGTCAAAAACGGTCAAAATCAGTCTAATTTTCATCAAGATGTGATATATTTTAAAATTAGAGTTTGTTTTCATTTTTTGGGCCGCTCTTTTCTCTGTGCCCTTACTGATTATGTACTCAGTAACATTAATTGAGTTTGAAGTTTGATTGTATTTAAATCTAAGTTCTTATTTAAGAAATTTATGGTACAGAATTAACTATTTTATACATATATAAATATATATTTAAGAAATTATTAATAAAGTCAACGTTGGTCAACGACCGATGCGTCCCCGATGCGTCCCCGACTCGGCCGACGCGTCCTTTTTAGGTCTCCACCGATGCGTCTCCGACTCGCGACTTTTACAACCTTGGCTCACAATGAGCTATATCTTGTGTATACTGTTCTATGATTAATGAAATCTACCTGCATTTAAAAAAAAAAAATCACTAATTGATATATCACAATTCTAAATATTATATTATTAATTAGTTAATAATTTTGGCTTTGCGGAACTTAAACATCCGTGAATATAAAATTGAATATTATAAGTTTAAAAGAAATTTATAATAATAAACGTACACACGTAGTAGAAATATAATAGTATTAAGTAGTCATACATATCAGATTGCATAAAAGTAAATGTCAACTAAAGTATGTAAATATTGATTATGAATAGAGTTACCATAACTTTGCAAGTAACAATATAAATTGAATATTCAGTATTTAAACAAAATAAAACGACATATTTTTTGCACTTATCAAATATGCTATAAGACCTCTTGTACATAACATTGTTTGTAGTTTTCGAGTTGTTGTCCTTGTCAATATAAGAACTTTGAGGCCCTTTTTGGTTGTCACACAAGAATCGTCAATGTAAAAATGCCCGTGCGGTACATTTGACTTTCGTAAAATTAAGGATAAAAACCATGTGATTTGTTCCGGGGTGATTTTAGTCGGTTAACAGTCAATTAATTAAACTTTTTTGAAAAAAATTGTTAGCAGTTGGTTAATTGAACGTTTAAAAAATAAAAGAATGAAAAAAAGAAGGTAAAAAAAGAAGCGAAAAAAGTACGGTCGGTGAATTCAACCTTTAAAAACGGTTAACGCTTGAATAACTTAAAGTTAAAAAAAAAAAAAAAACAAAAAACAAAAAAAGCCAAAAGAAGGTGAATAAAAGAAGGTTTCTTTTATATAAAAAAAAAAGGTTATCAAATTACCCCAAATTCACCATATCACCATATTTAGTATATTAGTATACTTCATAATATAATTCACTTGGCAATGTTTGCCTTTGACTTTAATTTATCGTCCACCTAGCCTTGTTTAAAGACCCATTACATTACATTACATTACATAAGTTAAACTAGCCTATGTCCCGTATGTCGTTCGGTTTTAGATTTAGGGGTATATAGGTGTCGTTTGTTATTGTTGCTATTGGTTAAACGTTGCCCGCAAGTGGGGCACTTGTTTATTATTTAAAAATTAACAGGGGTCTATACTTAAGTTTTGTACATGCAATTTCTTTTCATCTGCTTCTTCTTCTCTCCCCCTTTCTTTTAAATTTATTTTTTTTCCTATGCCTGGCGATTGTCTTCCATTGATTAGGGTTTTTTCATCCATTTGTGTGTTACGTTTAGCTTTCTTGGTGATCGTTATCTGTGCATCTGGTGATTGGAACATTGAATGTAATACTATATAGTTGGTTCAGAATGTAAACAAATACTACGTAAAAGTTGTAGAATAGGATGGAATACAACCTTTGTAGAGCACTTGGTGCCTACACCATCGGTTCGGCTTCGCCAACCGTCTGGCTACACACCGCACCACCGTCGTTTCTGTGTCAGTTCAGTGTCACCATCTCGAAGTCGAGCTAAAGACGCCGGCTGGTGAGTGTATTGTGGGGCGCAATTTCAAAAAACTATCCGTTGATTAAGCTATTCACTTCTTTTTCTTTTTTATTTTATTTTTGTAATGTTTATTTGTACATTTTGAAGTTGAATGGTGAAGGATGAAGCTGAATGATGAAGGAGGTTGATGTGAGGGGAAAAGAAAGGAAGAAATAAGGAAAAAACAGAAGAAGGGTTTGTCATTTTATTATTATTATTAAAAAATATTTATATTCATTAATTAAAGTTTTTTCTTTTTCAAAAATAATAAAAAAACAATAATTAATATTAAAAATGTATTAAAAACATAAAAATAAAAAATAAAATATGAAAATGAACACTGTGGACACCTCCACCTATATCAATGTCAGTCAGCTTCGGCTTAAATTTTCAACACCAATAATGAACACCAAAATGAACTACAGACACCTTGTGTTGTTACATACTAGGTTTTCACGGTCACTTAAAATCATATATGCAAGGTAAGCATTATATAAAATTCAATATAAATTTCCGGGTATATATTCTATTGAAATAAATCTTAAAAAATCATAACAAACTTAAGTAAAACGTGCGCCAGTTGATACAATTTGCACTTAGCTTAGCTTAAGAATAAATTTAAAAGTTAAGAGATAGGAAATATATTATAGGAATGGAAAACAGAATGGCCGACGTGTGGATGGGTTCGTTTCACTTGTTTGTTGAGGCCGCCAAATTCAATCGATCCCAATCGAACCCTAGCACCAAGCCGAAACCTGTGGTTCATCCTGTGGCTGGTTCGGTACCTCCTAAGGTTGTTTCCAATGTTAATTTTGCTGCTAAAGATGCTGGTTCTAACTCGTCCACTTCTAAGGCAAGAATGACCTTGGAAGATGCGGATTTGGTTTCTGTTAGACAAGAGGATTTTTTTGATCATGGCAAAGATGAAAGAGTTAACTACTCTTTCTAAGATTTCATATTTATGCTCTTCAGAAGGTTTCGATGATGTGAAGATTCAATACATCGGAGGGTATTGGTTATGGTTTAAATTCACGTCTTCTAAATGTTGTATGGCATTTAAAGGTAATGTCAATCTCACTTCACTGTTCTTGACCATTAAGGATGCTTCGGAAGACTTCGTGGTTGATGAGCGTATTATTTGGGTAGAAATATCTGGGCTTCCAACATGTGCTTGGGGTGTCAATGCTTTCAAAAAGGCTGCATCATTAGCAGGTCGGTTTTTGTTCTTCGAATCTCACTGTTCTGTTCCGTTATCGTTGGGACGAGTTTGCATTGCTACTTATGAAAAGAAACGTGTATCTTTGAGCGAGATAATTAATATTAATGGAGCTGATGTAGAGGTCAATATTGAAGAAGTAGGAACGTGGTTCTTTGATATTGAAGCTACTGTTAACTCGCTAACTTCTAATTACGACGAGGATTAATCGAGCAGCGTGCAAATAGAGGTGAGCTCAGAATATGGTGATAGAGATGACGACTCATTCAAAGAATTTGAAGGGGTAGATGTGGATGAGGAATCAAAAAAAGAATCGTCTACTAACGTGAAACAGTAACATGAAACGCAAGAATATGAGGATAACTCGACCACGTCCACTAAACCTATTATGGGTGAGAGTTCGAGCTTTCCTGTACCTCCAGGGTTTTCTAAAAAATATGCAGGGAACGATAAAGAGTATTCAGGTGGCTCTATCAATTGTTGTAACCATGTGCTGATTAATGAGACAATGAACAAAGGTGTTGGGTTAATGCAGACTCAATCAGAGATGGACATTTTGGTGGAGTTTGGTGACATGTGATCGAGCCTAGATCCGTCTTCCTTGCGGAATTGGATCAAGGATCGAGTGCAATGAGGAGGATTGGGGTGTTGTTGTTTGTTTTGGGCCCCGATGATTGTTTTTCACTTTAACTATCAAGTCATCAACCACCCCGACCCGGTCTTGATTGTTAATTAGCATAATTCACCTTTGCGCGGTGTAAAAATCCCTTGGGCAAGATCACAAGTGGAAATTACAAAGGCTTAGGCAAAATGGCAGAGAATCAACAACCTATAAATGAGAGGCCTAGCTCCCTATTTATAGCATTCGAGATATTCGCAGTTTGCGAATTACTTAACTATCCGCAGAAACTCAGCGGATTAAACCGCGGTCTTGCATTAATGCGAAAACATAACCGCTGTACTTATTTTCAGCGAACATTTCATAGCTTTGCCTTATAATTCGCGTAGTTTTGCCTTTGGCCTTTAGCCAATAAAATATACATATACAATGTTATGTATATGTATATTTTATTTGCTAAAAGCCAAAGGAAGAACTACGCGAATTATAAGGCAAAGCTATGCAATATTCGCTGAAAATAAGTACAGCGGTTATGTTTTCGCATTAATGCAAGATCGCGGTTTAATCCGCTGAGTTTCCTCGGATAGTTAAGTAACTCGCAGACCGCGGATATTTCGAATCCTATAAATAGGGAGCTTGGCCTCTCATTTATGGGTTGTTGATTCTCTGCCATTTTGCCCTAGCCTTTGTAATTTTCACTTGTGATCTTGCCCAAGGGATTTTTTACATCGCGCAAAGGTGAAATATGCTAATTAACAATCAAGACCGGATCGGGGTGGTTGATCACTTGATAGTTAAAGTGAAAGACGATCATCGGGGTCCAAAATAATCATCAAACATTCCATCCTCCATTATAATTTTATTGCACTCAATCCATAATTAAGTAACATCGCTAATTAAGGATTGATCAATTGGCGCCATCCGTGGGACACGTTTTACAAATTAAACCGAATTTTTTTGTTTTGTGCTATCAAACGATTAATTCTCTGGTTTAATTCCAATCGTGTTTTTGTTGTGATGATTTACAGGTGCTTTTGTAATCCGCAATCAGTCGATCTGCTCGACAATCATGATGACAAATGCAAAGCAAACTGGTGTTTCTACGAATGCTGATGCATTGCCTAGTGATTCGCAGAACGTTGTGATATTTCCATTGCAAACAAATGCTAGTATAACCGCGGGAAAATCGGTTCAAGAACCGATCGCTAAAACATCTGCTGAAAACAATGCTAGTGACTCGCAGCCAGAAGTTGCTGCTAAAAAATGATTGCGCGAAGAACTTTGCTGCAAAATCGCAATGAAACAATCGCTGATGGGAAGCGACCAAAAGCTTTATCTGGAAAATCTAGTCTGCGAACTGACAAAATTGTTGGTACTGCAATCGAGCAAGCTAAGAGAGATGCTAAGCTTAATTGCGAATCTCGCATACCGCGCACTTACTTATTGGCCATTAAATGATTCAGATCTAGTTCTTGAGCATAATGATAGCGATAGTGATAATGCAGAAGATCGTATTCATTTGAACTCTGCGTATAAATCAAAAACGGCAAAAACACCAAGAGAAGAGAGCGAATTTTCTGATGATTCGGACAGCGTAGAAGAGTTTGTTAAAAATCCACAAATTAAGCGAAAGCGACCACCAACACCTTTCCCTCGCTATGGGGAAGAAGGTGACACATCTGACGCTGCTCGCAGAGAAAATGCCCAGAATTTTTTGGCGGAAGCTTTCAGAAGCATTGCGCCAAAGTCAATGCAACATAAGTTTGACCAACCAAATTTTTGCAAGACATGCTTACTAAATTTTGTGCGGATAATACAGATGTTCGCACAAAAAAGGCAACAGAAATCACTACTGTTGCGGACAAGTTTGTCCAGCACATTTCTGATTATCCAATTGTTTCTCCGCCGATCGTGCCGGCAACTCTGGGAGTCTATTCGGGTCTAACCGATCCTTTGGATTTTCTACAACGCTTCGAAGGCGTAGTATGTACTTATAACTGGGATGAACCAGTCGCGTGTAGAGTGTTCCCCATGGCCTTGCAAGGGTCAGCAAGGGAATGGTTTCATAGTTTGCAATCTCGCAGTATCATTGGCTTTGTAGATTTGCGCGAAATTTTTTTGCTGCAGTTTCAAAATCTATTACCGCAGAAAAAGACACACATAGAATGTCACGATATTAAGCAAGGCAACAAGGAGACTCTAAACGCACTACTTACGCGGTACATTTACGAGTGCCAAAAAATTCCACGATTAAATGAAGATCAGAAAATTTCTGGTTTTTTGCATGCTATTAACCCACAGCGACATCCTACTCTTGTGCGGAGGTTGCAAAGAGATGTCCCACCGAATTTTGCAAAAGTTTAACAGGAAACATATGATTGTCTCCGCAGTGGAGAGGATAACAATATAACCCCTGCGTGTGGATGGGGTAGAGACAAAAGTTGGGGAGATGACAATGACTCTTTTCGTAATGGTAACAGTGATAATTACCGCGGATCAGGTTTTCCGCGAAGAAATGACGGCGGTGGATACCCTCAAAATGACATGTTTCAAGGCCAAAATGATAACCATGGTTATGGCCGCCGTGATCGCTATTCTACGCGAAAGTGGAGCAATGAATTATTCAATATCATTTAGTCGCTAACAAAAACGCCCAAGAAAATTTTGCTGCAAGAGAGAGTTGCTAATTCTTTTCCTGATCCGCAGCCTTTGGGAGAAAATAGCAGGCGCGACAGATCAAAATTTTGTGTTTTCCATGACGATTATGGTCATGACACCAATCGTTGCAGAGATTTGGCGGAACTCATTGCAGAAGCATACGAGCAAGGCAAGCTGGACCATTTAATCGCACAAAACACCGCGAATGCGATTATAATGCCTACGGAAGCTAACACCTCGAATGCGTCAAACGCGGTTGAGTGAAAGGCTCTCGCAGTAAAAAATCTGGGGGTAAAAATGGTGAGCAAAAAAGAAAATCAGCGCGGAATCCAGGTGATCAACGTGGTAGAAGTGCAGGGCGAAATGTCGGTACTGCAAATTTCAGAACAGATTGTTAGTTGGAAATGTCCCTCTATTACATTTCCACCTGCAAGCTTGACTGCGGATGTTGATAAACCTGTAGTGGTTTCATGTCGCAATGCGAATACTGGTATAATGATAATGAGGGTACATGTGGACACTGGTAGCAGTGTCGACATCATGTACGAACAATGTTTTAGCAAGTTGCCCGCGAACATTCAAGCTTTGATGAAACCTACTGCGGTTTCACTTGCTGGGTTCTCAGGAGAGTCATCCTGCCCCGTTGGCCAGTTGGAATTACAAATGGAGTTAGTTGATGACAACGATGAGTCGCTAAGGCGCCAAGCTTTATTGAATCTGTATATAATGCGAAATCAATCTTGATTCAATATGATACTTGGGCGCACAGCTTTGCGCATATTTGGCGCTATACCATCTACCATACATGGTATGCTAAAATTTTCTGCCAACAAGGGCATTGGTACGCTGATTTTTGCGGAAGTGGAGCCTTTCTGCGCTATGGTTATGGCAAGTGCAAATATGGGTATTTAGGGGCATTCAATTTAACCTGCATAGTGCGAAAATTTGCAGTAAAGAGTTGTAATAAGATACTATGGAAAATTTCATTAATGTGTAATATGTTGTGTTTATGTTTCGAATCTTGTAATGCGAAATAATAATGAATAAAGCAAAGTTAATTTCATTGTTAGTAATTATTTCTTTACAAAGCGAAAACACTGTGTGTGGCCATGCGTAGTGCTTATTTCGCAGAATGCAATTACTTGTCTTTTACAACACTAAATTAATGTTTGTTCTGCAGATATTTTAAGTAAGGTGGCATGATTTTCGCTAAGCATAGCCTGCTTAAATGTTATAAATATGCAAAAATGTATTGAGAAATAGTTTGCTAAAAACCAAGTGATGAAATTGCCCACTTGTGTTAATTTGAAAATAATTGTGAAAGGATAAAATTTCCTAAGTGTCTGATCTTGCCAACACTTAGATGCTTCGCAATGCTAAAATTTTCCTAAGGATCGATGTGTCGGACTTAGAAGATTCATAATGTTAAAAGATTGTTTCGCATAAAGTACGCTTTGTTATGTGCACAATAGAGAATGCGGAAATTGTAATGGACAAGTCTGAATTATGGATAAATGTTAAAGTAAAGCGCTATATAAATAAAAGAAGTTGCAACTGCAAATTGTAAATAAGTGATTGATATTAAGAGCGAACGCGTCGCGAATAATTAAATTAAAACGCAATTTAAGATTGCGAACATACATCAAAAAATGGCTAGAATAAACTTAAAGCTCTAATGCTTTAATATCTGCGAATGAAACGCCTTCACGCTGACTGAGCTCCTCCAAGGCAGGAATGCTCACCTTCTCAACCTCCTTTTTTGCCATTTCAAGTGCTTCGCGAGCATCGTCTGTGGCGCATATTTCATTCGCCATGTCAGAAGGCAGGGGTTGAGAAAGGTCGCCAAGCTTGCATAAAAGATCATGCCATTCACAGCGTGTTGCAAGTTTTGCAGCTTGAGCATACGCCTGAAATTTTTTAGTAACAGGTTTTGAATCCATTACTTTGTCCGCGAACTTGGGTAAATACTTGACAAGGTGAGCGAACTCATGTTCCGCAGTGTTCGCCTTTCTATTAAGCCTGGCAATCTCTTCCGTTGCCTTTTTAAGCTTTGCTTCAGCTCTTTGTACTCTTTTCTCCTGAGTGTTGGCAGCCTTCCTGCCTCATCATATTCATCCGACATTTCGGTGAATCGCTCCATGCTGTCAACAGTGAGACAAAGAGCATTATAACAATTGTACAATCGCTGTCTTGCAGCTTCGGGGTATGATAAACTGTGATATTTATCCTTTGTCTCTTTGGGGAGAAATTTATAGAGTCTGCGGTATAATTTGTTGGCCTGTTCTGCGGCCGCGGTTTCTTCTGCATCAGCTTCTCCTTCTCCTTCTTGATTAGACGCTTCTGCGTCAGATGGAAGAGATAAATCTTCACGCTCGGGCTCTTCAAGAACATCTGCGGGGATGCTCCCCCTAATGTTGTAGAGCGGTGTGGCTTCAGCGGATGACTCTGAAAGAACAGCTATAACAAGATAAATAAATATAGCGAGTTTATGCGAAAGTGGAAAATGTGTAATCAATTAATATTGCGGAATAGCAATTGCTTACTCGTTTCTTGCTCGGAAAGAGAGCGTAATCGTTTTCTGCGCGGAGTGGTGGCACCCTCCACAACTTTTCTCTTGCCGCGGTCCTCGCCACCAGTAATATAAAGCGTGTTGATGATGGGCTCATCAATAAGAATAATCTCCCCGTCGCCATTCTTTAGGCGACGAGCAGGGCAGATCCTGCTAATATCAGGTGACCTCATGATAAGGTCAAGAGCAATCACTGCGAAAATATAAACATACAGTGTTATGTGAAGCAAAAATATACTGCGAAAACTATAGAAAGTATTATGCGATAAGTTTAAGCGAAATACCATTTTTTGCCTGGTCAACCAAAAGCGCGTCATAGTCGCTCCATGGCCACTGAATTGAAACTCTGCCGATGTACAGTGGTACATTCGAGTAAGCTCGCAGAATTAGGCTTGCGTTTTTAAGTGTCTTGAGAATATCATGCTCAAGATCATCAAGTACAGCTTTCTCATTGAGATTGGGGTCAAGTTCTGTACACCATGTTTTTGGTATGTTGCTGTCCACATACGCGGTGTCGTTAATGTAAAAGAACGAATCGCGCCAGTTGCCTATTGACTCCTTGGGTGAAACCATCGTGCCCATCTTGCTGCGGAATGAAAACCACCCCACATCATATAAAATCAGACTGTTACACGTGCAAAACACGTTTAGCAGCGGTTGTACGTTGATGGCATTGCAGTACATCTCGAACAGCACAATTTTATTAATCGCATTCGGATGGAGCTGCGCCATGGCAATCTTATAGTATTCGCAGACACTACGAAAAAATGTGGTAAGAGGAAATCGATGGTTGCATTGAGAGATGGCAGCCTCGTATACAGTGATCGTCCCCTTAGGGGGAGTATCAGCTCGCTCTTCTGGTAAAGGTACTGTAGGTACAAATTGTGCAAGTGGCGGATACCACTCTTGTAAGGTATGGAGTTTTGTTTCCATCATATAGGAAACATAACCCCCCGGAGTGTGCATAGATGAAGAGGAAGCCATTGATGATCAGAAAATCTAAATCGGAGGTTGAATTGATGAAATTAAAGGTTGGATTGGATAATTGCAAAGTACGATTGTGATTGGCAGAATACGATTGAATGCGAAATTGGGAGAGAAAGGCGTAAAGTTTTTATGCGAAATAACCAGCTATTTATAATTGGAATTAGGGCGAGCAAGTTGAAAAGATAATCATTGCATTTAAATGGCTGAAATTACCGCAATGTGTAAACGGTAATTTTCTAGCCGTTACATCGTGCTGATTTGACAGATTGGCGAAAGTTACCGTTGTAATTACGCGTTGAGCTTAACAAAAACAACTGTAATAAATGGGCGGTAAAAAATATAAAATATTTTTTGCAGACTATTTTAAGAAGCATTTCTTTATTTTTAGAGTTTATCATGATGCATTAGCTTCGCGAAAATGCATCATAATAAACTGGGGGGACTTGTTCATATACATGGCATTGTATATGTATATTTTATTTGCTAAAAGCCAAAGGAAGAACTACGCGAATTATAAGGCAAAGCTATGCAATATTCGCTGAAAATAAGTACAGCAGTTATGTTTTCGCATTAATGCAAGATCGCGGTTTAATCTGCTGAGTTTCCGCGGATAGTTAAGTAACTCGCAGACCGCGGATATTTCGAATCCTATAAATAGGGAGCTTGGCCTCTCATTTATGG
Organism: Rutidosis leptorrhynchoides; assembly: GCF_046630445.1. Taxonomy (NCBI): domain Eukaryota; kingdom Viridiplantae; phylum Streptophyta; class Magnoliopsida; order Asterales; family Asteraceae; genus Rutidosis; species Rutidosis leptorrhynchoides. Next base: position 265,582,627 of record NC_092334.1, read on the forward strand.
GTTGTTGATTCTCTGCCATTTTACCCAAGCCTTTGTAATTTCCACTTGTGATCTTGCCCAAGGGATTTTTACATCGCGCAAAGGTGAAATATGCTAATTAACAATCAAGACCGGGTCGGGGTGGTTGATCACTTGATAGTTAAAGTGAAAGACGATCATCGAGGCCCAAAATAATCATCAAACATTCCATCCTCCATTATAATTTTATTGCACTCAATCCGTAATTAAGTAACATCGCTAATTAAGGATTGATCAGGCAACTAGCGCGGTTCGTTCTTTTACATCAACGACATCGCCTATGTGGACAGCGACATACCCAGAGCATGGGGTACAGAACTTGATCCCAATCTTAATGAGAAACCCGTATTTGATGATCTTGACAATGAGATTCTCAAGACACTTAAAAACGCAGGTCTAATTCTACGGGCCTATTCAAATGTACCACTGTACATTGGCAGAGTTTCAATTCAATGGCCTTGGAACGATTATGTCGCGCTTTTAGTTGATCAGGCAAAAAATGGTATTTCGCTTAAATTTATCATGTAATACTGCTCATACCTTTTGCAATATATTTTTGCTTTACATAACACTATATACTTTTCATTTTCGTAGAGATTGCTCTTGACCTTATCATGAGGTCACCTCATATTAGCAAGATCTGCCCTGCTCGTCGCCTAAAGAATGGTGACGGGGAGATTATTCTTATTAATGAGCCCATCATCAACACGCTTTATATTACCGGTGGCGAGGACTGCGGCAAGAGAAAAGTTGTGGAGGGTGCCACCACTTCGTGCAGAAAAAGATTAAGCTCTCTTTTCGAGCAAGAAACGAGTAAGCAATTGTTATTCCGCAATATTAATTGATTACGCATTTCCCACTTTCGCATAAACTCGCTATATTTATTTATCTTGTTATAGTTGTTCTTTCAGAGTCATCCGCTGAAGCCCCACCGCTGTACAACATTAGGGGGAGCATCCCCGCAGATGTTCTTGAAGAGCCCGAGCGTGAAAATTTGTCTCTTCCATCTGACGCAGAAGCGTCTAACCAAGAGGGAGAAGAAGAGGCTGATGCAGAAGAAACCGCGGCCGCAGAACAGGCCAACAAATTATACCGCAGGCTCTATAAATTTCTCCCCAAGGAGACAAAGGATAAATATCGCAGTTTATCATACCCCGAAGCTGCAAGACAGTGATTGTACAATTGTTATAATGCTCTTTGTCTTACTGTTGACAGTGTGGAGCGATTCACTGAAATGTCGGATGAATATGATGAGGCAGTGAAGGCTGCCAACGCTCAGGAGAAAAGAGCGCAAAGAGCTGAAGCAAAGCTTAAAAAGGCAACGAAAGAGATTGCCAGGCTTAATAGAAAGGCGAACACTGCGGAACATGAGTTCGCTCAGCTTGTCAAGTATTTACCCAAGTTCGCGGACAAAGTAATGGATTCAAAACCTGTTACTAAGAAATTTCAGGCGTATGCCCAAGCTGCAAAACTTGCAACACGCTGCGAATGGCATGACCTTTTATGCAAGCTTGGCGACCTTTCTCAACCCCTACCTTCTGACAAGGCGAATGAAATATGCACCACAGATGATGCTCGCAAAGCACTTGAAAAGGCGAAGAAGGAGGTTGAGAAGGTGAGCATTCCTGCCTTGGAGGAGCTCAGTCAGTGTGAAGGCGTTTCGCTCGCAGATATTAAAGCATTAGAGCTTTAAGTTTATGTTAGCTATTTTTTGATGTATTCTCGCAATCTTAAATTGCGTTTTAATGTAATTATTCGCGACGCGTTCGCTCTGAATATCAATCACTTATTTACAATTCACAGTTGCAACTTCTTTTACTTATATAGCGCTTTACTCTAACATTTATCCATAATTCAGACTTGTCCATTGCAATTTCTGCATTCGCTATTGTGCACATAACAAATCGTACTTTATGCAAAACAATCTTTTAACATTATGAATCTTCTAGTCCGACACATCGATCCTTAGGCAAATTTTAGCATTGCGAAGCATCTAAGTGTTGGCAAGATCAGACACTTAGGAAATTTTATCCTCAATTATTTTCAAATTAACACAAGTGGGCAATTTCATCACCTGGTTTTTATCATCCTATTCAGCAATGCATTTTTGCATTTTCATAACATTTAAGCAGGCTATGCTTAGCGAAAATCATGCCACCTTACTTAAAGCATCCGTAGAGCAAACATTAACTTAGTGTTATAAAATGCAAATAATTGTATTCTGCAAAATAAGCACCACGCGTGGCCACACGCAGTGTTTTCGCTTTGTAAAGAAACAATTACTAACACTGAAATTAACTTTGCTTTATTCATTATTATTTCACATTACAAGATTCGAAACATAAACACAACTATCATATTCGCATCATTATATCATTCATTGATGAATTTTGCCTTAGCATCTTATTACAACTTTTAAATTTCCGCACTACTCAGGATTAACTGAATGTCCTTCAATACCCAAATTCGCATTTGCCATAATCATGGTGCAGAATGGCTCCACTTCCGCAGAAATCAGCGTGCCGATGCCCTTGTTAGCAGAAAATTTTAGCATACCATGTATAGTAGATGGTATAGCGCCAAACATGCGCAAAGCTGTGCGCCCAAGTATCATATTGAATCGCGATTGATTTCGCATTATATACAGATTCAATAAAGCTTGGCGCCTTAGCGACTCATCGCTGTCATCAACTAACTCCATTTGTAATTCCAACTGGCCAACAGGCCAGGATGACTCTCCTGAGAACCCAGCAAGTGAAACCGCAGTAGGTTTCATCAAAGCTTGAATGTTCTCGGGTAGCTTGCTAAAGTATTGTTCATACATGACGTCGACACTGCTACCAGTAACCACATGTACCTTCATTATCATTATACCAATATTCGCAATGCGACATGAAACCACTACAGGTTTATCAACATCCGCGGTCAAACTTGCAGAAGGAAACGTAATAGAAGGACATTTCCAACTGACAATTTATTCTGAAATTTGCAATACTGACATTTCGCCCTGCACTTCTACCACATTGATTACCTGAATTCCGCGCTGATTGTCTTTCTTGCTCACCATCTTTACTCCCAGATTTTTCACTGTGGGAGCCTTTCGCTCAACCGCGTTCGACGCATTCGAGGTGTTAGCTTCTGTAGGCATTATAATCGCATTCGCAGTGTTTTGTGCGATTAAATGGTCTAGCTTGCCTTGCTCATATGCTTCTGCAATGAATTCCGTCAAATCCCTACAACGATTGGTATCATGACCGTAATCGTCATGAAAAACACAAAATTTTGATCTGTCGCACCTGCTATTTTCTCCCAAAGGCTGTGGATCAGGAAAAGACTTAGCAACTCTCTCTTGCAACAAAATTTCCTTGGGCGTTTTTGTTAGTGACTGAATGATATTGAATGATTCATTGCTCCACTTTCGCGTAGAATAGCGATCACGGTAGCCATAACCATGGTTATCATTTTGGCCTTGAAACCTGTCATTTCGCGGGTATCCACCGCCGCCATTTCTCCGCGGAAAACCTGATCCGCGGTAATTATCACTTTTACCATCGCGAAAAGAGTCATTGTCATCTCGCCAACTTTTGTCTCTACCCCATCCACACGCAGGGGTTATATTGCTATCCTCTCCACCGCGGAGATAATCATATGTTTCCTGTTGAACTTTTGCAAAAGTCGGCGGAACATCTCTCCGCAATCTCCGCACAAGAGTAGGATGTCGCTGTGGGTTAATAGCATGCAAAAAACTAGAAATTTTCTGATCTTCATTCAATCGTGGAATTTTTTGGCACTCATAAATGTACCGCGTAAGTAATGCTCTCAAAGTTTCCTTATTGCCTTGATTAATATCGTGACATTCGATATGTGTCTTTTTTTGCGGTAACAGATTTTGAAACTGCAGCAAAAAAATTTCACGCAAATCTACAAAGCCAATGATACTGCGAGATTGCAAACTATAAAATCATTCCCTTACTGACCCTTGCAAGGCCATGGGGAACACTCTGCACGCGACTGGTTCGTCCCAGTTATAAGTGCTTACTATGCCTTCGAAGCGTTGTAGAAAATCCAAAGGATCGGTTAGACCCGAATAGACTCCCAGAGTTACCGGCACGATCGGCGGAGAAACAATTGGATAATCAGAAATGTGCTCGACAAACTTGTTCGCAGCAGCGGTGATTTCTGTTGCCTTTTTTGTTCGAGTATCTGCATTCTCCGCACAAAATTTGGTAAGCATGTCTTGCAAAAAATTTGGTTGGTCAAATTTATGTTGCATTGACTTTGGCGCAATGCTTCTGAAAGCATCCGCCAAAAAATTCTGGGCATTTTCTCTGCGAGCAGCGTCAGATGTGTCACCTTCTTCCCCATATCGAGGGGGAAGTGTTGGTGGTCACTTTCGCTTAATTTGTAGATTTTTAACAAACTCTTCTACTCTGTCCGAATCATCAGAAAATTCGCTCTCTTCTCTTGGTGTTTTGTCATTTTGATTTGTATGCAGAGTTCAAATGAATGCGATCTTCTGCATTATCACTATCGCTATCATTATGCTCAAGAACTAGACGATCAACTTGTGATCCCGAATCATTCAATGGTCATAAGTATGTGCGCGGTATGCGAGATTCGCAATTACGCTTAGCATCTCTCTTAGTTTGCTCGATTGCAGTACCAACAATTTTGTCAGTTCACAGACTAGATTTTCCAAATAAAGCTTTTGGTCGCTTCCCATCAGCGATTGTTTCATTGCGATTTTGCAGCAAAGTTCTTCGCGCAATCATTTTTTCAGCAGCAACTTCTGGCTGCGAGTCACTAGCATTGTTTTCAGCAGATGTTTTAGCGATCGGTTCTTGAACCGATTTTCCCGCGGTTATACTAGCATTTGTTTGCAATGGAAATATCACAACATTCTGCGAATCACCAGGTAGTGCATCAGCATTCGTAGAAAAGCCAGTTTGCTTTGCATTTGTCATCATGATTGTCGAGCAGATCGACTGATTGCATATTCCAAAACCACCTTCAAATCATCACAACAAAAACACGATTGAAATTAAACCGTCAAATTAACTGTTGAACGGCATAAAACAAAAAAAATTCAGTTTAATTCGTAAAACGTGTCCCACGGATGGCACCAATTGATCGAGCCTAGATCCGTCTTCGTTGCGGAATTGGATCAAGGATCGAGTGCAATGAGGAGGATTGGGGTGTTGTTGTTTGTTTTGGGCCCCGATGATTGTCTTTCACTTTAACTATCAAGTGATCAACCACCCCGACCCGGTCTTGATTGTTAATTAGCATAATTCACCTTTGCGCGGTGTAAAAATCCCTTGGGCAAGATCACAAGTGGAAATTACAAATGCTTAGGCAAAATGGCAGAGAATCAACAACCTATAAATGAGAGGCCTAGCTCCCTATTTATAGCATTCGAGATATCCGCAGTTTGCGAATTACTTAACTATCCGCGAAAACTCAGTGGATTAAACCGCGGTCTTGCATTAATACGAAAACATAACCGCTGTACTTATTTTCAGCGAACATTTCATAGCTTTGCCTTATAATTCGCGTAGTTTTGCCTTTGGCCTTTAGCCAATAAAATATACATATACAATGCTATGTATATGATCAACATGCTTGGTTATGATTTAAAGAGTTGTACAATTTGGAGGGTCGTGATCGTGTTTTGAATGGTTTCCTATGAAGATCATGTCCTTAAATAGTTGCGGGTCAAAAGATTTTCAGATACGTAATTGGATTCGGGAGGTATGTTTGTCGTCTAATGTACTGTTTTTGGGCATCCAGGAATCAAAAATGAATAAGCTTAAGTTGTTTAGGCTTAGATCGATTTGGGGTAATAGTCAATTTGATTATGCCGTCTCTTTGGCTCGTGGTAGTTCCGGGATCTTAATTTCTATATAGGATCCGAACTCTTTTGTAAGAGAATGATTGTGGTGTGACGATCATTTTATCATTGTTAAAGGTCGCTGGATTCGTGAGGGGCAAGACTCTTTTATGGTGAACGTGTACGCTCCTCAAAATATTAATGATAAATTGATTTTGTGGAACAAGTTAACCGAATTCATGAACAATTATGTTGGGGACTATATTTTCTTTGGTGATTGGAACTCGGTTCGAATGGAGAGTGAACGTAATGGGTCAGAATTTTCAGTTCCAGATGCTCTCAATTTTAATGAGTTTGTGAACTCAAATTCTTTACATGAGTTACCTTTAGGTGGTCTTCAATTTACTTGGAGGAACAAAGCAGGTAATAAGTTAAGTAAACTAGATAGATTTTTTATATCTAATAATGTTTTGTTGGTTGTGAATGATGTTAAAGGGATCATTACGCCTGGAGTCGCCTCAGACCACTCTCCAATTTTACTCTTTCAAGATAAATTGAACTTTGGTCCAACTTATTTTAAAGTTTTTGTCTCTTGGTTCGAAAGGGACGATTTTGATAGCACAGTACATAGCGCTTGGAACATTGTTAACGTCGATACAGAGTTGCCTTTTGTTGCTAAATTAAGACTTTTAAAAGGTCACCTTAAAAGTTGGATTAAGAATACCAGACAAGCAGAAGCTAGCTGATTGATCGAAGTTGTGGCTAGAATTGAAGATATTGATGTCCAAATTGATTTGGGTAATGTATGATGCCCCGTACAAAATTAACGTGTACGGATCATCAACAACAGGATCATTACAAGGTCAAACACTATATGCTGTTTTAAAATAAGTTTGCATTTATAAGAAAAGGTGACGTCATAACCAACGTCATAAGTTTTACAAACGAAAGTATGCTTCTATGAATAGAAGCAATTAACATAAGTAAGAGACCCGCAGGTCATTACAAATTCATTGTTTTAAAAGTAACATAGTTTGTTAATGCAAGGTAAACGTTTCATGCAGAGACATCTCTAACAAAAGCAGTGGGAGTCTACACAGCAAGACAACTACAGCGGAAGCATCAAACCTCTAAGCACCTGAGAAAACATGCTTAAAAACGTCAACACGAATGTTGGTGAGCTATAGTTTAAGTATAACAGTAATGTAAGGTAGGCCACGAGATTTCGTATTTCAAAATAGTATGAAAAGTATATGTTCAACCGTGGGCACTTGGTAACTAACTTAACGTAATATCACCCCCTAAAAGTACACTTGGCGAGTGCGTAAGTTTACAAAGTATTAAACACCCGTTAAATACTAGCGCTACTAGCCCGAGTGGGGATGTCAAACCCTATGGATCCATATCTAAGATTCGTGTTCACCGGTTCAAAGACCAAATGACTAAATGTTACCGAGCTAAGGGGAAAGTTTATGCCATTGTATAACCCACACATATGTAAAGTTTAAGTACTCGTGCCTAGTATGTAAAATGTAAAATGCGCATGTATTCTCAGTTCCCAAAATAGTTAAAGTAAAAAGGGATGCTATAACTCACAGTGAAAAGTAGTAAAGTCGGTACGAGATAAGTAAGCAAGTAGTTGGTCCGAAAGGTCCTCAACCTAAGTCAAAAATTACTAAGTCAGTAAATAGTTCCCAAAGGTTTAAAAGTATGTAAATTAGGTGTAACGACCCTGGAATTTCCAACGTTATTTTATTAATAATTATTATTATTAATACGCGTGTTTAAACGAATGTACGTTATTACATTTACATGTTGCCATGATTTCCCGAACTTGACTTTAATGGCCCGAAACGTCTTTGTGACACCCGGAACTTTCACGAATAATATTTTTAGATATTATTTACATTCATGATTAAATTTATTAATCATTTTAATTAACTAAGACTACTAGTTAGTTACTTGGGCTTTAATTGGTTTAACTTGTGATTTATTGAACTTGGGCTTTGTTTGATGTTGTGGACTCTTGATATTGGGCTTCCAAGAACACCCTACATTATTAGTGGACTTAGTTAGCCCACTCTTCCACTTGTAAGTATTACTTGAACCTTAACTAGTTAGTTTGGAAGACTTGGAATCTAGTTGGCACTTAATACCCATGTACACCATTCTATTAACCAACTTTTGACATCTTTACATGCTTGTATCCATAAAACAACCCTTTCCCTCCCTTTTTCTGCTGAATGCCGAAACCATTGGTGGCCATTTAGTGGTGTTTAATTTTTTTTACACTACACACTTACTAGCATTACTCTTCTCTTTTCAAACACACACATACTTCTCATTTTCTCTCAACCATTTTCTCTCTTTTCTCTCTTTCTTGTAAGTATTTTGAACATCTTTTTCTCTCTTCTTTTCCTTGTAAAAACTGAATTTATACACCTCTAAATCATCATCATCTTTTGTTAGTTGCTTGATTAATTACTTGTCTTTGTTGTTGTTTAGTTATTTACTTGTTATTACTTACTTACTTTCATATTACAAGAATAAACTTACTAGTTTGATTCTTCATTTTTATCTTGTTATAATAAGAATAACAAGAACATAATCTATCTAGTTATGTTCTACCTTACTTGTTTCAAAAGATTATAAAGTTCATGGTTGAAAGACATACTTGAAGTTCATGAAGTAAACTTTAAAGTTTACTTTCTAAAGATCAAACTTTGGTTTGAATCTTTAAAGTATGAATAACAATGAACTAATTACTTGTTTACCTAGCTTATTTACTTCATTTACTTGCACTTTAATTTCATGTAATTAGTTTAAATGGTCAAGTACTATAAGTTAGTCTTGATCTCATTAATCTTGGACTTAAAGTTAACTTTAAAGTTCAAGAACATATAAAGGAAACTTTTTAATTATAACTTTGTATACTTATGCTTGATCTAGACTTTTGAGTCTTGGATCTTCAAGATCTAACTAAGAACTATGTTCTACATTTTAAGATCTTGATTTCATAAGTTCATTTTCAAGTTTGTAACTTATTATTAGTCTTATAGTTCATGTAAGTGTCAAACCTAAGACTTTGATGTAATTTTGGTTCATCAAACTACATGCAACTCTTAAGTGAGTTGTGCTTCATGTCTTAGACTTGCGCTAGGATTATGATGGTCAAGACTTGGTTAAGATGATGTAGATACATCAATGAGTTGTACACTTGAAGCTATATGCATCAAGGATGAGAACCATGATGAACATCAAGCACCAAGACCACCGGAACCCTTTTAAACTTACTGTTTCTGTCCAAAAGCTACTGATATGATGTTTCTGTAACAGACCAGTAGACCTGGGCTGTTCTAACCTAGATTTTTAGATAGAACTTTTCGATTAGATAACTTTTCATATAGGACTCGTCTTAATCCGAGTTACGGTTTAGGATTTATGGCCCTCCGATCGTTACTATGTCCTTTAACGTTGTGCAGAAATTTCTGACCTACTCGCACTTAGACTGTCGCCATGGTCAAACCAAGACGAGTTTGCTTCTGTGAATTTTACCACACTTAAAAGACTCATAGACGGAGCCATGGCCACTGGTCTCACCTTAATTCAGTAAGGGTAGAGGCCGTGGTGACTGACTGAAGTCAGACTTTGTTTTAAACTACTTTCATAAACGAAACCTACTTTACGCCTTTTGTTTAATGATGAATGATGATGACCCTTAAGACCTTATTTACATACTTTTAAACCTATTAAGATGATTTACTGACTTAGTACTATTTGCCTTAGGTTGAGGGCCTTCGGACCGTTTACTTGCACACCTTTCCCGACTACTACTTTACCGCTACATATCATTGTCAGTTATAGCATTCCCTTTTTACTTTAACTTATTTTGGGAACTGAGAATACATGCGGATTTTATGTTTTACATACTAGGCACGAGTACTTAAACTTATATATTTGTGGGTTATACAACGGCATAAACATTCCCTTTAGCTCGGTAACGTTTAATCATTGGTTTTTGAACCGGTGAACGCGAATCTTAGATATGGATCCATAGGGTTTGACATCCCCACTCGGGCTAGTCGCGCTAGCATTTAATGAGTGTTTAATACTTCGTAGAGATACGCACTTGCCAAGTGTACTTTCAGGGGGTATAAACGTTAAGTTAGTTACCAAGTGCCCACGGTTAACATATACTTTATCATACTGTTTTGAAACGCTCTTTGTAGCACTGAAATCTCATGGCCTACCTTACATACTGTTATACTTAAACTATAGCTCACCAACCTTTGTGTTAATGTTTTTAAGCATGTTTTTCTCAGGTACTTGAGGTTAGCTTCCGCTATGTACTAGTCGTGTTGTAGACACCCGCTGCTTAGAGTTGTCATCGCATGAACTACTTTACCTTGCATTCAAACTTTATTACTTTTGAACTATGACTTGTAACGACCATTGTGGTCACATACACTTATTATTTGCTTCTACTTAGTGAAGCATGCTTTTGAAATGTAAAACATTTGATGTCAGTTATGACATCACCTTTTTATCGCGAATGCAACTTCTTTAATTAAAGCATATAGTACTTAACCTTGTAATAATCCTGTTGTTGATGATTCGTACACGATGGTTTTGTACGGGGCATCACATTAGGTCTTAAGTATCATCATCATCATCAACATAAGTAAAAAGTAAAGTAAGTTTTCAATCAAGAATAGAGATCGAAACAAAGGCTGACTTCGTTCAGCTGCTACGACCTCTATACAAATTGAAAAGACGCGTAGTCAGTGGCTATGATCCGTATGTGAGTCCTCTAACCACTGACCAATTTTCAGAACCAAACTAGTCTTCGTTTGACCGTGGCTACAGTTTAAGTGCGAGTAGGTCAGAAATTTCAGCACAACGTTACAAAAGTGTAGTGACTTTCGGAAGGCAATAAATCCTAAACCGTAAATCGGATTAAGACGAGTCCTAAACTAAAAGTCATCTACTCGAACCGAAAATTCTGGAAATTAACTTTTCCAGTAGCCCAGGTTATTGATCAGATCCCAAAAATAGTAAGAAATGTGTTCCGGTGGGTTCTTGGTGCTTGATGCTCATCACGGTTCTCATCCTCGATGCTTATAGCTTCAAGTGTACAACTCGTTGATTTGTGTCACACCCCCAAATAGGGCCTGGGGTATTTGTGACTAATTATATCAAATCACAGTTGTATAAACGAGAACGACTCTATATGGGACGTTTTATTGAGTTTTGCAGCGGAAGATAAATAGATTACATTGTATTTAGAACATTACATGTCTTTAATTGATATGATATATAATGAAGACTCCAAGCATAGCAAGCAATCATCATCAAAGCAGCAGATATATAGAGGAAGCAACATTTAAGTACCTGAGAATAAACATGCTTAAAAAGTTAACACGAGATTGAGTGAGTTCATAGGTTTATCATAAATCAATAGTTAAGTATAGCATTAGACCACAAGATTTAAGTTTAAAGTTGATTGATACCAAATATATCAATCGAAAGAGTTGATGTTTGTAATATCGCAACTAAACAAAGTTACCCAGTGACACTTGTTATTCATATCGTTGAATCATTATTATGTAGTCAAAGACCAACGGTCAACTGACTAGAGACGTCACTCTCAGTAGCGCTACTCACAATAACTAAGCTTGCATCTTATACCTCAGCAATTAACGATATTACGGCAGGGATTTAGCATGACAAAGCATGTATATAGCATAAAATTTTGAGTACATGTGTCTAAACATAAAACAGTTATAAAAGTTACGCATGTATTCTCAGCCCAAAAATATATATAGAAAGGGAGCTATGAAAACTCACGATACGATACGATAGTTTGTAGTAAATATGCATATGACGGTACTGAACAAGTGTAGAGTTGTCCTTGGATTCACGAACCTATATCAAGTATATATATTAATACATATACTCGTAATCGAATAAGTTTATATATAAATTTATTAGTTATGTCATTTTTATATTAATAACATGTAAGTTTCTTATATTTATTTTATATATTCTAAATAGATAAAAATATAAATTTTATTATGTTATATATATATATATATATATATATATATCATTTGTTTGTTAAAATAGTAATTACAATAATACAAAAATTATATTAGTAATGATAATAATAATAATACTCAATAATGATAATAATGTTTATGATTTCATTAATGGTAATAATATTAATAATAATAATACTTACAACAATAATAATAATGATAACAATTTTTAATAAAAATGAAAAGTTTAATAATAATAATGATAAAAATTATAATTTTTGGTAACAGTACTTGACATAACCATAATCTTAATCATAATAATTAAAGATATCAATAATAATACAATAATAATGATGTTAATACTAATGATATTAATAATTTTTGTAATATTTACACTAGTAATAGTAATAATGATATTAGTAGTTTTTAAATAAAATGAAAAGTTTAATAATAATGATAATGAAAATAATAATTTTTGATAATAATAATAATAATCATGATATAAATAATAATAATTATTATAATGATAATACTAATAATTATAATGATAATACTAATAATTATAATAATAATACTAGTAATACTAATAGTACTTTTCATACTAGTAATAATTATAATAACAATAATTATAATAACATTAGTAATAATAATAAAGACAATAATAATAATAATTTAGAAATGGAAAAACTACCTTAAAAGGCTTTTCTTAAAAAAAATGCCCAAGACGGGACTCGAACCCGAGACCTTTCGCTCACCCGACACCTCCTCTAACCATCCATCCATTTTTGTTTTTCTAAAATTTAACATATCCTAAATATATTTAACACTCCTTTTCTGTTTCCCCTTTTCTTTTCTTCTTCAAAAAAAGATCCAGTCGACCAGCGCAAGATACCACAATCAATCAAGTTTGAAATGGGTTTATGATTTGTAAACGAAACATATTTAATCAAATTATGGGTATTTGTATATGGAAAATGAGAGGAAAAAAAAGAGCTGCTGTGCTGCTTCACGGTTTTAAAAAAATCAATAATTGATTTCGATTTTTAGATCGTTTTAGCTAAAGATTACAACACCAATTATGTTTCAATTTACTCCTAGAGACTTTCCAAATCCTTAATTTAACCTAAAACATAAAAACGAGTTCAAATTTCAGGATTAACAATCGTTTGACTTTTTAGAAAATAAACTTTGACTTCAAAATTCATACTTGATAGAAAGAATTGGATGCTGAAACTTTACAGAAAGATTGAATAGATGATTCCTAACACAATAGAATTCGTGGATTTTGAAATTGGTTTTGAATTCGAGGTTTAAGAAATATGAACAAGAACAGAGGTTGTCGTCGACTTGTTCTTCATTTTCAATCAAATGATGTTTAAATAGATGTATAGTATAATTAAATATGATGATTAATGATTTGTTTAAGCTGAGTTGATCGATTATATAATGGTTAATGACTCGACATTGAATTGGCAGAGATCAAAAATTCATAAAAAAAAATTAAAAGCTCGATCATGGAAAAAAAAAATTAAAAGCAGATACAATCAACTTAAAATAATTAAAAGCAGATAAAAATATATAAATAATATAAAAGAAGATCACAATCTAAAAAAAATAGCTGTTAATAGTAATACCTAATTTAGGTATATGTATGTATGTCTTTTTTATTTAATATTAATAATAATTATTATTATTATATTAATAATAATAATAATAATAAATATAATTAATAATGAGAATAATATGATATTTAATAATAATATCAATAATAATGATAATAAGTATAACAATAATATTAGTAATAATAATACTAATAATGATAATAATACTAATAATAATAATAATAATAATAATAATAATAATAATAATAATAATAATAATAATAATAATAATAATAATAATAATAATAATAATAATAATAATAATAATAATAATAATAATAATAATAATAATAGATTATGTTAATGATACTTATAATCATATTAAATCATAATAATAATAAATGATAAATGATAATAATAATAATAATTTTGATAATAATTATATTAATAATAATAATAATAATAATAATAATGATATTTCATTATTTTAATATTAATGTTAATTATTAATACTAATACTAATAATATTACTATTATATTAGTAATTATATTAATGATAATGATAATTATTCATAATAATAATTATAATACTGATAATGATAATGATTGTAAATGATGTATATACATACACATATATATTTACATATCTTTTTATAACCGGTTATTTGTGAATCATCGGAAACAGTCGAAGTTTAGTTTAAATTTAATCAGAAATTTTTCGAGTTATCAAAGTACCTACCCGTTAAAAGAAATTTCGTCCCGAAATTTAGTTGTTGCCATCAGTCTGCTTCGTTTGTAAACAGGTGAGGATATTTTCATTTTATTTGGTTTTCAGTTCCCAGGTATACTCGGGGCCTTGCGTGAATTCCAACGGATAGAATATTGTTTTGTTTATAGCGTTTAAATCTTACGATACGAAGTGTATTTTATTATTAATGCGGATGTTATCTAAAGGATTTAACAAGAGTGTCATTGGTTAGGTTTTCTTAGAAAGAGATGATGACGTTATACAAGCATTTCAATACACATGAAATGTGTTATGAATAATAGTGAGCTTATTTAAACCTTGAGCGTTTATGCCACAATATCAGGGTAGACAAAATAAAGAGGAGTTCATGAAAATCACAGTCATGAAATTTGATAGAGATCGTAATTGTTTATAACAAGAATGATGAATATGAGTTGAAAAATAGAGTTTTATCAACATTGTGTAATATGGATGAAACGATTCGATTACAGGAAGAGTATAAACGAAGCTATAACAAAAGAGTGAAATGAGGAAATTAAATATTCGCCTTAACTTTTGACGTAGTCACGATTGATTTCCGGAATTCAAGGAATTAAAGAAAATCTTTATAATATTTGATTCTCCGGTAATTAAGGAAATTAGGATTTTCTTTGATTAAATGCGGTGAATTGTCTTGATTGTCGTGTCTGGAATTGCGCTATAAATTAGCTTCTTCCGTTTCATTATCTTCACCACTTCTATACTTTCTTCCTCAATTCATACTTCCAAAATATTTGTTAATATGCTTAATCCAGTTCTTGTTCTTGACCTTATATTGGTTATCTCCACAATCATCCTTCTTTTATAACTCCCACCAGAGGAGTCTGTTTACTTCTACTATGCTCTAGGGATTATAGTGTTTATCATTCTCCCGTGTCTTTATATTGCTATACGTATTGATATACACGGTTTGTAATTTATGTGTTGTTGTCGAGCTTTATATTTTCCCTTATATGTCAAAGCTTCATGCTTTTGTAAAGCAAGTAATGGTCCAGAATTCGTAGGTATGAAGTTTCGAATGAACATGATGTTCTAAGTAGAAACGAACATAATATCATGATTTGATTTGTTAAATTACCAGAATTACTGAGGATAGAGCTATCAAGAATATATGTTCTTGATATGTTTAGAGATTAGATAGAATGTAAGAGTCGTATAACATGGCAAATGATGACTATAAAGTCTATGAATCATCATCTTCCATTAAAAATTTAGCATGACTTACTGTAATATAATCATGTTGGCCTAACGTCATTATATTATACTAACCCATGCTTCAATTCCCAACACCACTTCAAAACATTTATAATTTAAACTTGAATTTTACATAATATAGAAACTAAAATAGTTTCCTTTATTATGTATTACAGATAGCACAAAGAGATAAGTAATCTCGGACAAGAATAGTTATGAAGATATCTTCAGAAATATCGAGGATATATATACTGAAAGATATGATGATATCTTAGAATTTCTAAGATCGAATGAGAAAAATTCTTCTGTAAGGATTTAGATTGCGTAAGGAGATTATATGTCTTCTATACTTTCCATCAGAAATTGAATCATCTGGATTCCTTGAGTATAGGTTTAGTCCTTGTGATTTGTCCACAGCCTCCTTCATAGTTTGCTTAATCCGTTTTCCAGTTCCAAATCCGATCTTGTACTATTCTTTATTATCAAACTTTTGGCCCTTAAGACCTTCTACAATTTTGCTGTTTCCTCTGCATTTAATGCAGCCATATTTGAATCATCGGTTATCAATCCGAGATGGTTTCAAGAAATTTCATTTTTAGATGATTAAACGCTGATTGTGATTGTCAGGATACAAAGGATGTTTTCAAGAATTTTGAATTTGATGTGTTTAAGCGAGATGTATCCATCAATGGATCTAACGGTTGTCGAAGAAATGTCGTAAATGATAATTTCGGTGGTTTGATGTGATAATTTATCACAGAATGCGAATGAATATAATTCAGGAATGTAGTGATCTTTAGGAAGATAACACTTGCTAAAGCTTTGATTGGATTCTGATATGTCAAAATATGTAGTGGTTGTTCTTTAGTGAACAGATACATATATCTTGTGGATGTATAGTTACTGACTATTGAATCAGAATTTGTAGAATGTACGGTGTAACATATTAATGTGAAATCTAAATATTTCTTGGGTATTACCTACCCGTTAAAATATTTTCACAATTAACATTTCTGTGACAGCAGAAATATTATGAAATGGAGTTTATGGTGCTAAAGTAGTGATTAACGATTGTTAAGTCATTAACAAAGGATGTACATCATAGCATATTAGTGATATGAATTAACCAAGTAGTACATACTAGTTAAGATTCACACGTAATAGCTTAGTACGAAAAGATTTATTATTTTTCCAATTATATATATATATATATATATATATATATATATATATATATATATATATATATATATATATATACATATATAATTCTTCAGGAAGAATGAGTCAATACATCTTAACTCATTATTACTAATATTCCTTAGTATCTAGGGGGCGTATGATGTTGATGTTTGAGGTACTGAGTGTGATGTGGGATGCGGATGTTTTTGTTGTTGAAGCTGTTGCTGTTGGTGGTGATGATGATGGTGCTTACAATTCTTGTGGTGTTGGTAATGTTGGTGGTACTGATGGTACTAGTGGTGTTGGTTATGTTGTTGGTGTTGCTTGTGGTACTTGGGTAGTTGGTGTGAGCCTAGCTTCCAAATCGTGTACTGTTTTCTCCAGGGTTTCTACTTTACGCTCGAGTCTATGGATTTGTTCTACACATTCCTTCATAAGGTTTATCAATTCTTGATATTTAGTTCGAAGTCTTCTAACTTCTTCTAGTAATCCTATATGATTAGAACTTGGGAGTAGAGGATGAATACTGTCTTTGACTACGGTGAGACGACCTTCGAGGCGGAAAATCCTTGCGAAAAGAGTGAAAACGGTATTGCGAACAGGTTTGCCGGTAAGTGAATCGAGTACTCTGACGTTTGGTGGTAAGTTTGGCTCGTGATAAGGAGTACCTTCTTCATTTCTCCATAGGGTGAGTATTTCGCGAACCCATCCCCATTTTCTGAAGAAATCACGGTAATTGATCGGTGGGTGTGCTCCCGTCACGCTATCTTCAGAGCTAGAGGAACTTGAGGAATCAGGTGTGAAATCCATATTATGTGATTGGAATAAGGTTTTTGATATGAAATGGGTGTTGAATACTGAACGATGTCTTCGTCTCCTCGAATACGTATATATAGCAAAAAGATTTCCGTAATTTACGGAGGAAATTTAGGAAAAGTGTTTGACAAAGTCTATTGAGATAGATATGATAAGATATGATTTGTCTATACTCCATTTATGCAATAATTGCAGTATGACGTGTCGAGATAAAAATGATAAGTATGTATTCAGATAAACTTTCGATTAAAGATTTTTAATTCGTAATGGCCTATTCAGGTCTAGGGGCTTGAGCTATAGGATCCTTTAAATTGGTAATCCAAACCCTTCCATTCTAGAGTTTCGTAGACGCCATTCGTCAAGAAAATTCAATGATCAAAATAATGAGAAGGCAAAGATTTTGAAAGTAATGAATATGAATAGTAGAGATTTCAAGAATTATGGATAACATTTCATGTAATACATATGTAATACACAAAACCATGATAGATAACAAATGAATGTCGAGAATTTAAAAAATCATGGTGTCGCATTTAAATGTGGGGGCGGAATTGGATAGTACTTAGGAGAATGAGCAGAGTTCTTAGATTGGCTCTGCATTCTAAGATAAGTAAAGTTTCTAAAGTATAGTGTAGCATTTAACAGTTAAAGGCAACAAATAAAGGCACTATGGTCAAGGATAGTTGTAGTCCTACATTGCTAAGGTACCTAATTGTATAAGGCACACTTAAAATGCAATCCTGGTTCTCTACAAAAATACTGCTCTGATACCAATCTGTCACACCCCCAAATAGGGCCTGGGGTATTTGTGACTAATTATATCAAATCACAGTTGTATAAATGAGAACGACTCTATATGAGACGTTTTATTGAGTTTTGCAGCAGAAGATAAATAGATTACATTGTATTTAGAACATTAAATGTCTTTGATTGATATGATATGATATGTAATGAAGACTCCAAGCATAGCAAGCAATCATCATCAAAGCAGCAGATATACAGCGGAAGCAATATTTAAGTACCTGAGAATAAACATGCTTAAAAAGTCAACACGAGGTTGAGTGAGTTCATAGGTTTATCATAAATCAATAGTTAAGTATAGCATTAGACCACAAGATTTAAGTTTAAAGTTGATTGATACCAAATATATCAATCGAAAGAGTTGCTGTTTGTAATATCGCGACTAAACAAAGTTACCCAGTGACACTTGTTATTCATGTCGTTGAATCATTATTATGTAGTCAAAGACCAACGGTCACCTGACTAGAGACGTCACTCTCAGTAGCGCTACTCACAATAACTAAGCCTGCATCTTATACCTCAGCAATTAACGATATTACAGCAGGGATTTAGCATGACAAAGCATGTATATAGCATAAAAGTTTGAGTACTTGTGTCTAAACGTAAAACAGTTATAAAAGTTGCGCATGTATTCTCAGCCCAAAAATATATATAAAAAGGGAGCTATGAAAACTCACGATACGATACGATAGTTTGTAGTAAATATGCATATGACGGTACTGAACAAGTGTAGAGTTGTCCTTGGATTCACGAACCTATATCAAGTATATATATTAATACATATACTCGTAATCGAATAAGTTTATATATAAATTTATTAGTTATGTCATTTTTATATTAATAACATGTAAGTTTCTTATATTTATTTTATATATTCTAAATAGATAAAAATATAAATTTTATTATGTTAAATGTGTATATATATATATATATATATATATATATATATCATTTGTTTGTTAAAATAGTAATTACAATAATACTAAAATAATATTAGTAATGATAATAATAATAATACTCAATAATAATAATAATGTTTATGATTTCATTAATGGTAATAATATTAATATTAATAATAATAATACTTACAACAATGATAATAATGATAACAGTTTTTAATAGAAATGAAAAGTTTAATAATAATAATGATAAAAATTATAATTTTTGGTAATAGTACTTGACATAACCATAATCTTAATCATAATAATTAAAGATATCAATAATAATACAATAATAATGATGTTAATACTAATGATATTAATAATTTTTGTAATATTTACAATAGTAATAGTAATAGTAATAATGATATTAGTAGTTTTTAAATAAAATGAAAGGTTTAATAATAATGATAATGAAAATAATAATTTTTGATAATAATAATAATAATCATGATATAAATAATAATAATAATTATAATGATAATACTAATAATTATAATGATAATACTAATAATTATAATAATAATACTAGTAATACTAATAGTACTTTTCATACTAGTAATAATTATAATAACAATAATTATAATAACATTAGTAATAATAATAAAGATAATAATAATAATAATAATTTAGAAATGGAAAAACTACCTTAAAAGGCTTTTCTTAAAAAAATGCCCAAGATGGGACTCGAACCCGAGACCTCTCGCTCACCCGATACCTCCTCTAACCATCCATCCATTTTTGTTTTTCTGAAATTTACCCTATCCTAAATATATTTAACACTCCTTTTCTGTTTCCCCTTTTCTTTTCTTCTTCAAAAAAAGATCCAGTCGACCAGGGCAAGATACCACAATCAATCAAGTTTGAAATGGGTTTATGATTTGTAAACGAAACATATTTAATCAAATTATGGGTATTTGTATATGGAAAATGAGAGAGAAAAAAAAGAGCTGCTGTGCTGCTTCGCAGTTTTAAAAAAATCTATAATTGATTTCGATTTTTAGATCGTTTTAGCTAAAGATTACAACACCAATTATGTTTCAATTTACTCCTAGAAACTTTCCAAATCCTTAATTTAACCTAAAACGTAAAAACGAGTTCAAATTTCAGGATTAACAATCGTTTGACTTTTTAGAAAATAAACTTTGACTTCGAAATTCATACTTGATAGAAAGAATTGGATGCTGAAACTTTACAGAAAGATTGAATAGATGATTCCTAACACAATAGAATTCGTGGATTTTGAAATTGTTTTTAAATTCGAGGTTTTAGAAATATGAACAAGAACAGAGGTTGTCGTCGACTTGTTCTTCATTTTCAATCAAATGATGTTTAAATAGATGTATAGTATAATTAAATATGATGATTAATGATTTGTTTAAGCTGAGTTGATCGATTATAATGGTTAATGACTCGACATTGAATTGGCAGAGATCAAAAATTCGTAAAAAAAAATTAAAAGCTCGATCATGGAAAGAAAAAAAATTAAAAGCAGATACAATCAACTTAAAACAATTAAAAGCAGATAAAAATATATAAATAATATAAAAGCATATCACAATCTAAAAAAATTAATAATAAAAGATGTTAATGGTAATACCTAATTTAGGTATATGTCTGTATGTCTTTTTTTATTTAATAATAATAATAATAATAATAATAATAATAATAATAATAATAATAATAATAATAATAATAATAATAATAATAATAATAATAATAATAATAATAATAATAATAATAATAATAATAATAATAATAATAATAATAATAATAATAATAAATATAATTAATAATGAGAATAATATGATAATTAATAATAATATCAATAATAATGATAATAAGTATAACAATAATATTAGTAATAATAATACTAATAATGATAATACTAATAATAATAATAATAATAATAATAATAATAATAATAATAGATTATGTTAATGATACTTATAATCATATTAAATCATAATAATAATAAATGATAAATGATAATAATAATAATAATAATTTTGATAATAATAATATTAATAATAATAATAATAATGATATTTCATTATTTTAATATTAATGTTAAGTATTAATACTAATACTAATAATATTACTATTATATTAGTAATTATATTAATGATAATGATAATTATTCATAATAATAATTATAATACTGATAATGATAATGATTGTAAATGATGTATATACATACACATATATATTTACATATCTTTTTATAACTGGTTATTCGTGAATCGTCAAAAACAGTCGAAGTTTAGTTTAAATTTAATCGGAAATTTTCTGGGTTATCACAATGTGTTTGCATCATCTTTACCAAGTTTTGACCATCATGACACTAGTGTATGTCTAAGATATGTAGCACAACTCATTTAAGGGTTGCAAGTAGGTTGATGAACCAAAGTTACATCAAGATCTTAGATCCGACACATACATGAGTTCTAATAATATTATAAACGATAAACTTGAATGTAAACTAAATAAACAAGATCTTAAGTTGTAGAACTTAGATCTTAGTTAGATCTTGAAGATCCTAGACTAGAAAGTCTAAATCTAGTGTTCTTAAATTAAACCCTAAGTTATGGAACTTGGATCTTTACTTTAATAAAATCATAAGCTATGAAACTTAGATTTTTGTCTTGTAAAATGTATATAAGCTTATAAGCTTTTGTTTTAGACAAAATTGGAAGACCATAAGCTATAGAAACTTAGATCCAACATAAGTGTATGAAGTTATAACTAGAAAGTTAAACTTCCATGTTCTTGAACTTACAAAGTTTAACTTTAGTTTCAAGAAAAATGAGATCAAGTTTAACTAGTAATACTTGACCAACATATATAAATCACGAATTGAAATACTTACAAAAGAAAGAAATAAACTAAAGTTACAATTAATAAGTTCATGTTTGTTTCATACTTAAGAAGATTCAAGCCAAAACTTGGATCTTTAAGAAAATAAACCTTAAGTTTACAAAACATGAACACAAGTAAGATCTTAAAGCTTATGAACTTTAGATCTTTATAATACTTCAAGTGTAGAACCATAAGCTAACAAGCTTAGATTCTTGTTCTTGACTTCTCATTAAACTAAGGATGGAAGAAACAAGATTCATGAAGATACAAACTATAAAGTTTGATCTTGAACAACAACAACAAACTAGTAAATTGATGATGAACTTTGTGATTTTTAAAGGAAAAAGAAGAAAGAAAAATAATGTTTTTACTTACACTTTAGAGAGAAAGTTGAGAGTAAAAGTTTGGAGTAAGAAGTAGTGTAATGAGGTATGTGTAAAATGAGTTCAAACTAGCAAATAAGTAGCAAAAAAAAAAAAAAAAAAAAAATTGAACTCCCTCCCTTGCACAAAACCGTCAGCATTAGAGGGTTCAAAAGGGGGAAGTCAAGTCTCATCTTTCAAGTGTGGGAGAGTGTTAATGCTAGAATGAGGTATAAGGTTAAATGCATGGAAAGTTGGTCATGCATGCTTGCAACAACTTTGTCTCCTAACTTAACTTAATTAACCTTGCTTAAGCTTAATGTATCATTAGCATAATAGTGGGCTTACTAGTTAGTCCAACAAGTAATGTAGGGTGGGCTTCCAAGTTCAATAATATAAGCCCAAGTATAAGTAAGCAACACATTAGTGAAAAGCCCAAGTAATTAACTACTTACATTAGTTAATTAAAAATGATTAATAATAATTAATCATGAACGTAAATAATATTCTAAATATTATTCGTGAAAAGCGTGTGTCACAAAGACAAGTCGAGACATGGAAAGTCAAATACGGTAACAAGTAAAATGTATAACAATACATTTATTAAAGCGCAAGTATTAATAATAAATATCAATAAATATAAGTCGGAAAAATCCAGGGTCGTTACATTACTCACCTGTTAAAGAAAATTTCGTCACGAAATTTTTAAGCTGTGGTAGATGGAGGAGTTGGGAAAAGGTGAGGATACTTCTGCATCATTTGATCTTCTCGTTCCCAGGTAAACTCAGGTCCTCGTTTGGCATTCCATCGAACTAGGACGATCGGAATTTTGTTGTGTTTCAAAGTTTTGACCTCACGGTCCATAATTTCGACAGGTTCTTCCATGAAGTGGAGTTTTTCATCAATCGTAAGTTCTTCCAGTGGTATGACAAGTTCCGGTTCAGCAAGACACTTCTTCAAATTTGATACATGGAAGGTAGGATAAACTGAGCTCAATTGAGTTGGAAGATCCAAACGGTAAGCAACAGGTCCAACACGCTTCAAGATTTCAAAAGGAACAATGTATCGCGGGTTAAGCTTCCCACGTTTTCCAAAATGGACCACACCTTTCCAAGGTGTGACCTTCAACATTACACGGTCAACCACGTTGAATTCTAAGTCTTTACGTTTGAGGTCGGCATAACTCGTTTGGCGATCACGGGCCGTCTTGAGTCTCGCTTGAATTTGGAAAATCTTCTCAGTTGTTTCATGGACTAACTCGGGTCCGGTGATTTGCTTTTCGCCTACTTCGGCACAACAAATAGGAGAACGGCATTTGTGGCCCTACAACGTTTCGAAAGGTGCGACATTAATACTCGAATGATAACTGTTGTTGTAAGAGTATTCGGCTAGCGGCAAATGCCTTTCCCAAGCCTTACCGAAATCAATAACATAAGCACACAACATGTCCTCCAAAGTCTGAATCGTTCGCTCGCTTTGTTCGTCGGTTTGCGGGTGATACGCAGTACTCATGTCGAGACGAGTCCCCTAAGGCTTCTTGCAAAGAACGCCAAAATCTAAAAGCAAAACGGGCATCTCGGTATGAAATAATCGATAAGGGTACACCATGACGAGATACAATTTCCTTTATGTATAGTTGAGCGAGTCTCTCCATCGTATCCGTTTCTTTCATGGCTAAGAAGTGTGCAGATTTGGTAAGACTGTCAACGATAACCCAGATGGTATCGTATCCGCCCACCGTCTTTGGTAGTTTCGTAATGAAGTCCATTGTTATCCTTTCCCACTTCCATTGCGGGATTATCAGTTGCTGAAGTAAGCCAGAGGGCCTCTGATGTTTGGCCTTAACCTTCGAGCAAGTCAAACACTTCCCAACATAAGTTACAACATCCTTCTTAAGATTAGGCAACCAATATTGTTCCTTGAGATCGTGGTACATTTTACCGGCTTCTGGATGAATCGAATATCTTGACTTGTGGGCTTCGTCTAGAATGAGGCTTCGCGAATCCCCATAACTAGGCACCCAAATTCTTCCGGCGAAGTATCGGAGTCCAGTCTCCTTAATCTCGAATCGAGAGACGAGAATGTTCAAGTGTTCATGAGAAATATTCTCCTCCTTGAGAGCCTCATCTTGGGCTACTCGGATCTGGCTATGGAGATTCGAATGAATGGTGATGTTCAGGGCGCGGACACGAAGAGGTTCCATCCTCTCCTTTCGGCTTAAAGTGTCGGCTACAACATTGGCCTTGCCAGTATGGTAACGAAGTTCACAATCATAGTCGTTCAGTGTCTCGATCCATCGTCACTGTCTCATGTTCAGCTGTTTCTGATCGAATATGTGTTGGAGGCTTTTGTGGTCGGTGAAGATAGTACTTTTAGTTCCATAAAGATAGTGTCTCCATAATTTAAGTGCAAAAACAACGGCTCCAAGTTTGAGATCGTGAGTAGTGTAGTTTCGCTCGTGAATCTTTAGTTGACGAGAAGCATAAGCAATGACCTTCATTCTTTGCATCAATACGCAACCAAAACCATTTTTCGAGGCATCACAATATACGACAAAATCGTCACTGCCTTCAGGAAGTGATAAGATA
Source organism: Rutidosis leptorrhynchoides (assembly GCF_046630445.1). Taxonomy (NCBI): domain Eukaryota; kingdom Viridiplantae; phylum Streptophyta; class Magnoliopsida; order Asterales; family Asteraceae; genus Rutidosis; species Rutidosis leptorrhynchoides. The sequence continues at coordinate 265,607,641 of NC_092334.1, forward strand.
GGCGCGGTGGTTAACTTCTGCTTTAAGGTTTGAAATGCTGATTCGTGTTCGGTTTCCCAAACGAACTTCTTCCCTTTGTGAGTCAGCGCGGTCAAAGGACGCGCAATCAGAGAGAAACCTTCAATAAATATTCGGTAGTAACCGGCGAGACCTAAAAATTGGCGATATGAGTTGGAGTAGTAGGAGTTTCCCACTTGCTGATAGCTTCAATATTTGTGGGATCAACTTTGATACCTTGATCGCTCACAATATGACCCAGGAATTGGACTTCCCTCAACCAAAACTCGCACTTGGAGAATTTGGCATAAAGTTGCTATTGTCTCAAGAGTTCAAGCACTAGTCGAAGATGTTGCTCATGTTCTTCTTCGCTTTTGGATTAGATGAGGATATCATCTATGAAGACGATAACGAACTTATCCAGGTATGGCTTGCATATACGATTCATGAGATCCATAAACACGACAGGTTCATTGGTTAAACCAAATGGCATCACGAGAAACTCATAGCGACCATAACGGGTTTTGAACGCAGTTTTCATCACATCACTCTCCTTCACCCTCAACTGGTGATAACCGGATCGCAAATCGATCTTAGAGTAAACGCTTGATCCTTGTAGCTGATCAAAAAGATCGTCAATTCTGGGAAGGGGATATCGATTCTTGATCGTCAATTTGTTGAGTTCGCGGTAGTCGATACATATGCGGAAAGATTCATCCTTCTTCTTCACAAACAAAATAGGTGCGCCCCAAGGCGAAGAACTTGGTTGGATAAATCCACGATCTAGCAGTTCCTGTAGTTGACTCTGCAACTCTTGCATTTCGGAAGGTGCGAGTCGATAAGGTGCGCGAGCTACAGGTGTAGCTCCTGGAACTAAATCGATCTGAAACTCAACTGCCCTCGTTGGCGGTAATCCAGGTAATTCTTCTGGAAAGAGATCGAGAAATTCGTTCACAATTCGTACATCATCCACGCTCTTCACCTCGGTTTCTAATGTTTTCACATGTGCTAAAATAGCAAGACGTCCTTTCTTCATGATCTTTTGTGCTTTCATGCAACTAATGAGGTTCAGCTTCGAGTTACATCTCTCTCCGTAAATAATCAGTGGCTCACCATCTCCGTGTGATATACGAATAGCTTTATCTCCACAGATAATGTCAGCCCTTACCTTGGTCAACCAGTCCACACCGACAATCACGTCAAAACTTCCCAATTTGATAGGTATCAAGTCAATCTCAAAATCCACACCAGCTATGTTGATAATACCTCCTCGGCTAATTTGGTCAACTTTCTCAAGTTTTCCATTGGCTACCTCAACAAGCATACTCTCCTTTAAAGGAACTAACGACCAATTTATCTTAGAGCAAAAGTGTCTACATACATAACTCCTATCGACACCAGTATCAAATAGGACAGAAGCTAATAGATTGTTGATAGTGAATATACCTGTAACCAAGTCGGGGTTCTCACGGGCATCCCTTGCATTTACATTAGAAAGCTCTTCCACGCACTGGCCCGCCGTCCTTTCTCTTGTTGGGACATTCATTCCTGAAGTGGCCCTATTGTCTACACTCATAGCACTTCCTTGGCCCAGTAGGGTTTGTCTTCACAGTTGAGGTGGTGATCTTGCAGTCTTTACCAATATGCCCAGTCCTTTTACACTTTTCACAGACCACGTTGCAGTACCCGGTATGATGCTTGTAGCATCTCTTGCACTGCAGGAGACTACCCTTGTAGTTAGGGTTTGAGCTAGGGTTCGGGTTGGAGTTGTTTCCCTTGAAACTTTCATGCCTCTTAGCTGGGTTTTGATCAAAGACCCTTCCCTTGTTGCTGTCCCACTTATGTTTCTCATTACTAGTTCCCAATTCGGATTTCGCCTTTTCTGGTTCTTTGCTGGTAATTTGGTTCATCAGGATGTGCGCCATGCGCATAGCTTTCGAGACATCAGCTGGTTTTGAAGAGGTGACATTTCCCTGAATGGACTTAGGAAGTCCCCACAAATACCGTTCCATTCGCTTAAATTTTGGGGTAACCATCGTAGGACACATCAAAGCTAGTTCCAAGTACCTTCGGTTATAACCATCAAGATCGGTTCCCACAACCTTCAACTCCCAAAACTCAGCTTCCATTTTCTGAATCTCCGTTCTGAGGCAGTACTCCTCGATCATAGCCCCCTTAAATTCCTCCCGCGGTGTAGCATAAGCCTCGTCAATACCCTTAGCCTGAGCAAGTGTGTTCCACCAGGTTAAAGCGTCATCCGACAGTGTACAGGAGGCATACTTAGTCTTGTTAATTTCTGAGCAACTAGCTCACATGGAACACAGCTTCCAATTTCTTAAACCACCTCATCAGTCCAACCGGCCCCTCAGTACCACTGAAATTGTGGGGCTTGCGGCTTTGAAATTCCTTATAGGTGCACCCGTTATGATTGTTCTGGTAAACAGGTGGAGCTTGGGGGTTGACATTCGAAATTGCTGCAGCTATTCATTCAGTTATCATCTCCTCAATCTGTGCTACTGTGGGCGTTGATCTTCCATTTGCCATTGATCTTTGAAACAGAAATTTCGACTTAAGTCAAAATCCAGCATTCAATAAATAGTAATACGGTATATGGTAACCAACATGGAATCAACACATCGCATATTAATTAAGTAATGCAACTAGACACAAATACCACATAATCATCATATAGTAACGTAAATAGAACACCGTACAAAAATTAAACAACACCAAGTTCCATTCATTAAATTAGAAAGTTGCATACATCCGCATACGGTTCGTACAGTACATGAGTAAAACATGAAACTACAAACGGGATTACATAATGAAATCTAATACAATAGCCCTATGGTGACAGTGGGTAAAGGATGTCCATCATGTGGGACACCTGGTCCTCGAGCTCAGTTACCCGAGCACGGAGGATATGCACTTCCTTCGTCAGTTCCTCAACGACGGAGGATGCTGGTGGGGCAGGCGGTGCAGATGGTACAGGTGGAGCTGGTGGTGCAGATGATGCTGGTGGAGCTGGTGGTGCAGATGGTCCAGCACCAGAAGTAGACGGTGCGTAACGAGAAGCCTTACGCACGAATGGATCAGCAGGGTAAGGCACAACCTGCTTACGGGCGGTAACCCTAACCAACTGTCCGAGTACGTCCACGAATGGTCTACCTCCATTAACCCCTGGAATAATAGTACCATCGAAACCATACCGCTTCTTCGGCGGGGTAGAGGGCGGCTGCACGGGCGTCTCCTTAGGGTCCTCGTCAGAATCCTCCTCGCTAAAGTCATCGGATGATGAATCGTCTGAATCATCTGAAGGTGGATGTGCCTTACCAGTAGTCATAAGTCGGTATCTGCCAGGCGGGATTGACATGACACATCCATCAAGAAGGCGTCTAGCCTAATGTCCATGCTCATTTCGGAAAGGACCGTCCCCATTTTCCCCAGGAATTACATCACCACCGGAATGGTGCTGTGGCTCCGGGAGTCCTGGGTTAGGTGGAGCTGGAATCTCCTCTAGGTCCTCGTCTCCATCGAAGATGATCATCAGGTCAGGTGCGTGGCTACTGTCCCCAGAGGATGAATCGCCAGAGTCACTGGAGGGTAGCGATGACGGGATCTGTGAGTCGGCAGCAGTAGCAGGCGATGTGGCGGATGAATCTGAGTCGCTGTCCAAGTCAATGATGATGGGCAGGATATCCGACATCTGAACAAGGAAAAATAACTTTTCCATGTCAGTAAGTCATATAGCAAGCACGTATTAGGCAAAGTAACTACGACAGTCTAGATTATCTATAGCAGTAAGTAGCATGGCAATAATGGTAAGTATCATGCAATCGAAAGCAGATAGTAGCATGCAGTAGTGAAAACAAGTAGCAGTATACGGCATATAGCAGTAAAAGTAAGCAGCAGCATGCAGCAAGTTCTGCAGAAACAAGTAAACTAGCAAGTTGTAGATTAGTCCTATTAGTGAATCCTACTCGGTCCGGTCTAGACTCACTAACGCAACTTAATTCCTTACAACCTGGCACTAATACCAAATGTGATGCCCCGTACAAAATTAACGTGTACGAATCATCAAGAACAGGATCATTACAAGGTCAAACACTATATGCTATTTTAAAATAAGTTTGCATTCATAAGAAAGGGTGGCGTCATAACCAACGTCATAAGTTTTACAAACGAAAGTATGCTTCTATGAATAGAAGTAATTAACATAAGTATGAGACCGGTAGGTCATTACAAATTCATTGTTTCAAAAGTAACATAGTTTGTTAATGCAAGGTAAACGTTTCATGCAGAGACATCTCTAACAAAAGCAGCGGGAGTCTACACAGCAAGACAACTACAGCGGAAGCATCAAACCTCTAAGCACCTGAGAAAACATGCTTAAAAATGTCAACACGAATGTTGGCGAGCTATAGTTTAAGTATAACAGTAATGTAAGGTAGGCCACGATATTTCGTATTTCAAAACAGTATGAAAAGTATATGTTCAACCGTGGGCATTTGGTAACTAACTTAACGTAATATCACCCCCTAAAAGTACACTTGGCGAGTGCGTAAGTTTAAGAAGTATTAAACACCCGTTAAATGCTAGCTCTACTAGCCCGAGTGGGGATGTCAAACCTTATGGATCCATATCTAAGATTCGCGTTCACCGGTTCAAAGACCAAATGACTAAATGTTACCGAGCTAAGGGGAAAGTTTATGCCGTTGTATAACCCACACATATGTAAAGTTTAAGTACTCGTGCCTAGTATGTAAAATGTAAAACGTGCATGTATTCTCAGTTCCCAAAATAGTTAAAGTAAAAAGGGATGCTATAACTCACAGTGAAAAGTAGTAAAGTCGGTACGAGATAAGTAAGCAAGTAGTTGGTCCGAAAGGTCCTCAACCTAAGTCAAAAGTTACTAAGTTAGTAAATCGTTCCCAAAGGTTTAAAAGTATGTTAATTAGGTCTTAAGTATCATCATCATCATCATCAACATAAGTAAAAACTAAAGTAAGTTTTCAATCATGAATAGAGATCGAAATAAAGGCTAACTTCATTCAGCTGCTACGACCTCTATACAAATCGAAAAGATGCTTAGTCAGTGGCTATGCTCCGTATGAGAGTCCTCCAACCACTGACCAATATTCTGAACCAAACTCGTCTTCGTTTGACCGTGGCCACGGTTTAAGTGCGAGTACGTCAGAAATTTCAGCACAACGTTAGAAAAGTGTAGTGACTTTCGGAAGGCTATAAATCCTAAACCGTAAATCGGATTAAGACGAGTCCTAAACAAAAAGTCATCTACTTGAAGCGAACATTCTGGAAATTAACTTTTCCAGTAGCTCAGGTTAATGATCAGATCCCAAAAACAGTAAGCAAAGTGTTCCGGTGGGTTCTTGGTGCTTGATGCTCATCACGGTTCTCATCCTTGATGCTTATAGCTTCAAGTGTACAACTCGTTGATGTGTTTGCATCATCTTTACCAAGTTTTGACCATCATGACACTAGTGTATGTCTAAGATATGTAGCACAACTCATTTAAGGGTTGCAAGTAGGTTGATGAACCAAAGTTACAACAAGATCTTAGATCCGACACATACATGAGTTCTAATAATAATATTAAGCTATAAACTTGAATGTAAACTAAATAAATAAGATCTTAAGTTGTAGAACTTAGATTTTAGTTAGATCTTGAAGATCCTAGACTAGAAAGTCTAGATCTAGTATTCTTAACTTAAACCCTAAGTTATGGAACTTGGGTCTTTACTAATAAAACCATAAGCTATGAAACTTAGATTTTTGTCTTGTAAAATGTATATAAGCTTATAAGCTTTTGTTTTAGAAAAAATTGGAAGACCATAAGCTATAGAAACTTAGATTCAACATAAGTGTATGAAGTTATAACTAGAAAGTTAAACTTCCATGTTCTTGAACTTACAAAGTTTAACTTTAGTTTCAAGAAAAATGAGATCAAGTTTAACTAGTAATACTTGACCAACATATATAAATCACGAATTGAAATACTTATAAAAGAAAGAAATAAACTAAAGTTACAATTAATAAGTTCATGTTTGTTTCATACTTAAGAAGATTCAAGCCAAAACTTGGATCTTAAGAAAATAAACCTTAAGTTTACAAAACATGAACACAAGTAAGATCTTAAAGCTTATGAACTTTAGATCTTTATAATACTTCAAGTGTAGAACCATAAGCTAACAAGCTTAGATTCTTGTTCTTGACTTCTCATCAAACTAAGGATGGAAGAAACAAGATTCATGAAGATACAAACTATAAAGTTTGATCTTGAACAACAACAACAAACTAGTAAATTGATGATGAACTTGGTGATTTTTAAAGGAAAAAAAAGAAAGAAAAATAATGTTTTTACTTACACTTTAGAGAGAAAGTTGAGAGTAAAAGTTTGGAGTAAGAAATAGTGTAATGAGGTATGTGTAAAATGAGTTCAAACTAGCACAAAAAAAAGAAAAAAAAGAAAATTGAACTCCCTCCCTTGCACAAAACCGTAGGCATTAGGGGGTTCAAAAGGGGGAAGTCAAGTCTCATCTTTCAAGTGTGGGAGAGTATTAATGCTAGAATGAGGTATAAGGTTAAATGCATGGAAAGTTGGTCATGCATGCTTGCAACAACTTTGTCTCCTAACTTAACTTAATTAACCTCATTTAAGCTTAATGTATCATTAGCATAATAGTGGGTTTACTAGTTAGTCCAACAAGTAATGTAGGGTGGGCTTCCAAGTCCAATAATATAAGCCCAAGTATAAGTAAGCAACAAATTAGTGAAAAGCCCAAGTAATTAACTACTTACATTAGTTAATTAAAAATGATTAATAATAATTAATCATGAACGTAAATAATATTCTAAATATTATTCGTGAAAAGCGTGTGTCACAAAGACAAGTCGGGACATGGAAAGTCAAATACGGTAACAAGTAAAATGTATAAGAATACATTTATTAAAGCGCAAGTATTAATAATAAATATTAATAAATATAAATCGGAAAAATCCAGGGTAGTTACATAATGCTTCAGATGTGCTTGTTTCTGAACGCAACAATCTGTCTCATGAACGTGATGATATTAATAAAATGTCGTCGCTTGATATTCTTCAAAAATCTCGCATTAAGTGGGATGTGGAAGGGGACGAGAATTCGAAGTTTTTTCATTGTTCTCTAAAACATAAACGAAAGCAACAACATATTCACGGCCTTATGATTGATGGTACATGGGTGGTGGACGCGGATATAATTAAAAACAAGTTCTCCGAGTACTATAAAAGCAAGTTTGATTTGGTACATTCTGGTGCTAGATTTTTCAACATAAATCCTCATGTTAAGTTGTCCTTTGAAGATGTTATCTTTTTAGAACGTGAGTTTGATGACACGGAAATTAAAGGGGCGGTGTGGGAGTGCGGTAGTTCTAAGGCTCCGGGTCTGGACAGATTTTCATTTATGTTTATTAAACATTTTTGGGACTTATTTGGTCATGATATTTGTAGAGATGTTCGTTCATTTTTCGCCATGTCTACAATGCTGAACGGGGCTAATTCTGCCTTTTTCGCCCTTATTCCAAAAATCAAGAACCCGTTAACCATCACGGACTTCCGCCCTATTTCCTTAGTTGGTGTTTTCTATAAGATTGTGGCTAAGCTTCTCACGAATCGCTTATCTTCGGTCATTGATAAGATTATCTCTCCGGTTCAGTCGGCTTTTATTACAGGACGTCAAATTCTTGACGGCCCTTTAATGTTAAGTGAAATAATTTCGTGGCACAAAACATAAGGGCGAAAAATGTTATTGTTTAAAGCAAATTTTGAGAAAGCATACAACTCGGTTAATTGGGATTTCTTGTTATTTTTGTTACATTCGTTGGGTTTCGGTAACACTTGGTGTAGTTGGATTATGGGATGCCTTAAATCATCCAGAACATATGTTCTCGTTAATGGTAGTCCGACTCGCGAATTCTCGATGAAAAGGGGCTTAGGTCAGGGTGATCCGTTGAGTCCTTTCCTTTTCATTATTGTTATGGAAGGTCTTCACTTAACATTTGACAAAGCTTTACAATCAGGTTTTATTCGTGGCATAAGTGTAAGGGCAAATGTGATGAAGCTATCTCACTTTATTTACGTCGATGATGTATTTTTATGACGGAATGGAGTAGTTCTGAGTTAGATCATATGCTTCGTATCTTTGACATTTTTTTATCTTGTCTCGGGTCTCAAACTTAACGTTGCAAAATCTCATGTTTTTGGAGTTGGGATCGATCATAATATTGTTGACGGGATGGCTATTTCCGCGGGTTGTAGACCAGGCTGCTTTCCGACAAAATACCTCGGTATTCCGTTAGGTTCTAATATGAATCGGGTGGTAAATTGGAACGAGTTGGTTCAGAAATATATTAATCGTCTAGCCTCTTGGAAAGCGAGTCTTATTTCAGCAGGAGGTAGACTAACCTTGTTGAAATCGGTTATGGGTAGTCTTGGAATATGTTGGATGTCCTTATTTAAATGCCCGGAAACTGTTCTTAAGAAACTTGAGGCGATTAGAGCTAGATATTTTTTGGGGTAGTTGTACATCTAAGAAAAAAATGTCGTGGGTTAAATGGTGAAATGTCCCGTTCTTATTGATTAAAAACGTTCCATATTAATTGATTTCGTTGCGAGGTTTTGACCTCTATATGAGACGTTTTTCAAAGACTGCATTCATTTTTAAACAAACCATAACCTTTATTTCATCAATAAAGGTTTAAAAAGCTTTACGTAGATTATCAAATAATGATAATCTAAAATATCCTGTTTACACACGACCATTACATATTGGTTTACAATACAAATATGTTACATCGAATTCAGTTTCTTGAATGCAGTTTTTACACAATATCATACAAACATGGACTCCAAATCTTGTCCTTATTTTAGTATGCAACAGCGGAAGCTCTTAATATTCACCTGAGAATAAACATGCTTTAAACGTCAACAAAAATGTTGGTGAGTTATAGGTTTAACCTATATATATCAAATCGTAACAATAGACCACAAGATTTCATATTTCAATACACATCCCATACATAGAGATAAAAATCATTCATATGGTGAACACCTGGTAACCGACAATAACAAGATGCATATATAAGAATATCCCCATCATTCCGGGACACCCTTCGGATATGATATAAATTTCGAAGTACTAAAGCATCCGGTACTTTGGATGGGGTTTGTTAGGCCCAATAGATCTATCTTTAGGATTCGCGTCAATTAGGGTGTCTGTTCCCTAATTCTTAGATTACCAGACTTAATAAAGAGGGGCATATTCGATTTCGATAATTCAACCATAGAATGTAGTTTCACGTACTTGTGTCTATTTTGTAAATCATTTATAAAACCTGCATGTATTCTCATCCCAAAAATATTAGATTTTAAAAGTGGGACTATAACTCACTTTCACAGATTTTTACTTCGTCGGGAAGTAAGACTTGGCCACTGGTTGATTCACGAACCTATAACAATATATACATATATATCAAAGTATGTTCAAAATATATTTACAACACTTTTAATATATTTTGATGTTTTAAGTTTATTAAGTCAGCTGTCCTCGTTAGTAACCTACAACTAGTTGTCCACAGTTAGATGTACAGAAATAAATCGATAAATATTATCTTGAATCAATCCACGACCCAGTGTATACGTATCTCAGTATTGATCACAACTCAAACTATATATATTTTGGAATCAACCTCAACCCTGTATAGCTAACTCCAACATTCACATATAGAGTGTCTATGGTTGTTCCGAAATATATATAGATGTGTCGACATGATAGGTCGAAACATTGTATACGTGTCTATGGTATCTCAAGATTACATAATATATAATACAAGTTGATTAAGTTATGGTTGGAATAGATTTGTTACCAATTTTCACGTAGCTAAAATGAGAAAAATTATCCAATCTTGTTTTACCCATAACTTCTTCATTTTAAATCCGTTTTGAGTGAATCAAATTGCTATGGTTTCATATTGAACTCTATTTTATGAATCTAAACAAAAAAAGTATAGGTTTCTAGTCGGAAAAATAAGTTACAAGTCGTTTTTTTAAAGGTAGTCATTTCAGTCGAAAGAACGACGTCTAGATGACCATTTTAGAAAACATACTTCCACTTTGAGTTTAACCATAATTTTTGGATATAGTTTCATGTTCATAATAAAAATCATTTTCTCAGAATAACAACTTTTAAATCAAAGTTTATCATAGTTTTTAATTAACTAACCCAAAACAGCCCGCGGTGTTACTACGACGGCGTAAATCCGGTTTTACGGTGTTTTTCGTGTTTCCAGGTTTTAAATCATTAAGTTAGCATATCATATAGATATAGAACATGTGTTTAGTTGATTTTAAAAGTCAAGTTAGAAGGATTAACTTTTGTTTGCGAACAAGTTTAGAATTAACTAAACTATGTTCTAGTGATTACAAGTTTAAACCTTCGAATAAGATAGCTTTATATGTATGAATCGAATGATGTTATGAACATCATTACTACCTTAAGTTCCTTGGATGAACCTACTGGAAAAGAGAAAAATGGATCTAGCTTCAATGGATCCTTGGATGGCTCAAAGTTCTTGAAGCAAAATCATGACACGAAAACAAGTTCAAGTAAGATCATCACTTGAAATAAGATTGTTATAGTTATAGAAATTGAACCAAAGTTTGAATATGATTATTACCTTGTATTAGAATGATAACCTACTGTAAGAAACAAAGATTTCTTGAGGTTGGATGATCACCTTACAAGATTGGAAGTGAGCTAGCAAACTTGAAAGTATTCTTGATTTTTTGAAACTAGAACTTTTGGAATTTATGAAGAACACTTAGAACTTGAAGATAGAACTTGAGAGAGTTCAATTAGATGAAGAAAATTGAAGAATGAAAGTGTTTGTAGGTGTTTTTGGTCGTTGGTGTATGGATTAGATATAAAGGATATGTAATTTTGTTTTCATGTAAATAAGTCATGAATGATTACTCATATTTTTGTAATCTTATGAGATATTTCATGCTAGTTGCCAAATGATGGTTCCCACATGTGTTAGGTGACTCACATGGGCTGCTAAGAGCTGATCATTGGAGTGTATATACCAATAGTACATACATCTAAAAGCTGTGTATTGTACGAGTACGAATACGGGTGCATACGAGTAGAATTGTTGATGAAACTGAACGAGAATGTAATTGTAAGCATTTTTGTTAAGTAGAAGTATTTTGATAAGTGTATTGAAGTCTTTCAAAAGTGTATAAATACATATTAAAACACTACATGTATATACATTTTAACTGAGTCGTTAAGTCATCGTTAGTCGTTACATGTAAGTGTTGTTTTGAAACCTTTAGGTTAACGATCTTGTTAAATGTTGTTAACCCAATGTTTATAATATCAAATGAGATTTTAAATTATTATATTATCATGATATTATCATGTATGAATATCTCTTAATATGATATATATACATTAAATGTCTTTACAACGATAATCGTTACATATATGTCTCGTTTAAAAATCATTAAGTTAGTAGTCTTGTTTTTACATATGTAGTTCATTGTTAATATACTTAATGATATGTTTACTTATCATAGTATCATGTTAACTATATATATATCCATATATATGTCATCATATAGTTTTTACAAGTTTTAACGTTCGTGAATCACCGATCAACTTGGGTGGTCAATTGTCTATATGAAACATATTTCAATTAATCAAGTCTTAAAAAGTTTGATTGCTTAACATGTTGGAAACATTTAATCATGTAAATATCAATCTCAATTAATATATATAAACATGGAAAAGTTCGGGTCACTACAGTACCTACCCGTTAAATAAATTTCGTCCCGAAATTTTAAGCTGTTGAAGGTGTTGACGAATCTTCTGGAAATAGATGCGGGTATTTCTTCTTCATCTGATCTTCACGCTCCCAGGTGAACTCGGGTCCTCTGCGAGCATTCCATCGAACCTTAACAATTGGTATCTTGTTTTGCTTAAGTCTTTTAACCTCACGATCCATTATTTCGACGGGTTCTTCGATGAATTGAAGTTTTTCGTTGATTTGGATTTCATCTAACGGAATAGTGAGATCTTCTTTAGCAAAACATTTCTTCAAATTCGAGACGTGGAAAGTGTTATGTACAGCCGCGAGTTGTTGAGGTAACTCAAGTCGGTAAGCTACTGGTCCGACACGATCAATAATCTTGAATGGTCCAATATACCTTGGATTTAATTTCCCTCGTTTACCAAATCGAACAACGCCTTTCGAAGGTGCAACTTTAAGCATGACCATCTCTCCAATTTCAAATTCTATATCTTTTCTTTTAATGTCAGCGTAGCTCTTTTGTCGACTTTGGGCGGTTTTCAACCGTTGTTGAATTTGGATGATCTTCTCGGTAGTTTCTTGTATAATCTCCGGACCCGTAATCTGTCTATCCCCCACTTCACTCCAACAAATCGGAGACCTGCACTTTCTACCATAAAGTGCTTCAAACGGCGCCATCTCAATGCTTGAATGGTAGCTGTTGTTGTAGGAAAATTCTGCTAACGGTAGATGTCGATCCCAACTGTTTCCGAAATCAATAACACATGCTCGTAGCATGTCTTCAAGCGTTTGTATCGTCCTTTCGCTCTGCCCATCAGTTTGTGGATGATAGGCAGTACTCATGTCTAGACGAGTTCCTAATGCTTGCTGTAATGTCTGCCAGAATCTTGAAATAAATCTGCCATCCCTATCAGAGATAATAGAGATTGGTATTCCATGTCTGGAGACGACTTCCTTCAAATACAGTCGTGCTAACTTCTCCATCTTGTCATCTTCTCTTATTGGTAGGAAGTGTGCTGATTTGGTGAGACGATCAACTATTACCCAAATAGTATCAAAACCACTTGCAGTCCTTGGCAATTTAGTGATGAAATCCATGGTAATGTTTTCCCATTTCCATTCCGGGATTTCGGGTTGTTGAAGTAGACCTGATGGTTTCTGATGCTCAGCTTTGACCTTAGAACACGTCAAACATTCTCCTACGTATTTAGCAACATCGGCTTTCATACCCGGCCACCAAAAATGTTTCTTGAGATCCTTGTACATCTTCCCCGTTCCAGGATGTATTGAGTATCTGGTTTTATGAGCTTCTCTAAGTACCATTTCTCTCATATCTCCAAATTTTGGTACCCAAATCCTTTCAGCCCTATACCGGGTTCCGTCTTCCCGAATATTAAGATGCTTCTCCGATCCTTTGGGTATTTCATCCTTTAAATTTCCCTCTTTTAAAACTCCTTGTTGCGCCTCCTTTATTTGAGTAGTAATGTTATTATGAATCATTATATTCATAGATTTTACTCGAATGGGTTCTCTATCCTTCCTGCTCAAGGCATCGGCTACCACATTTGCCTTCCCCGGGTGGTAACGAATCTCAAAATCGTAATCATTCAATAATTCAATCCACCTACGCTGCCTCATATTCAGTTGTTTCTGATTAAATATGTGTTGAAGACTTTTGTGGTCGGTATATATAATACTTTTGACCCCATATAAGTAGTGCCTCCAAGTCTTTAATGCAAAAACAACCGCGCCTAATTCCAAATCATGCGTCGTATAATTTTGTTCGTGAATCTTCAATTGTCTAGACGCATAAGCAATCACCTTCGTTCGTTGCATTAATACACAACCGAGACCTTGCTTTGATGCGTCACAATAAATCACAAAATCATCATTCCCTTCAGGCAATGACAATATAGGTGCCGTAGTTAGCTTTTTCTTCAATAACTGAAACGCTTTCTCTTGTTCATCATTCCATTCAAATTTCTTCCCTTTATGCGTTAATGCAGTCAAGGGTTTTGCTATTCTGGAAAAGTCTTGGATGAACCTTCTGTAGTAACCAGCTAGTCCTAAAAACTGGCGTATGTGTTTCGGAGTTTTCGGGGTTTCCCACTTTTCAACAGTTTCTATCTTTGCCGGATCCACCTTAATACCTTCTTTGTTCACTATGTGACCGAGGAATTGAACTTCTTCCAACCAAAATGCACACTTTGAAAACTTAGCGTACAATTCTTCCTTCCTCAATACTTCTAACACCTTTCTCAAATGTTCACCGTGTTCTTGGTCATTCTTTGAGTAAATAAGTATGTCATCAATGAAAACAATGACAAACTTGTCAAGGTATGGTCCACACACTCGGTTCATAAGGTCCATGAACACAGCTGGTGCATTAGTTAAACCAAACGGCATGACCATAAACTCGTAATGACCGTAACGTGTTCTGAAAGCAGTCTTTGGAATATCATCTTCTTTCACCCGCATTTGATGATACCCGGAACGTAAGTCAATCTTTGAATAAACAGACGAGCCTTGTAGTTGATCAAATAAGTCGTCGATTCTCGGTAGTGGGTAGCGGTTCTTGATGGTAAGTTTGTTCAACTCTCGGTAGTCGATACACAACCTGAATGTACCATCTTTCTTCTTGACAAACAAAACAGGAGCTCCCCACGGTGATGTGCTTGGTCGAATGAAACCACGCTCTAAAAGTTCTTGTAATTGGCTTTGCAGTTCTTTCATCTCGCTGGGTGCGAGTCTGTAAGGAGCACGAGCTATTGGTGCAGCTCCTGGTACAAGATCTATTTGAAATTCAACGGATCGATGTGGGGGTAATCCCGGTAATTCTTTCGGAAATACATCGGGAAATTCTTTTGCAATGGGAACATCATTGATGCTCTTTTCTTCAGTTTGTACTTTCTCGACGTGTGCTAGAACAGCATAGCAACCTTTTCTTATTAGTTTTTGTGCCTTCAAATTACTAATAAGATGTAGCTTCGTGTTGCTCTTTTCTCCGTACACCATTAAGGGTTTTCCTTTTTCTCGTATAATGCGAATTGCATTTTTGTAACAAACGATCTCCGCTTTCACTTCTTTCAACCAGTCCATACCGATTATCACATCAAAACTCCCTAACTCTACTGGTATCAAATCAATCTTAAATGTTTCGCTAACCAGTTTAATTTCTCGATTCCGACATATATTATCTGCTGAAATTAATTTACCATTTGCTAATTCGAGTAAAAATTTACTATCCAAAGGCGTCAATGGACAACTTAATTTAGCACAAAAATCTCTACTCATATAGCTTCTATCCGCACCCGAATCAAATAAAACGTAAGCAGATTTATTGTCAATAAGAAACGTACCCGTAACAAGCTCCGGGTCTTCCTGTGCCTATACCGCATTAATATTGAAAACTCTTCCACGGCCTTGTCCATTCGTGTTCTCCTGGTTCGGGCAATTTCTAATAATGTGGCCTGGTTTTCCACATTTATAACAAACTACATTGGCATAACTTGCTCCGACACTACTTGCTCCGCCATTACTCGTTCCGACACCATTTGTTCCTTTCGTTCTATTAACCCCTGGTCCGTAGACCTCACACTTCGCCGCGCTATGACCATTTCTTTTACACTTGTTGCAAAATTTGGTGCAGAACCCCGAGTGATTCTTTTCACACCTTTGGCATAGCTGCTTCTGATTGTTGTTGTTGTTGCGGTTATTATTGTTGTTGGGATGATTGTTGTAGTTGCTGTTGTTGTTGTTGTTGTTGTTGTTGGGCCGTTTGTTGTAGTTGCGATTGATGTTGCGATTGTTGGGATAATTGTTGCGATTATTGTTGTAATTGCTGTTGTTGTTGTATTGGTGATTCTTATCACTGTTTTCCTCCCACTTTCTTTTGACTTGCTTCACATTGGCCTCTTCAGCAGTCTGTTCTTTAATTCTTTCTTCAATCTGGTTCACTAGTTTGTGAGCCATTCTACATGCCTGTTGTATGGAGGCGGGCTCGTGTGAACTTATATCTTCTTGGATTCTTTCCGGTAATCCTTTCACAAACGCGTCGATCTTCTCTTCCTCATCTTCGAATGCTCCCGGACACAATAGGCACAATTCTGTGAATCGTCTTTCATACGTGGTAATATCAAATCCTTGGGTTCGTAACCCTCTAAGTTCTGTCTTGAGCTTATTGACCTCGGTTCTGGGACGGTACTTCTCGTTCATCAAGTGCTTGAATGCTGACCACGGTAGTGCGTACGCATCATCTTGTCCCACTTGCTCTAGATAGGTATTCCACCATGTTAACGCAGAACCTGTGAAGGTATGCGTAGCGTACTTCACTTTGTCCTCTTCAGTACACTTACTTATGGCAAACACCGATTCAACCTTCTCAGTCCACCGTTTCAATCCGATCGGTCCTTCGGTTCCATCAAATTCCAAAGGTTTGCAGGCAGTGAATTCTTTGTAGGTGCATCCTACACGATTTCCTGTACTGCTAGATCCAAGGTTATTGTTGGTATGTAGTGCAGCCTGTACTGCGGCTATGTTTGAAGCTAGAAAAGTACGGAATTCCTCTTCATTCATATTCACGGTGTGTCGAGTAGTCGGTGCCATTTCCTTCAAAATAGTTAAATGGAACAAGTTAATCATACAGAATATTAAGAGTAGTTAATAGTATTTCGTAGCATAATATGAACTCATTTATAAAAGCTTTTTCTTCATATTAGCGTTTTATAAGTTTAAATTCGGGTAGTACCTACCCGTTAAGTTCATACTTAGTAGCTAATATACAATTCAACTACTACAATTCTATATGAAAAACTGATTGTAATAATATTTCGCGTTCAAACTTTTATACAATATTTTACAAACTTACAATACCGCTTATTTTACATAAAGCATGAAATATAGCACACAATAACTTTGATACAAGATAGTTGTGAAGACAATTCTAGCTAGTACACAAGTCGTTCAGCAAAGGCAATAAAGACACGTAATTCATACGTCCAGAAACAAGTCATGCATTCTGGTTTTACTAGGACTACTTCCCATCCTTGGTCTTGTGCAACATAACCGTTATGGCCGTTGATAAGACAGCGTGTTGTAACATCATCAAAGGGACGAGGGTTACGTAATGTCCAACAGTCCCGTAATAATCTAAAAACCTCATTTCTTACCCCAATTACCGACTCCGTCACTTGTGGAAACGTTTTGTTTAATAGTTGTAGCCCGATGTTCTTGTTCTCATTTTGGTGAGAAGCGAACATTACTAATCCGTAAGCATAACATGCTTCTTTATGTTGCATGTTAGCCGCTTTTTCTAAATCACGAAGTCCAATATTCGGATATATTGAGTCAAAATAATTTCTTAACCCGTTGCGTAAAATAGCATTTGGGTTCCCCGCAATATATGCGTCAAAGTAAACACATCGTAACTTATGGGTTTCCCAATGTGATATCCCCCATCTTTCAAACGAAAGTCTCTTATAAACCAAGACATTCTTGGAACGTTCTTCGAATGTCTTACAAACTGATCTCGCCTTAAATAGTTGTGCCGAAGAATTCTGGCCGACTCTAGACAAGATTTCATCAATCATGTCTCCGGGTAGGTCTCTTAAAATATTGGGTTGTCTATCCATTTTGTGTTTTTAAACTGTAAAATAGACAAGAGTTAGATTCATAAAAAAAAATACTTATTAATACAAGCAATTTTTACATATATCATAAAGCATAAAAACACTATATTCCATATATTACACCACACGAATACAACTATCTTATTCCGACTCGCTCGTTTCTTCTTCTTCGGTTTTGGTTCGTTTTGCCAAGTTTCTAGGGATATATGATGTTCCCCTAATACGAGCCGTCGTTGTCCACATTGGTTTAGAAAAACCTGGTGGTTTAGAGGTTCCCGGGTCATTGTTACAACTTAAGGACTTCGGGGGTTGACGATACATATAAAGTTCATCGGGGTTGGAATTAGATTTCTCTATTTTTATGCCCTTTCCCTTATTATTTTCTTTTGCCTTTTTAAATTCAGTTGGGGTAATTTCTATAACATCATCGGAATTCTCGTCGAAATCCGATTCATCGGAGAATTGGTAATCCTCCCAATATTTTGCTTCCTTGGCGGAAACACCATTGACCATAATTAACTTTGGTCGGTTGGTTGAGGATTTTCTTTTACTTAACCGTTTTATTATTTCCCCCACCGGTTCTATTTCTTCATCCGGTTCCGATTCTTCTTCCGGTTCCGATTCTTCTTCCGGTTCCGACTCTTCTTCCGGTTCCTCTTCGGGAACTTGTGAATCAGTCCACAAATCATTCCAATTTACATTTGACTCTTCATTATTATTAGGTGAGTCAATGGGACTTGTTCTAGAGGTAGACATCTATCACATAATATCAAACACGTTAAGAGATTAATATATCACATAATATTCATATGTTAAAAATATATAGTTTCCAACAAAAATGTTAAGCAATCATTTTTAAAGAAAACACGGTCGAAGTCCAGACTCACTAATGCATCCTAACAAACTCGATAAGACACACTAATGCAAATTTTCTGGTTCTCTAAGACCAACGCTCTGATACCAACTGAAATGTCCCGTTCTTATTGATTAAAAACGTTCCATATTAATTGATTTCGTTGCGAGGTTTTGACCTCTATATGAGACGTTTTTCAAAGACTGCATTCATTTTTAAACAAACCATAACCTTTATTTCATCAATAAAGGTTTAAAAAGCTTTACGTAGATTATCAAATAATGATAATCTAAAATATCCTGTTTACACACGACCATTACATATTGGTTTACAATACAAATATGTTACATCGAATTCAGTTTCTTGAATGCAGTTTTTACACAATATCATACAAACATGGACTCCAAATCTTGTCCTTATTTTAGTATGCAACAGCGGAAGCTCTTAATATTCACCTGAGAATAAACATGCTTTAAACGTCAACAAAAATGTTGGTGAGTTATAGGTTTAACCTATATATATCAAATCGTAACAATAGACCACAAGATTTCATATTTCAATACACATCCCATACATAGAGATAAAAATCATTCATATGGTGAACACCTGGTAACCGACAATAACAAGATGCATATATAAGAATATCCCCATCATTCCGGGACACCCTTCGGATATGATATAAATTTCGAAGTACTAAAGCATCCGGTACTTTGGATGGGGTTTGTTAGGCCCAATAGATCTATCTTTAGGATTCGCGTCAATTAGGGTGTCTGTTCCCTAATTCTTAGATTACCAGACTTAATAAAGAGGGGCATATTCGATTTCGATAATTCAACCATAGAATGTAGTTTCACGTACTTGTGTCTATTTTGTAAATCATTTATAAAACCTGCATGTATTCTCATCCCAAAAATATTAGATTTTAAAAGTGGGACTATAACTCACTTTCACAGATTTTTACTTCGTCGGGAAGTAAGACTTGGCCACTGGTTGATTCACGAACCTATAACAATATATACATATATATCAAAGTATGTTCAAAATATATTTACAACACTTTTAATATATTTTGATGTTTTAAGTTTATTAAGTCAGCTGTCCTCGTTAGTAACCTACAACTAGTTGTCCACAGTTAGATGTACAGAAATAAATCGATAAATATTATCTTGAATCAATCCACGACCCAGTGTATACGTATCTCAGTATTGATCACAACTCAAACTATATATATTTTGGAATCAACCTCAACCCTGTATAGCTAACTCCAACATTCACATATAGAGTGTCTATGGTTGTTCCGAAATATATATAGATGTGTCGACATGATAGGTCGAAACATTGTATACGTGTCTATGGTATCTCAAGATTACATAATATATAATACAAGTTGATTAAGTTATGGTTGGAATAGATTTGTTACCAATTTTCACGTAGCTAAAATGAGAAAAATTATCCAATCTTGTTTTACCCATAACTTCTTCATTTTAAATCCGTTTTGAGTGAATCAAATTGCTATGGTTTCATATTGAACTCTATTTTATGAATCTAAACAAAAAAAGTATAGGTTTCTAGTCGGAAAAATAAGTTACAAGTCGATTTTTAAAGGTAGTCATTTCAGTCGAAAGAACGACGTCTAGATGACCATTTTAGAAAACATACTTCCACTTTGAGTTTAACCATAATTTTTGGATATAGTTTCATGTTCATAATAAAAATCATTTTCTCAGAATAACAACTTTTAAATCAAAGTTTATCATAGTTTTTAATTAACTAACCCAAAACAGCCCGCGGTGTTACTACGACGGCGTAAATCCGGTTTTACGGTGTTTTTCGTGTTTCCAGGTTTTAAATCATTAAGTTAGCATATCATATAGATATAGAACATGTGTTTAGTTGATTTTAAAAGTCAAGTTAGAAGGATTAACTTTTGTTTGCGAACAAGTTTAGAATTAACTAAACTATGTTCTAGTGATTACAAGTTTAAACCTTCGAATAAGATAGCTTTATATGTATGAATCGAATGATGTTATGAACATCATTACTACCTTAAGTTCCTTGGATGAACCTACTGGAAAAGAGAAAAATGGATCTAGCTTCAATGGATCCTTGGATGGCTCAAAGTTCTTGAAGCAAAATCATGACACGAAAACAAGTTCAAGTAAGATCATCACTTGAAATAAGATTGTTATAGTTATAGAAATTGAACCAAAGTTTGAATATGATTATTACCTTGTATTAGAATGATAACCTACTGTAAGAAACAAAGATTTCTTGAGGTTGGATGATCACCTTACAAGATTGGAAGTGAGCTAGCAAACTTGAAAGTATTCTTGATTTTTTGAAACTAGAACTTTTGGAATTTATGAAGAACACTTAGAACTTGAAGATAGAACTTGAGAGAGTTCAATTAGATGAAGAAAATTGAAGAATGAAAGTGTTTGTAGGTGTTTTTGGTCGTTGGTGTATGGATTAGATATAAAGGATATGTAATTTTGTTTTCATGTAAATAAGTCATGAATGATTACTCATATTTTTGTAATCTTATGAGATATTTCATGCTAGTTGCCAAATGATGGTTCCCACATGTGTTAGGTGACTCACATGGGCTGCTAAGAGCTGATCATTGGAGTGTATATACCAATAGTACATACATCTAAAAGCTGTGTATTGTACGAGTACGAATACGGGTGCATACGAGTAGAATTGTTGATGAAACTGAACGAGAATGTAATTGTAAGCATTTTTGTTAAGTAGAAGTATTTTGATAAGTGTATTGAAGTCTTTCAAAAGTGTATAAATACATATTAAAACACTACATGTATATACATTTTAACTGAGTCGTTAAGTCATCGTTAGTCGTTACATGTAAGTGTTGTTTTGAAACCTTTAGGTTAACGATCTTGTTAAATGTTGTTAACCCAATGTTTATAATATCAAATGAGATTTTAAATTATTATATTATCATGATATTATCATGTATGAATATCTCTTAATATGATATATATACATTAAATGTCTTTACAACGATAATCGTTACATATATGTCTCGTTTAAAAATCATTAAGTTAGTAGTCTTGTTTTTACATATGTAGTTCATTGTTAATATACTTAATGATATGTTTACTTATCATAGTATCATGTTAACTATATATATATCCATATATATGTCATCATATAGTTTTTACAAGTTTTAACGTTCGTGAATCACCGATCAACTTGGGTGGTCAATTGTCTATATGAAACATATTTCAATTAATCAAGTCTTAAAAAGTTTGATTGCTTAACATGTTGGAAACATTTAATCATGTAAATATCAATCTCAATTAATATATATAAACATGGAAAAGTTCGGGTCACTACAAATGGGACATTGTTTTAGCCCCGTTTAATCAGGGAGGTTTGAATATTAGTAGCTTAAAGGCTTTCAATTTCGCGCTGTTACAAAAGTGGCGATGGCGTTATGTTATGTCTCCGAACGATTTGTGGGTTAGACTAATGAAATCTATTCATGGTGAGCATTTTTATCACACTTCTACGAATGGTACTTGGGCTTCTTTAGTTGACAGTAGAAAAAATTTGGTTGATAATAACTTGCTACCTCATAATTTTATTCACTTGGTTGTTGGTAATGGAAGAAGTACTAACTTCTGGAACGATATTTGGTGTGGTAATGCACCCTTAGCATCTCGATATAACCGGCTGTTCCATCTCGATTCAAGCAGACTTGATACGGTCACTCAAAAGTGGGATAATGGGGAATGGCGTTTGTCATGGTCTAGAGAAGTTATTGGTGGGTGCAATAATTCTCTTCTATCTCGGCTTCTCACTGATTTACAGCAGATTACGTTATCGAACAGTGAGGATAAGTGGGTTTCTTCCTTAAGCAGCGATGGCCTGTTTTCGGTTAAATCGACTTGTGCACACATTGATAAACAGATTCTTCCAACACAGCATGTTTATATGACGTGGATTAAACAAATTCCGAGAAAAGTGAATGTTTTTTTGTGGCGATTTAAATTAGATGCGTTACCTATTCGTTGGAACCTCTCCGCAAAAGGTATTGAAATTATGTCGATCTTGTGTCCGATATGCCAACAAGGAGTCGAACGAAAAAAACATCTTTTTTTTATTGTCAAGTGGCTGATGATGTGTGGCGCTCAATTCGAGTGTGGTTAAACTGCAATATGCCTAATTTTCATGCTTGGGAAGAGGTGCATTCTTGGATCGAGGCCCTTCAAGTTAATACGAACGCTTCTACCAGGATTAAAGTTGTTGTGGTTACGGTCTTATGGGTGCTTTGGAGATTCAGGAACGGTGTGGCTTTCAACGATATAGTTATTCGTAGATGTAACATGTTTGATGTAATTCAATTTTTTTCCTTTCGTTGGCTAAAAAATCGAGGTCAAGCAATTTCAAATTGGAATTCTTGGCTTCAAACGCCTTTGTAATTTCTCCTTTAGCGACTTGCTAGGGAGCGTTTATTTTCTATACAATTTGCCATGCCGTTAAAAAAAAAGAGATAGGAAATATAATAAATGGTTATATATTGTAAAAACACTTAAAGAGCACTCACCAGTTTAGGATGAAAGTTAACCTTGCATTGTAACTCATGTGGTAGTGATTTGTCTCTCTTAGCGAGACGTTGGGAATTCGACTCCCGTGGGGTGCACCATTGCACACAAGGTTGCCCCTTAACTATTGAATTCCACCCAAGAGTGCCTTCCGCACATCGCGTTGCGGGGGCAGTGGGGGAGGGGGTTTTTACCTCCCACGTCCTCGATTTGGGTCGGGTTTCCTCCTGGGCAGCAGTTGGGGCGGGTTATGCAACTGTGGGAGATGAACGTGTGAGTGGTTAAGTTCCCCGTGGATGATCCTAAGAGCTCTAGGAGTCGACCACTTTTGCCACCGTTAAAGGGATTTAACACCGGGGACACCGGTGTGCACCACTCCCCTCCGGTGTTAAATCACCGCTAAATCCATGTTAAATGCTTCAGCGTTACACAGCCAACGGTGTGTTTAGATATTTAACACCGGGGACACCGGTGTACACCACTCCCCTCCGGTGTTAAATCACCGTTAAATCACCAAAATATTATTTTTATTTGTATTATATTTTTTATTAGTTAAATAACAACAACAACAACAACAGACCCAATCCCACATATGTGTATTAGTTAAATAAATTAAATAATAATAATTAAATAATGATTTAACACTGAACCATTTCCCTTGTTTTGGCCTCAGTGCTAAATCCAGTGTTAAATTTAATACTGAAATTTAACACCGAACGACTCCCTGTGCTCTAAACTGCCGTTAAAGTATGCAAATCTTCTGGATATCTCTTTTAAACCGGAAGGCAAAAGTACTTTTGTACTTTTATGCAGATGGTTGGTAGAATAACCTTCTTGAAATCCGGTGTAATTTTTTTTTCATTTTTTGTATTTAAGAAAGTGAGAACTATTAGAAAAGTCACTTTGTTACATACAAAATGTTTGTTATAAATCCAATCATTAGTTTTTTTTTTTTTAAGGCAAATTCAATCATTAGTACATGTGGGATTGAGAGTGATTTGACATGAAAAGTTCCAAAGTGTTTGAATATTAATATTGTTTTGACACCAATAACATGTGCCAAAAAACAATATGCATTCGTTGTATTATCTTTTTACAAGTTCACCTGTCACCGTTGGCGTGTGAACTTTTTTTCGACTCCATCTTCATTTGGTTGAACGAAACTCTGATATGATAGTTTTTGAACAAACTATATTTAACAATAACATAATTTATATAAGTATATTTTGTGTCGATTTTACATGTTCACTTACCTTTTTGTTTAGCCCACGAGCTCATAACATATTTCTACTAAATAGTTTTTTTTGCTAACTACAGTAGTCTTGTACTGAGTAGTATGCTCAGCACAAACATATATACTCATTAAGCATAAGCATTAACGGAATGTTAATAGATATTTCTGACTAGCAAATAAACTTATGCTGACTACACATAGAGTTAATATTCTAGAGTTTTATCATCATTAAAAAAAAACAAATTAAGAAAATTTGTAATTTCAAATGGCCTGTAAATTCTATACAGTACATCATAAGAATCAAATCATCATTACTGAGTTAGAATAAGGGAGCTCGTAAAACAGTTAACTTGGCAAACACACGCTTTTTGTCAAGTCGAAATACTTGCATAATACATATTGAAGTAATCAAAGTTTTAAGTGTATAGTTATTACAAATTACAAAAGTGTTAGACCCATCTTAGATGAAGGGAAACAAATATGGGCCGACCCAAACTCCCTATATAGCCTACTCAAAAAGCCTTGAATAAATGAAGCAACTATGTCTTGTTCAGTGTATAGTTATTACATTACAAATATGCCTGGTTCAAACGCATGATTAAAAAATGGGAAACTTATAGACTTGTCCTTTTTGGAAGCAACTATCACGTTTTGCCACTTTTTTAAAAAACAGAAAAATTTACACCTATCACACTTTTTTTTTTCTTTTCGAAATAACGATAACTTTTATAAAAACTGAAAACGCTTTCGAAAAGAAAACGAATTTAACAAGAATTACAAAAGAAACACCCCGGCAAGGCTCGTACCTAGAAAGCGGCTACCAACAAACTATCTACACCGAACCTCACTTAACTAAACCGAATGAACCAGAACCAAAAAGACGATACAAAACAAACACCATATACTACAACTAAATAAAAAACATGAAACCGAAAGGAAACTCAAATGTCTTCAATGAACTCGCCGAATCTAGTCCTTTCGGCGCCTTGAACCAATTTCTCTTTACGCTTTTGGTGATTCTTGTTCCTAGCCGGCGTAGGCGGGATATCACTAGAGGAAACTGACCGGTAGCAATTCTATGTCATAATAACTAGGACAAGCTAGTTGCGATCTGCAATTTCAAGGTCATGATATGGTCATGACGGGTCACACAACACACAATTCCGACCATTGTGTGTGGTATTTTCGGTCATGTATTGAATGCGGATCGTGAACAGATATGGTCACAGTTTAAATTTAGATTGCAACAAGGAATACCCTACACATCAAGTGTTCGGTAAAATGTTTCACCACATTTTTCTTTTGTTAAAATCACATTTTATTGAATATTAACAAACTAGGTAGTAGATATTCTACTTCATAACCCAATGGTGGTTTGGTGGTAAGATACTTGGAAAGTTTCAAAGGGACACATGTTCAATTTTCACCTGCTACACTTTGGGGGTCTTGCCTTTAAAAAACAAAAGAAAAAATATTATATTCTACTTCATTTTTGATAGATAGGGTGTACGTCAATTCCTACAAAATCACATTTTATTGAGTATTATACACAATCTCTACCTTTTTTGAGTATTAAAATTGTAAGTTTAAGCTCTTATAAATTCTCATAAATATTACAAGTCTATATGACAAACATACTCCTAATGGCAAATAGTAATTACATCTCATTTTTTGTCTTCGTCCGCTTTATAGCCTACTATCTGTTTTGCATTTTCTCTTATTAGCCTGCTATTCATTTTCCATCTACTTTATTCCCCATTATTACTACATTATTGTTATTACTGTTAAGATTACGATTTAGATTAAGATTAAAATTAAGATTAAGATAAGCTTGTTTAGATAATGTCGGCCATTCTTTCCACATGTTTATTCTTCTAATGGTTATACCTCATCATAATAATGCACAAACACTACTTTTTAACTCAATTACTTTTAGTGAATCATTTTTATATATTGAATATAGATAAACAGATTATAATAGTGATGACTAAATTACCAGTTACAATCTATCATGACCCATCTTAAGTATTGTGTGAAAATGTTGAAAAATAGGGGTAAATTTTGTTGAGATATAACGTTCTTCTTCGTATCCAACTCATGTACATTATATGCAATCCAATTCATCTTCCATATTTACGCCATAATATATACTCAACTCACCCAAAAGCTATAGGGGGATCCAACCCTGTCGGACACAAAATAAGTAGACTGCAAGTTAGAATACAATCGAACGAAATGATAAAAAGGTCAAACAAATTAATATTACCTTGATTAACCCTGATTCAGTACCACATAAGATCATGTCATTGGCTGTAAGCACGCTTGTTATCTTGCTGCCTGCTGATAACCTTCCTACCTTTTGTTGTGTCCCTCTTAACCAAATCTGCAGTTTATAAATATAAGTCATCGCACAGTTTGACTTTTAAAGTCAACAAGTTTATGTAACTTCAAACACTGACTAGATATGATCTCTTCCTTTTCACTAATCTATCTGATAGGCTTTTTTCGTTATAGCATGAATAAATAACGGTAATTTAACCTAAAATATATGCAAACCTCTAAGTTGTTTGCCGAAACGTTGGTGTTTAAGTAAACAAAATCTTCTACTATGCTCATTGCTACCACATTTGCTCTTTTTTCTGGCAAAATACATACTTGAGACTTGCTCAGTTTTCTCCAATCCTGCAGTAGTTACTTAATTAGTAACATCTATATCATTAATTCCCGTTCATTAATTATATTATTATCATCATCCAAACCTTAATTTTTGATCCATCAATACATGTACTTGCACTATATAGCCAATCTTTATACAATAATATTGAATTGATTGGCTTGTTTTGTATTCTCCAACTATTCGACTGAGCTTTGATTTCTTGTTGTCGGTTGTTTCCCACAATTAGCTCCTATAACAATGAATTTGGTAATCTCAATATTTGTTTAGGGATAAAAAAAAAAATGTTATAATGATTCCCTAAAAACGAAAACCAACCTGTATGCTCGAGTCCATACAGCCAATATAAAGTTTCCCTTGGCTAGCCCTTATGGATTTCACTTGCTTGTTTTTAAAAAGATCCTTTACCTTTCTTGACGAATCAAATACCTGCGTAACATCATACTTCTTTAATGTCAGAACCGAATTTTTTTTTTTTTTTTTTTGGCATGTATTAGAACCGTTCTTAATGTTAGTAGTATTTGTTACCTTCAGTTTATGGTTGTTGGTAACTGCGAATATCACTTCACCGCAGGTCTCAAGACTTTGAATGGTGTCCTTGGTTGTTATTACTTCAATGCATTGCATTTTTATGTTACACATTTGCCAAATCTGCACTTATTAAAACATTTCATTAATTGATATTAGTACTCACCCATGATGCAACAAACATTTTAACATAGAAATCTTTGTTACCTTTATCGTTTTGTCTGCAGATCCACTCAATAGACAATTTCCTGGTTCGTAAAGGGTGAAGCATGTTACTGCCTTCTTGTGCTCTTTAATATCTGATATAAGAGTCGCTGTCTGCCCCTTAATGTCCCAAACCTATAATTCAGTTTGCAAATCATATTTCATTACTAATTTTAAAAAGTATTTAATTTAATGTTGACTTAAAAAGAATACCTATATACGAACCTTGATAGACCCATTTGAATAGCCGCTGAAAAGTTGGCCCCGGTAATATATCAGAGAGTTCACAGCTCCACTGCCACTGTAGTTTGCCTCTAAAATTTGTGTGTGAACACATGAAATTCGCTGTGAATCATCAGACTATCAGATTTAGCTAATCCATGAGAAGAATAAGATAAGAATAAAATGCATGTAAAAAAAGTATTAGAGAGATAAAACTTACCCATTTATTGGGCATATAATAGTCTGCCACCTTTAACAATTCCTCAGCCATCCATGTTATACTTGAAAGCCGTCTAAGTGACTCTCGTACACCTTCTGAAAGTTGAGTCAGCTTGTGCATGCCTGCATGTAATTTACATTAGCATATACTTACTTCGTTCCAAAATAACGGTCCCATTTGACTTTTGAAAGTCTTTGTTTAATTTAAATATTTTTACTTGTTTATATAATATTTGACGAAGTTTATATGAATGGACTAGGTTTTAAACGTGTTTTTATTGGTATAGTTTTCATCAAAAATTTTGGAACAGATGCAAAAATATTAAAAGTCAAAGTTGACAAAGAAAGACATAAAATGAGACGGTAATTACCTCTACCAAATGTGTAATTATATATGCACAAACATGATAAAAGTCTTTCTTCTAATTCCATTCCAGGATGCACATATTGCTCAATAGCAGTTAACAAGATGTCACAAGCTGAACATCTCAAATCATCAGGAGCCTTCACAATTTCACACCCGATCCATGAAATACTTGCGAGGCAGTCTCTTGATACTCTCTTGTTCTTGCTATTCAGTCCCTTTCTCAAACTATAAAAAACAGTATCCCCGAGCTTTAAAATGTGTCGTGCAACCTTCCCGCTCCAGATTTCTGTCCCACTTTCCTAAATTTTCATAAATTTGCTCATCTAATTAAGACAAGTAGTAAAGTATTGAATATTCACTCCATATAATATTGTACTTTGACTTCTTCAATCAGTTACTCTTATTTGGTATTTATTGCACTTATTTATAAATATATTTTATGAAACAAATATCTGATACATAAAAGGGTTGATATCAACTTTGATGTAAAAGATAGTACGTTTGACCACAAAAGTCAAACGTTACTTCTGCAGTTGTATGGATGGTAATTACGGAGTATATGTTATATATATTACCTGCAGAGTATCATCAGACCAATCAATGTGTTTCACAATGTTTTTTTGTAACATTGAGTTCAAACCAGCCTTCTTTAACAACCAAGCTATAGTGTACGATTCTCCGTTCCATGCATAAGTTCCACCGAGATTTGATAATAAGAACGCTGCTAATTGTTGTGCATCTTGATTTTCTTCACACGTTAGCGACTCAAGGAGCGTCTGAAATGCCTCTTCTCGGTTCAAAACCTTATCTTGTGACTCTACCTGAAATTAAGTAGCACATGACTATATGATTTTTGAGTTTCAAACTAAAACTTATCGTCCTTTTTAAGTCGGAAAATTATATTGTTACCAGAATATCTAATTGAAGCAACAGACTAGATGCTAAAAGCTTATATTCTTGTTGAGTCTGCTGAATGGCAAGCAATAAGACACACATAATGTTGATGCCGCCTTCTTCTCGTAGTTGTTGTAGTAAATTTACTGACGACGGTCTAATAAATTAAACAGATACATTTTTAGTTCTAATAGCACAACAAATAAACTTTTGTAGATGATGTTGTAAGCCAATTTGAATCGTGGTAATAGTTTTCATAGGATGCCGAGGTACTTCTGATTTTCGCTAAGATAGATTCCAGAGGTGACAATTTTAGACCATTACCTTATCCTTATCCAAGGTTTATAAAATCAAAAAACAGAACATGTAAGAAAATGGGTCATATGGTTCCAAAGTCACCCAATTAAGTGTACTCTAGATCTCCAAGAAAATGGGTCAAATGGGTCTAAATTAAAAAGATCTCCAAAATGATGATATTGAGTTATTTTAAATTAATAAAATTACACGGATAGTCCCTTTGGTTTACCCAAATTTGCGTGCATAGTCCCTGAACTTTTTTTTGCATTGGTAGTCTTTTGAATTGTATTTTTTTTTTTAATGCTTTGATCATCCCACCGTCAAAAAATCGTTTAAAATGCAGAATGTAGCATTACAGCTTAAATACTCACCTTGGCATTCTTAGTAATTCATGATAGAATTCGAGACCTGCAAGTATGGCATGCTTTTGGTTGCTTAAGATAAGAGAAACGAACGGAGTGATCGGAGTAAATTTTGAGATATGATGTCTGCATTGTCCATTGAACCGCATACACTTCACGAGAATTGCAGCCAACAAAATTATTTCTTCTAAATTCCCTTTTTCGGGAATATTAACAAGACTCGATATCACTTTTGGCGAACATATTGCAGCCAAGTGAGTATCGTTCAGTGAGTAGTCAAAAGACGTCACCAACACTTCAATAATTTTTAGTGAAGCCAAAGGAGGTGTCACAACGAGTGATTTCCAACCACTATTGTAACAAGTTGAAGAACATATGCACTTGACTAATGTTGGCATAATATGAAGAGTTTTGATCTCGTTTGGAGACGGGTTAATTAAATAAATCAGAACAGCTGCTTCGTAAACATCTCTTTTTAAAGCATTTGCGAGATCAGCAAGATTTAAACCTTTCTTTTTTATGTCCTCTACTACTGCACGATTTGACGAAATAATACTTGAAAGTATTGAAACCGAGGCTCGTGTAACACTTTCTTCCATTGAAGTAGAAAGAGCCATCAGTAACTGATCTAAAATAACGTCTTTTAGTAACGAGTACTTTAATCCTGGTTTGCTTGCTAACATTTCATACACAGCTGTGATCTCAACCGTTGTGGAATCATCGCTGTCTTCAGATTCTCCAAGTTTATCTGAGAAACATAACTTTGAAATTACTTTCTCAACGATCTCAGCTTGTTCGATTCTGTAACTATTTTCACCACAAAATAAAATTTCATTTCGTCTTTGAGAGGTTTGATAGCTTTGCCAAGTGGGTCCCTCTTCGTCATCCAAACAGTTCCAAAATTCCAACTCGCTTATGGAAGTACTGTCGTATTGAGTTTCTGGTTCTTTTGACATGCTGATTTCTGTTTCGGGTTGTTGTTCGTCAATTACTTCACGCAAGGTTCTCAACTGTCTATCGAATTCATCTGCATATGCCTGATTTTAACAGCAGCAGTAAGAAACCACTCTAATAAAACAGTAAAAATAAAGACTAAAAGACCAGGTGTGCCATTAATACTTCTGAAGGAAAAAAGATTATATATTTATCACATATGGGTCAAACCTGTGAAATCCAAAAAACTAGTTTTGGATCACATTATATGAACTGAATCATAAAACGGGTCGAAAGCCGCCCAAAGTGTATTTCTAATACATAATACCTCCCAAGTCTTTTATAAAAAAAGTTGTATTATTATCTCAATGTTTTTCTTATCTCAACTTAAAGACTAGATACTTCTACTGAAAACAGTTCTTTGAGCAACGTGTGTTTTGGGTTAACATGACCGGTTTAGACCCAAACATGCTCTAACTCAGTTAACCATGACCCACCTATTCTTAGCACCTCTGATTCTGAAAACTATATATCTTTACCGAATTACCGAACAACTCCTTCCGAGAATAAAACATGACAACAGGTGCTTTGTGCTTACTAATTGATTTTAAATTTATTAAAACTAAAACTTACAGATACAAAAGATGTGGATATATTTAAAAACTACCTCGGATTCATCATCTGCAAATTCATTGCAGCCTGAATATATGGAATGTGAATCTGACTGCTCTTCCAACAGAAGCTCTTGAAGACGCTTAATACTCGAGCTTTCAGAAGCTTTTTTGGAAACACACTACATTACATTATGTGTTATAATCACCTTTGTGTTACAGTTAACTTTATAAAATTAATAGGGTCAAATTATTGTTGAATTAATAATCTAGAAGGTTGCATGACAAATTCAATTTGATCACAACTTTCATATGGTTATCAAGTTGATTACAACTTTCATATAGTTGTCAATTTGATTACAATTACCATGTAGATGACAACTTGATTACAACTAGCATGTGGTTGTCAAATTGTATACAACTTCTTCATTTCCTAGTAGTATAAATAGAGCATCATACATGCTCATTTATACATCCCAAAATCACAAGTGTTTTTGTATACTAAAAGAGTCTATAGAGAGTTAGTGAGTGTTAATCTCCTAATCACAAGAGATATAAAGATTGGTGCTTATCCTTGTAATTAGTGAGAAGTGTAATTCCTATTATTCTTATTAGTGAAACGTTTCTTTCCTTGCCCGTGGTTTTTACCCTATTGGGGTTTTCCACGTTAAATCTTGGTGTTTCTTTATTGTTTTTATTTCAAATATTACTAGCGGTTTGCTATAATTCGGTATCCCTTTTTACAACAAGTGGTATCAAGAGCTAGGTTCTTATATCTAGTGTGTATTATTTCTCGAAAAATAATATTGTCGAAAAGAAGATTGTAATTATAGCAATGTCTACGAAATTTGAAATTGAAAAGTTTAACGGGAGTAATTTCTCGTTATGGAAACTAAAGATGAAAGCTATCCTGAGAAAGGATAAGTGTTTAGCGGCCATCAGTGAACGATCATCTGAGCTCACTGATGAAAAATGGGAAGAAATGGACGGCCAGGCTATCGCAAATCTTCATCTGGCATTAGCAGATGGCGTTTTGTCTAGCATAGAAGAAAAGAAAACGGCGAAAGAGATTTGGGATCACCTCGTAAAATTGTACGAGACCAAATCACTCCACAATAAAATATTCCTTAAAAGGAAACTCTATGCTTTACGCATGAGTGAATCCACTTCAGTGAATGAGCACATTAACAGCCTAAATACTCTATTTTCTCAACTCGCTTCATTGAGTTGCAATATAGAGTCACAAGAACGTGCCGAAATTCTACTTCAGAGTCTACCAGATTCGTATGATCAACTCATCATCAACCTAACCAATAATATTCTCTCAGAATATCTAGTCTATGATGATATTGTTGCTGCGGTTCTAGAAGAAGAGGGTCGGCGCAATAGAAAGGAGGATAGACAGGCCGGTTCAAGACAAGCGGAGGCCTTAGTGGTGACAGGAGGTAGATCGACGGAACGTGGCCCAAGTGGGAGTCACAATCATGGTAAACTGAAGTCTAAGAAAAAGAAGACTTACACATGTTACAATTGTGGCAAGAAAGGTCACCTGAAGAAGGATTGTCGGAGTTTAAATAACTCTAATCCTCAAGGAAATATTGTAAGCACTTCAGAAGATGGGACTGCTTTGGTTAGTGAAGCAGTGGTAGCAAATGAAGGCAGAAAGACATTTGTTGATGTCTGGTTATTTGACTCAGGAGCTACTTTTTACATGACCCCTAGAAGAGAATGGTTCAAACAATATGAACGTATCTCGGGAGGATCTGTATAAAGTTGCAGTGATCATAAACTAAAGATCATTGGAATTGGAGATATCATTCTGAAGATGCACGATGGTACAGTTCGTACTATTCAAGGAGTACGACACGTGGAGGGTTTGAAGAAGAACTTATTGTCTTTAGGACAATTAGACAATCTTGGTTGTAAGATGGAAATACAAGACAAGATCATGAAAATCATGAAAGGCGCAATTGTAATTATGAAAGGAGAAAAGGTGGGTGCTAATCTATACATTTTGAAAGGCGAGACGGTACGGGAAGCGGAAGCATCTGTTGCTTTGAATAGTTCAAGTGATAAAGCTGCTATAACATGGCATCAAAAGCTTGGACACATGTCTGAACAAGGTATGAAGATTCTTGTTGAAAGAAATCTTATACCTGGTCTTACAAAGGTATCGCTACCTTTTTGTGAGCATTGTGTAATTAGCAAGCAACATCGCCTGAAGTTTAACGCATCAAATTCTAGAAGCAAATTGGTTCTAGAATTAGTTCACTCTGATGTGTGGCAAGCACCAGTTCAATCCCTAGGAGGAGCAAAGTATTTTGTATCATTTATTGATGATTACACTAGGAGATGTTGGGTGTACCCAATCAAGAGGAAGGCAGATGTGTTTGAAGTTTTCAAAGTTTACAAAGCGCGGGTTGAACTTGAATCTGGTAAAAAGATCAAGTGTTTGAGGACAGATAATGGAGGAGAATACACTGGTGATGAATTTGATAAGTTCTGCAAACAAGAAGGCATCAAAAGACAGTTCACGACGGCATACACTCCTCAACAAAATGGAGTGGCAGAGCGGATGAACAGAACCTTGTTAGATAGAACAAGGGCGATGTTGGCAACTGCAAGCTTGGGAAAATCATTCTGGGCAGAAGTAGTAAGTACTGCCTGTTACGTGATAAATTGGTCACCATCAACTGCAATTGAGTTGAAATCGCCGATGGAAATGTGGACGGGAAAACCAGTTGATTATTCTGACCTTCATGTATTTGGAAGTCCTATGTACGTAATGTACAATTCTCAAGAAACGACAAAGCTGGATCCAAAGTCGAGAAAGTGTTTGTTCTTGGGGTATGCTGATGGAGTTAAGGGGTATCGCTTGTGGGACCCCACTTCCCACAAAGTAGTCATCAGCAGAGATGTTGTCTTTACGGAAGACGAAAATTTTAAAGATGTTAGCACTTCAAAAGAAACTACACAGATACAGGTTGAAAATGAATTTTATAAAGATTCTTCTGAAGCAGTACCAGAGCACGATGAAAATCAAGTAGTCATTGATGAAGCTCCATGAAACAACCCAACCCGTACTCCGTACGATAAAATTTTTTTTTATATATATATATACACATTTATGCGCCAATTAAATATGTAGACCAAATCACAAGTTCCATTAAAACGTACAACCATTTCCAATGTTTACAAAAGGCACAAAGGCCATTAATTAAGTTAATACAAGTTTGACCGAATATAATGATAGTTTATAAACCAAACGACCCAACGAGCATGGTTTGGGACTAAACTACCCAAAAAGGTGGTCAACTTCCAAAAGCTCCTACAAGCACATCGTCAAAGACACCTAGTGTCCAACAATCCCCTTCCCTTTATCCTCACCTGCAACTAAAAAGATAAACAACGCGAGGGGTAAGCTAACGCTTAGTGAATGCAATAATTATACATGATCATATATAATCTACTTACTTGCATACAATTACACAATACCACATACAAGCTAGCAATTCAACAGCATGCAATCGATCATGCATAAACTACTACCCACGTTCCACATTAAGCTAGCAACACTAATAGCATATAGTTCACAATATAATATGCTAAGCACAATTCGCACAACCATGGTTAACCAAGTTTACAAGAGAACGGTACATGTAAGTCCGTTGGAGTTCATAACATCCACTAGTGTTACTTATACACCGCGTAATCACTAGTCCCCCGGGTGATGTCTTAAACACCGCGACTAACTCACCCTTACAACAATGTGGCGTCTTAAACACCGCGACGAATCCACACTTCGTTCAATACAATGAGTGGTGTCTTGAACACCGCGACACTTCCACTCTCATGACCTTGTGGTGTCTTAAACACCGCGACAATACCACAAGTCAATCACACAATGAGTAGTGTCTTAAACACCGCGACAATACTACTTGTTACCTAGAATGTGGTGTCTTGAACACCGCGACACTTCCACATTCACACCACACAAATAAATACATTATATACGTTCACGCATAATTATTCCACTCACCTTGACGCAAGGATGATGAATAATCGCTTCCAAACTTCAAAGCCAAGTACCTAATACATTAAGTACCAATTCAATACATAAACTAGTGGAATTAACCACATTACATTTACTTGGGCATTTAATGACTCAATTTCGCATTAAATGACCCAACCACACCACAACCGCCCTCTTAATGGCCAAGACTCGACTTTAATTACCAACATTAGTGCATTGAAGTCTACTAGCCTCAATTGACATCCACCTAGGGTAATTTACACCCATTTTACCCAAACTAGGTCAACTAGCACATTCTTGACCCAAATGACATCTCTTTCAATTCTAACAAGTGTTTAATGCTTACAATATCATTAACACTTTCAAACTCACAATTACAAGACCAAAACCCTAGGTTATGGCCATTAGGGTTTCATTACAACAACCTAACCCAAATTCACCCATTTTACTCCCAAATGGGTCATACAAGCTTCTATTAACCAAAACCCTAGCCATAATCAATTAAAACTCGAAACTTAGAGTTAGAACTTACCGAGACTATCACCACGTAGCTAGAGTCACAAGGAACAACTTTAACACTTGCTCCAAAGATCAACCCTCAATCCTTCCTCTCCCAATCTCACCTTGAATCCAAATGGGTGTTAGAGTTTTGGGAGAGAAATTGAAAGAAAATGAAAAAGGAAAATGAATAAATGAACTAGTGGACCAGATTTAATGCACCCATCTGATCTATACGTCCATTTACTATTTTGCCCCTCAAAATCCTTTAATTTAAATAAAATCCGGGACCTGACCTGCAGGTCTGCCGCGGCGCGGCACTACTCGTCGCGGCGCGACGATGCACTAGGAAAATCATCCTGTTTAAGTTGATTTCTGATCTGGAGTTGCTTTGTGGGCCGCGGCGCGGACCCACTTGTCGCGGCGCGACATTGGGCTGCAACAGGCCCCTTCGACTAGTTAACACAATTCCGAGGTTTCCACAACTATACAACCCAAACGCTCACTCTAATACACGCCTAAACTCCAACCTTAAGTCTCGCACGACCCTTTAAGCGTGTACGGAAAAGCGGGGTGTTACAACTCTCCCCCACTTAGATCGGAGCGCGTCCTCGCGATCCAAGCCGCATGACAAGCCGGAAGATAAGCCAAAACAAACTCTTCGGATTCCCATGTAAACTCGGAACCCTTTCGATGTCGCCATTGCACTTTGAAGGTTCTAACTTCCTTGTTCCGCAACATCTTAACCTTTTCATCAAGGATTGCAACCGGTTCTTCCGCATACTCTAACTTGTTATTCAAAGTAATCTCATCCAATGGCACCCAAGTCGAGTCATCCACAAGACACTTGCGAAGATGGGAAACATGGAACGTATTATGAATTCCCGCAAGTTCTTCGGGTAACTCTAATCGATAAGCAACCTCCCCAACACGTGCCAATACCTTGAAAGGACCAATAAACCGAGGAGCTAACTTTCCTCGCTTCCTAAACCGAATCACACCCTTCCATGGAGAAACCTTAAGCATCACCATATCACCTTCTTGAAACTCAATCGTTCTTCTACCTTTATCGGCATAAGACTTTTGTCTATCTTGCGCCGCTTTAAGTCGAGCCCGAATCATTTCAATTTTACTATTCGTCTCCAAAACCAAATCGGAACTTCCGATTTCTCGTTGACCCACTTCTCCCCAACAAATGGGAGTTCGACACCTTCGGCCATAAAGCATCTCGTAAGGTGGCATCCCGATACTAGTATGAAAACTATTATTGTATGAGAATTCCACCAAAGGTAAATGCTCATCCCAACTACCACCAAAATCAATGATGCACGCCCGTAGCATATCTTCCAAAGTTTGATTCGTACGCTCGGTTTGACCGTCCGTTTGAGGATGATACGCCGTGCTCAACTTTAATTGTGTACCCATATCTTCATGAAACTTTTCCCAAAATCGAGATGTAAAACGGGTATCTCGATCCGAAATAATAGATATAGGAACGCCATGCCGCGAGACCACTTCCTTGATAAACAACTTAGCCAAGGCCTCCTACGATATTGCTTCTTTAATGGGAAGAAACAAGGCACTTTTCGTCAACCTATCAACAATCACCCAAATCGTATCGTATTGGGTTCGCGCCGTCTTCGGTAACTTGGTAATAAAGTCCATGGTAATGTGCTCCCATTTCCATTTCGGGACTTCCAATGGTTGTAACTTACCGTAAGGCTTTTGGTGCTCGGCTTTGACTTGCAAGCACGTGACGCATTGTTCAACATACTTAACCACATCACGTTTCATGCCGGGCCACCAATAATCTTTCTTCAAATCATAGTACATTTTCGTTGCACCCGGATGAATGGAATATTTGGACTTATGTGCTTCATCAAGTAGCACTCGCCGGTAATCACCCGTCTTAGGCACCCACACCCTTCCTTGAAAGGACAACAAACCCCGCGGACCCATAGTAATAAACTCCGATTGGCCCACAATTCGTTCCGTGTGCTTATCGTGAACATAAGCCTCTATTTGGTCTTCACCCATCTTTTCAAGAAAGTCGTTAGTGATAATCAAACGTAACGATGTTATACGTATCGCCGGATGTTGAGTCTTTCGACTTAACGCATCCGCGACCACATTCGCCTTACCCGGATGGTAAAGTATCTCACAATCATAATCTTTCACCACATCCATCCATCTACGTTGACGATAATTCAAATCCCTTTGAGTAAAAAGGTGTTTCAAATTCTTATGATCCGAATATATCGTACACTTGACACCATACAAGTAGTGGCGCCAAATTTTCAATGCATGCACAACCGCCGCCATTTCAAGATCATGAGTCGGGTACCTCGTTTCGTGATCCTTTAATTGCCGAGAGGCATAAGCAATGACTTTACCCCTTTGCATAAGAACGCACCCGAGCCCATTTAAGGAAGCATCACAATAAACCACCATGTCTTCGACGCCTTCCGGTAACACTAACACCGGAGCTTGACACAACTTCTCTTTCAATAATTGAAAAGCAATTTCTTGCTCGTTTTCCCAATTGAATTTAGCACTCTTCCTCGTCAACTTTGTTAATGGAGAAGCAATCTTAGAAAAGTCTTGGATAAACCGACGATAATAACCGGCCAATCCGAGAAAACTTCGGATCTCCGTGGGCGTAGTCGGTCGTCCCCAACTCTTCACCGTCTCAATCTTCCCCGGATCCACTTGGATACCGCTTTCGTTCACAATGTGACCAAGGAATTGAACCTCCCTTAGCCAAAATTCACATTTAGAGAACTTTGCATACAACTTCTCTTTTCTTAGCGTCTTCAAAACTTCACGCAAGTGACGTTCATGTTCGTGCATACTTTTCGAGTAGACTAGTATGTCGTCAATGAACACAATAACCGACTTGTCCAACATAGGTTGGCACACCCGGTTCATAAGATCCATGAATGCCGCCGGTGCATTCGTAAGACCGAAGGGCATAACTACAAATTCATAATGCCCGTAACGCGTTCGGAAAGCCGTTTTCTCAATATCTTCCTCACGGACCCGCATTTGGTGATAGCCGGACCGTAGGTCGATCTTAGAGAAATACGTTGCGCCTTGAAGTTGATCAAACAAATCGTCGATCCTAGGTAGTGGATAACGATTCTTGATCGTCACTTTATTCAACTCACGGTAATCAATGCACATACGCATACTACCGTCTTTCTTCTTCACAAATAAGACCGGAGCGCCCCATGGCGAAGCACTCGGTCGGATAAAACCCTTCTCGAGCAATTCTTGAATTTGATTCAATAACTCTTGCATCTCCGTTGGTGCTAAACGATAAGGAGTTTTAGCAATGGGGGTAGCCCCCGGAACCAACTCGATGCGAAATTCTACTTGTCTTTCCGCCGGAACACCCGGTAACCCATCCGGAAAGACATCTTCAAACTCATTAACTACCGGAATTTCACGAATAGGTGGTGGCTCATTACGAGTGTCGACAACATGAGCAAGGAAAGCCATACCACCGGTAATAACGTGACGTCGTGCCCGAGCAAAAGTGCATATCGGCACCGATCTCCTTCGTTTGTCACCATGAATAATCATCTCTCCCCCACTTGGGGTCTTTACACGAATAAACTTGTCGTGGCATGCAATATCGGCTCTATAACGATCGAGCCAATCCATACCAACGACTACATCAAAATCACCCAAAGTCATCGGAATAAGATCAATTTCGAAACTTTCGGCGCCAAACACAACATTGCAATTTTTACACACATCAACCACTAGCGCCGTCTTGCCATCCGCTATTTCAACTTCTACCGGACGACTCAACTTTACTAGCGGTTTATTTAACTTAGGCACAAATCTTGGAGATACGAAAGACAAATTAGCACCACTATCAAAAAGTATCCGAGCCGGATTAGAATTAACCATGAATGTACCTGAAACGACTTCATTGGATTGTTTAGCTTCTTCATTAGACATCAAGTAGTTACGACCCCTAGCCGTACCCGCTGCCTTCTCTATCCGCTTAGCATTATCATTACGCAACTCGGGACACTCGGTCTTCTTGTGTCCTTCCTTCCCACAATTGTAACAAGTGAACTTTGTAGTAGAAGATGGTTTGGTGCAATCTCGGGCCATATGCCCCCTTCGCCCACAATTATGACAAGAATAGGGGAAGTCCCCCGAAGCACCTTTCTTCACGCTCCCCACACTCTCGGAGCCCTTCTTAAACTTCTTGCTAGAAAAATTCGATTGGCTAGTAGCTTCAAACTTCTTCTTACCCAAGGTAAGGCTACTTTTCCTCATCACAAGTGCCTCGAACCCTTTCGCCATATTAAACAACTCATCGAAGCTCTTCACCACGTTTACGCTAATCTTTTCTTGATAACTATCATTCAAGGTTCGATAGAAATCTTCTTTCAACATTTTATCATTCCCGACATACTCCGGGCAAAATTGCGTCTTGGACAAGAACACGGATTTGAGAGTGTTCAAGTCCATCGACCCTTGCCTCAAAGTACGTAGCTCGTCCTTAAGTCTTGTAAGATCGGCCAAAGTTCGGTACTCATCGAAGAACTCCGCTCTAAATTCCTCCCAAGTGAAGTCCATACATTGTTCTTCACCATAGAGTTGGATCTTAGCATCCCACCACAATTTCGCGTCACCCCTTAACATGCTACAACCATACCTAGTCTTCTTGTCGGGTGGACACTCACAAGTACGGAAGGCCCCCTCCATATCAGAGATGAATCGGGCACTCTTGAGTGGGTCCCGATCGCCCTCAAAAGTAGGAGGTTGAGCATCCCTAAAGTTCTTGAAGAAAAAGTCACGCCTTCCCCCATTTTCTTCTTGAAGAGCAATCTTAATTTGCTCCTTAACCAAAGCGACGACTTGTTCGTCAATCGTCTCGATAAACATCTTCTTAACATCTTCGCGAAACTCCGCCTTTTGGCGTTGAAAGATGGCCTCAACCTTGGCCGTGAACTCGGGGTCCTCGCTCGTGCCCCCAATATCGGTGTCGTGTCCGTTTCTCATCTTCATTCTATAAAACGGAAAAGATTAAACAACGAAACTAAAGACATGACACATATATACCTATACACCATACCACTCCATCTCGCTCGACAATCGTCGTACATCGCTTGTTTGACACGATTTGCACCCGTAGTAAGGGTAGCTAATCATTACTACGCGAGCACGTCGCGTTAACTCGCTAGTACAACGTTCATTTCGCTCGATGCTTGCTACACAACATGAACAAATAACACATGATTAGTTCACATGAACCTATGTACTAACCAAGTCCCGGTCCGACCCAAAGTCCTACAAGTCCCGCACAATGCACACACAAAAGTCTAAGTCTAGGCGCCTATCTCAAGTCACCTAAATCCCTTAGACCACGCTCTGATACCACTTGAAACAACCCAACCCGTACTCCGTACGATAAAATTTTTTTTTATATATAT